>NC_137581.1:80784055-81341555 GCF_963210335.1 Falco punctatus
CCTTTCAGAAGCTGAGGGCAAATATGTTACAGAGATACAGCAGATGCCGTGGCAGTATATCTACTGGATGAAGAATGGGAGTAGAAAGGACTTAGTGTGTGGTTCAAGGTTTATGTGCTTAGGTCTGTATCTGTGATATGAAACCCTGTGACCTGTCAACAGAATAGACATCTTCCACCTCTTAATTTAGCTTGGTGTTAACTAAAATATTGTTTTGGTTTTCTATTTCAAAGAATCCTGCTTTCACAAAGGAGCCATTCTGAGTATCAGTCAGCAGCAGGATACATCTTTACTGCCACAACACTAGCACTTTGAAAAATTTATCCATTGGCCCATTATTACTAAAAAGGTCTTGAAGAAGGAAATATCTGCTGATGTGACGCACAATTTGTAAGGATAATATCCATGTTAAAGTAGTTGTATGACTAGTAGTGGTTGGAAAAACGAATCTAAAATTACCCTCACTTTCCCTGCTTTAGGGTAATAAAGCTTTCTCCAAAGAAGTATTATCGAATGTCTGGAATAATGGTGTATAAATAAATAATTTCTGCCTTTATCTCATCCTTGTCCCTTCACTTTTTTTTGATAGCTGCCTTTGATAACTTAGACTGGTTGATACATTCTAGCAGTTTATCTGCTTTTCGGTTGTCTTCAGAGCTTTGGGCATTTTTTGCATATAGAATCCAGCAGAGTCTCTTTCCCCCCGCCTCCCGCCTTCCAAGTTATTTGTCACCTTTCTATTCAGCAGGAAGCAAAAACATTTCTCAAACTAAAACAAGCAAGCAAAATGACACCCCTTATCTTGTATTAAGGTTTCTTTTACATGACAGACATGCTGAAGAGAACCCATATTTTTAAGGGAGAATTGCGTGCTTTATAAATGAAATATACAAGCCTTAGATTGGGTTGGAGTATGGTAGGTATCATCTGTGACTGAAGACTTGTTAGGGATGTGGAATAGCTTTTTTTCATTGGGCAGAACAAAGGGGAGGAATGAAGCTTGAGTCGGAGGGGTGGGCATGCTCAGCTTCCTCAGTGTTCACGGAGTAAGTGTTTTCGCTTCTGGAGCCTCTTGGTATGTGATTAATTTTTTGTCACTAAAAAAAAAAAAAGTCACATTTGGATTTTAGAAGATCTGAATTTGTACTTCAAAGATGGCACTGTTTTCTTGGGGGATTCCATAGAGATCTCTTGTGCAGATCACCAACTCCATTGTGGTTACAAAGAAATCATACACAGAAACCACATCTGGTAGCAAGCATGGGTCATAAAGTGGAGTTTGGACGTATTCTGAAACATTTTTGCTCGTGTGTCGAATTATTCATGAACTTTTCAGTGTCAAGTTGGTAAGAAACAATTTAGAACACTGCCACTGTGTGATTCCGTGCAAATAATCCGTAAGCTTTGCTTGTATGTAAGTGGATGTTTTTAATAACCAGTTTTATCCGCAGAGGCTAGGCAGAGTATGGGAGGTCCTTTTCATGTAAAATGTAATGATATTTAAAAATGTGTATCTTTCCTGCCTCTGCAGGAGTTTTAAAAGAAATTTGGTAAGAAACATAAAGTATCACAAACAGGGATGATATTGAAATCCCCTAAGTACAGGGAGAACAGCTGCTACCTGTGTTAATGGTATCTTCTTCTGCTGTAACAGTGATCTAAATTGAGCTCAACTCTTCCCATCAGGAATTGTGAGTTAAATCTTTCCATTAGTTCCTCTCACCACAGCAAGGTTTTGTGCATGTGTTTAGGGTTTCTCATATCTGCAGTTCCTAGTAAGTGCTGCTGTGGTAGCATAAAGCTTTCTTAGATTGTGAGTCTTGTGTGTCCTGAGGAAAAAGGTGATTATTTTTTTTTGAATAAATTGCTATTACCATGCAGCGACAAGCAAGCTGGTTGCCAGATGGTCCTCTTTTTACAGTCCTCTGACATTCTTCCTTGAATCCAGACACCCAACTAATGAAGACTGCTAATAATCCGCTGTGTAACTTTCTAAGCAGATGGCAGTGATAGTCATGTCCATCTCTGACTTGGTGACTTCCAGGTTGGATTATCACAGTAGCACAGGCTTGCAATCAAATATGCAAATTTAAAAGCTCACCTAATTTGACATGACATCACACCTGCTAAATAACAGCAATACTCTGAAATGATCATCTCGGTGTTGGTGACTCTTTGGGGGCTGGGGCTGGGAGTTGTAACGAGAGTAACTAAGGAACCAGATCCTCCTCAGCGCCTGAAATGTTTTTCAAGGTAGTTACAAAAAGTGAGCTACCCATACAGTGTTGTCAGTGGTGGGAGCTTGAGCATTTAGTGAGGATGGGACAAACAGCTGTGCACTGGGGAAATCAAAGACAAAATTTTATTTTCAGAAATTACCACATTTTAAAGCATCTTTTCACCCTTCTTTTTTTCTGTCTTTCAGACAATGTTTTTTAAGGGAGAAAGAATCGCACACCAGAATTGCCTTTAATTTTTTTAATTCTAATTTCACTGCTGAGTATAACCTTTGATACACACATTTTTCAGGATACACACATTTTTCAAGGTTTTTTTTTTTTATTATTAATAAAAGATTGTTTAACTTTGGTGGAAGATGTAGATTGTAATCTTGGCTTTCAGCCATTGTAAATTTGGAGGGAAATTCCATGTGTGTTCAGAGATTTGATAGAGACATTTGTCTGCCAAGCTGGGTTTTTCATTTCCTTCCATAGGGTTGTTTGGAGCTGCTGAGGGGTTTGCTAGTTTCAGCCAAGTGATTAGAAGTTTATAATTTAGATGTTTTTAAAACACTATCAGAAGTGAAAGAATGTGTGTTCTTCAAGCCTCCACAAGGAGGCATGCAGTATCTGTCTTATGGATCCTGCCATTTTTCATCTTCAGAAAGCATTTATGAACTTTTTCCTACTGAAAGGGAGTGGTAATAAATGCCCCCCCCCGCCCCCCCCCCCCCCCGTGTTGGTTTTCTAGCGATTTGTTGGGGTTCACTTGTGGGGTGTGGGGAGGCGTTGTTACTCTCGGTTGTGTTTCTGTCTGCCCCATTTTGCCCTCATTGGTGCTTACACACAATAAACTGTTTTATGAAATGCTTCTTTGTGGATTGTCGAAGTGTTCAGAAAACTGGCAGCGGTGCTTTTTTCTTCTAGAAGTAGAGGTGAGAGTTTTTACCCTTTGGTTTGTGGCTGTGCTGGAGATGTGTTTCAATGAGTGAGATGCCAGCAGGGGGCACGTGGTGAAGGATGCTCTGTGCAGGTTTTCTCTTACCCAAGCCAAATAGTCCAGCTGCTGTTTGCTGTGTGATGTTGTTATGTTGATATTTTGGATTCATAGAGGGAATCAAACAAATACTGTTTACGACTCGTTTAACAAAAAAAAAAAAAAAAAAAAAAAAAGGAAATTCAATTCCATCACAATGAATGCATTTGTCCTGCTGTTTTGCTAAGGCTCATTCCTTCAATGCAGTGTCTTCCTATTTATCCCACTGAAAGCATAATATCATATATACTTACATTAGGCTCTAAAGCCTTCCTGTGATATAATTATCACTAAAGAATTAGGGAAACTGTAGCATAAAATCATGAAAGTACACAGTGGGGGTTGAGGGGGGGGTGGGGGTTTGGGTTTTGCTTTTTTTGTTTTGGGTTTTTAAACAATAATGCTGTTATAGCCAAGGTGACCTAAAAGCAAGGTTTGCAGGGAGGGACTTTTATCAAGCCAAGAAATACTCCTGGAAGGACATACACTGCTTCTTGAAGGGTCTGTGTGTTTGCAAGCTAGTGGTATCTTGTATGTATATGTATGTATGTGTTCTGTCTTTTTTTTTTCAGTGGGAGCTTAGATAATCATCTTATTGCAAATAATTGAAAGTTGCTTGCATTCCAGGGCTTGAGTCTCTAATTTGAGCTGCTTTTCTTCCTCCTCCCCGTGGCTTGAAGTGGCTGAGGGGAAGCTTGCTTGTGGTGTGGGTCAGCCTTAGCTCTCAGAAGAATTAAGGAATTGATGTTTAGTTATCTTTTCCAAGGTGATTTCAGTGGTGGTCAGAATCTCTGCAGAAAGATATAGAGAGGGGAAGAGAAGGAACTAAACTTAGACAACCCCAGAAGTTGAAACAGAAGGTGCAGTGGGGATTGCATTACCCATAGAAAATGATTTGGTGCTGCCTATTTAAAAATAATCACCTTCCATGCATATTTTCAGTATTTTTCAGTACCCTTTGTTGAACTGCTGAGTATCATGCTACGTGAATAACTACCTCCAGGCTTAGCTGAAATAATGGTGAAAGTTCTGCATCAAGCGTATTGCATTCATTCCTTGCTGATGATCTATATGGGCTGTTTCTCCATCATGTAGAACTGAAAGGAGCTCAGTGGAAAGCATTAACCAGTTAAACTGGCCTCGCTGTAAACTTAGGTAAACTACAAGATGGGCAAACTAACTTGTTTTTGTCTCTTAGCAGTGTCACTGTCAAACATGAAAAAATTAAATGGCTTTTACAAGCCAGTTCTTTTGCAAGAGTAACGTAGAAGGACCTCTTAAGAATTTCTTTAATGTAGCAGATAATCAGCCTATGGTGTGGGCCACCAAGGTGCTACGAGTGCGAGAAGTGGAGATTCCTCCTTCTTAAATGTGCGAGTTGTTATTGTGCTCCTTAGTTTTCAAAGCTATCCCTCTTGTGTTCACGATGAAACTCTGAAAAACAGACAAGTATGTGCTGCTCATGTTCTGCATGCTGGGTGAACTTTAAGACTGTCACTTGCTGTGTTGCCACCCAGGCGAGAAAGGAGAAATCAAGGTCTGCTAGTCATTCAAAGCTTCACTTGCAGTCTCCCAGGAAATCGGAATGGCGGTCATGTGTTACTACTGGGAATGGCATTAACTGCGGCTCTGGGAAAATATAATGAACAGAGACAATTAAACATCCTAAGTGCTGCTGCAAATATGAGTCATAAAAAAGTAGGGTTGTAAGCAACACGTAGAGGTCATCTAGTCTTCTTCCCCCATCCTTCATTCCTCGTACCTTCATCTGCTCATGTGCTTACTGTGATTCGTGCCAGTCTGCACAGGCAGGGAGAATCACTTCTGAGGGTGAAAGAGGCAGACAGCTGAGGAAGTTGGGCATTCCTTGTGGGCATCAGCCAGCACGGTGTCTGCTCTTTAAACTTATGACTGGGCTGTCCCTTCTGCATCAGTGAAGCTCTGTTCTAGCCCTGCATACCCGCATAGAAGTATTTAATTATTCATTTGCTTGCCCAAGAAATGCAGCTGTATAGTCACACAGCTTGCACTTGTGGCTGGAGGTGCTCATGTTGTTCATGTGCCTCAACACCTTTTGAAAAGTGGAGGGCTGCCTAAGTGGCTATTAGATTTTAGAAATCACACAGTCCTTGAGATGAGGGCAGGCAGTTCAGACTTCTGGAACCCAGACCTGTGCAGATGCCACCTTTTGGACTTTGATTGCATGGGGAGCCCAGCTAACTGTAGGAACAACTGGAATACAAATAAAGAACTCTTATAGACAAAGTGATTGTTCTCATCAGGGTGGGCTTTGGATTTTTTTTTAGGTTTTTATTTTTTATCAACTTTTGTTTTGAAAAAAATACATGGAATTTGAGACAAATATTTGGAGGGCAGGACACAAGACAATCCCAGTATGCACAACTCTTACATTCGAATCTTTCTGTGAAGTGGGATCCCAGCTGTTCTGCTAAGCTGCTCTGTACCCAGAGTAGTGTTAAGTACCAAATGAACTTCACTGCAGCAGCAGCACAGGCTGTGCACAGGATTTTGTCTCTTCCCCACCATGGGGAAAAGGCCCTTTATGAAGAAAAATAAAGGTAACTATCTCCTTTACCTCAATGGATACCATTTTAAGCTCTATTTTATTCTGTTCCCATCCTTGCAAAAACAATCCTGTCTTTCCTTTGGAAAGAGGGTGGAACTGTTCCCAATCAAAATGACTTTATGTGTGTCTTTATGAGTCACTTCCCCCTGCTTGAGGGCTCAGCCAGAAGGAGTGCGTTGCAGTCACCGCTGTTCACCAGCCTGGAAGATACAACGTGGACACAGTTCTCCAGAGGCTTCTCAGTTCTTTAACAGGGTGGCTGCAGCAGCTCTGGCCAGAAACAAAAGTTCCGTACTTCCATATGTTTGGTATACAGGATCCTTTCAATCTTAGTTTTACACAGGGCATCTGTGCTACCTCTATCAAACATTTTCAGAACTAAACCCGTTTAATTTACATAGGTATCAGTTACAATTATTCTGACCTGGTTTTAATTCTTTTTCCTCCAAAGGTGCTGTTTTTAAAGAAGTAACATTGTCACAGTAACAATTAGCTATCATGCAGTTCTAGCTTAAGAGTCCACCTTTTGCGTGATGATCACATTTACCTTGTTGTGTTTCATGACAAAAAGAGAAAACACTGAATTGAGCCTTCTGAAGCCTCTGGCTTACTTAGAAGTGTATTTTGTAATAATACATCACTTCCTTCCTCTATGTTGATGTTTTATGAATTTCCATCATCTTTCTCAGTCAGCTTCACACTTCCGCTGAAAAAATACTACATTTCTAGTGGAAAAGAAGTTGTTACTGATAGCTGATGACACTTAAGAGTAAGAACAGAAGCTGAAGTTCTGCAGGCTCAAGTTTCACAAGGTTTCCATCCTTGCATTTCACAAAATGCACACGTCTTCCTACTTCCAGTTTTCATCTGTCAGAGAAGGTAATTGCCCCTTCTTCACCTCCTGTCCTTCACCTGTTGAAGGACAGCAGGTGAGATCTTAGGCAAAAGATCTCACTAGGGTCAATTATAATATGACCTTGAAGTTTTGTGAGTCTTTCATCCTGTTGTTAAAGCAAAACCACAAAATCCAAAATGAAATATTCGTGCTGGCAGCACTAAAACGGCTCCAAGAAAGAAATGGAAAAAACCAGACTTGCCACCTCTGGGTTTTGCTGCCTTTGGTTTTGTGGAACACCAAAATGCAAGACATAAACACCTAGAGCTAGGTCTGTTTTCATCTGTCAGTGTTTCTTCCACGTGGCTCTGGAACAGTTGTCATGCTTAACCCTACAGAGCTGTTCCGCCCAGTGAGGTCCTCTGGCGAGGAGAACTTCCCAAAGAGAAGGTTGGTTTCCCCAGTTAAAAGTGCCAACCCCCTAGTGTGACCAGGAGGTAGAAAGAGAGGGGAAGCACAGCCAGACATGGCGCATCAGCAGAACTTCTGGAGGAAATCTGACTGTGTCCTGAAAAATTAAAAAAGAGAAAGTCGGCATGTAACTGGTGGCTTGATAAGAAGTGTATCTGAAGTTTGTGTTATTTATTTTACATGAAAGCATTGATGGAAGATAGTTTTAAAAATAATATGGATGTTGGTTCATTTTCAAAATTATCTTTGTATGTGTATCATCTGGAAAAAAACAGTCTTAAAGTACTGTGACATCATTTTTTTCTCCTTCATAGAAAAGGCGCAGACAGCAACAATGAATACAGCTTCCCTTTCTGAATGACTGAGAATACTTGTTTGCAATCCTGATAGAACAACAGCAACTAAAAGAGTATAAAATACACTGCAATTCTACCTACTCAGGGCCTGAGGTAGGCATTGTGATTAAGAATTCATAAATAATAGTACTAATTATTAAAAAGTCTAGGCCACAGACACTTCGGTGGTAGCAGCACCACGTACCACTATTGGTACCTAAGCTCCAATGTGGACACAGGGCACAGATGCTACTTCGACCTGTGCTAGCGGTAGTACATATAAATAAAAAAAGATGTTGAACCCCTGACTTAATCAGTAGAGAATTTTTTCTGTAAGTGTTTACATTCAAGGCCTTCTCTGGGAAGATAAGGCTGCAGATTGTTTTCTATACCAATTCTTAGGCTGTTTGTATTGCTGTGGTATCAGCTTGCAGTATGTTGCTGCAGTTAAGGTATTGCTAGTAGGGGTGCTTCCTCCCCCTCTTCCTGGAAGGAGTATGCGGTATTAATGTGTAAAGAGCAAATAAACATTGGGTAGTCCTCAGTAATGCTTTGAAATAAGTGTAGGATTATAGTCTCCTGGCCTCTTGTGACCTCTTCCAGGCCTAGGCACTTTCATTTTTTTCCCAGAAACAAATTAAAACAAGTTTTGATTGACCCAGAAGGAGTGTCACAAAAAACCCAGAGTGACAGGAAAATTAGGCTTTTAAAAATAATTAGGAAAAATAATTAATCCAGCATATTGAGCAAATAACCAGAAATGAAGCAGAAGTGAAACGGATCAAAACTGTTCCTGTTTTTATATAAAAATAATAAATGTCAGCTGATCCGGGTTATGATGACTGCAAAGTGTGAGAACTATTTCTGCATACAGTGTCTTTGTTCACAGCAGGTCATTTAACTTTTCTAAGTCTGTTCCAAACTAACAACTAATACACAACAGATTAACTTTCTCCCTTTCTTAAGAAATTGCTGAAAATAAAAAAAATGGGTGCTGTGGTGATGATTTTCTTTAAGAGAAGTTGACAACAGAAAATATTTTTTCCTTTTTGCAGACAATTATGTTTCAAAAGTTAGGCTTTTGTTCTTTATCCCCCAGCCCCTCAAAATCCAGCAGCACAAGAACCTTCAGGTGTCTGAAGTGTGTGATTCGGTTTGTTCTCCTATAGCAAAGCTGAAACACTTCCCATATGTCCCAGTCACTGTTGTGTTCTGTTTACTTTTATAATGTTAGAATGTGGTGCTGTGTCACTGAAGGCGTGTGATACCATCTTGAATTTAACTGCATGGTTTTTAAACACCTTTAAGCCAGCTAGAGGAGCTATCTTAGCTCTAAAAAGGATATTTCCTTTAATTTTTCAAGTTGTTTATTGCTCATGATGTACAGAACTCATCTTTTCTGTGTGGTCATGAGATAAAACGCTGGAACATTTATCTTCCTTAATTTCTACTTGAGTTTATTGCTTCTTAATCTGGCTGTAACGATGCACTGTGGCTATATTTACTAAGTTAACGGTAATATAACGATTATGTAATGGATTATATCTTTCAGCTACACTGAGTAAAATACAAATTGTAGCTATTGTTTTTTATATGACAAAATGTTACAGGTTTGATACCGATTTGAGATTTTATAGAGCTAATAAGAATAATATGGCTTACAAGCAGGATTTTTATGGGAAGATCTCCTGATGGTGGCATGTTGGAGCTAGAGAGCCCTTCTGTATTGCATTCACTCCAGAAGTGTTTACAAATGACCCTAATGCAGTTACTTCTCTGTAATGGTTAAACCTAGACATTAGCATCTGCACTGTATTTCAGAACTACCTTTGGATGACACCTACTGTAAGTTTCCCAGAAGAGCTCAGGGGGAGTCATGAATCATGTATTTTTAGGATATTTATTGCCTTATTTACCCAAAAGGACCCCCTAAATCTCTTGATCTGGTAGTTCATTCATACTGAGGTAATTTACAGAGGCCGTAACTCCCAGAACTGAATGGCTTCCACGTCACTTCATTTTCACTGGTTTTTATGTTGCCCATAATGGTGACTTGCTTTAATGGCTTCCACGTCACTTCATTTTCACTGGTTTTTATGTTGCCCATAATGGTGACTTGCTTTATGGACTGGAGACTGCTGGCACTTCAGTATTCCTTCTGCAGTCTAGGTCTGTCTTATTGGTGGATATATTTCTCCCTGTCTGGGACAGCTACGTTTAGCTAGACTTAGTAAGACAGAACAAGCACCATAACTCTGTTGGCTTTCTCTATTCAGCGCATTTTACCAGTCTTGCAAATTCAAATTAAAGCACTGGATAATCACTTAGACACTTAGCAGGTTAAGGAGTATTGCCTTACCAGAAGGGGAAGGTACCTCCTCAATGCTAGATGGAGCTGGAAAAAACCACAAAGTTATTTGTTTGAGCCTAGAACAGAAAAAGTGTACTGATAATTGATCTAAGGATTAGTGGGGTTTTTTCTGAGAAAGAACACATTTATCAAACAAATCACAGAATTAAATCAAAGACGCCGCACTGCTCCCAAAAATTGGATGATGAAAACAATAATCCTGCATTTTCAAAACACTTTGTTTTTGAAAACTGCAAAACATTTCACTTTGAAATTTTCTGAAAGAAAGTATTTTACTTTAGAAGCATTTCTCTCTTGAGAATTATATGCATAAACCCAAATATATTAAAGGGTTTATATTCCTTGAAAACAAAATTTTCCTATTTTAAACAGAATTAAATGTGTGTGGTTGACCATAATGCAAATTTCCAGCTGATTTATTCAAGCAAGACACCTTAAAAAACTGATTTGTAATCACATGTATTCCCTTTTTTAAATCTGCTTTTTCAGTTGGCAACTGGTCAGACCCAATGCCCCATCATTCTGCTGGCCATGCTTGTAGGTAGTTCAAATATGTGAGCTCTGCTGTTGGCATTATTCAAGCATGTGTTACAGTCTCACTCATTTTCCTAAGGAAGAAAAATAATTCTTGTTGCATGTGTCCAGCTTTGCCACCAGATCCAGATCTTCCAGCTCCAAGGGAAAAGGTAATTAGCAACTGCCTGTCTTTCATCTGAAAGGTTATATGGTCTGGACTTTGGATCTAATTGCCAGAGATGAAACTGATACTGCTTCACAAACCCAAGTGCAAACAATGAAATATTTTGTTCCTCTGGGACAAGGTGAAACCAGGACAGTACAAACTGATAAATAACCAAATGGTTAAAAGCTGGGGAGACATCATTATTCATCAAAGTCTCCTGTGAAAGGAGAGGGAAAAGGCAGGTGGCTTGCCTTCAGGAGTCCTACTTCTTCTGTGGAAATACTGTGCTGAAGCTTAACAAAGATGCACTATCTTTTTTCCCTCTCACTTACTCTTTACTTGTTCCAAAGCAAGGAACAGAGTGAAACTGAGTGAAGATTTGCTTTAAAAATTGAAGTAATCCCAGTCAATGGCCATATATGGCTTGTCAACAAGAAATGTTGCCCTCCCTCTGAACTAAAAAAAATCTTACCTGATACAATAAGTTTAATTTTAGATTTCTGTGTTTTGCTGGGATGATCCCCAGTTTGTTTGTAGATGCAAGAATATTCAGCTGCGTCCAGTAATTGGACATTGGAGAGCTTTAAGGAAAAGTTGCCATGCTTCACCTGATCCCCAAAAAGACTGGTTCTGCCACGGTAACGTTTGTCCTGGGACGCCAGTGAATCTTTCCCATTGTGAAAAAAATGTACCACGACAGAGTCTATCTGCCAGTAGAGCATTGAATTGGAAAGGGTCAGCTCTCTGGGAGAGGTGGTGGTGCAAGGCAAAATGACAGTTTCTCCAACAAACGCATGGCACGTGGTGTCTGGTTGACCTGGAATAAAAAACAGAAAGCTTTCTCAGCGTGCAGCAGAGCTAGGGACACCAGGTTTCCTGTAGCTTGGCTTCATCACATTATTATTGCCTCTCTTTACCCTGCTGCTTCTGCCCACCCTGCTCCCAGCCAGGCAGGAGGCAGCGTGCGCTATGCTGAGGGCCATAGTTATTCTCCCAGTAGCCCAGAAGGTCTGTCATTCCCACTTCAGGTAAACGATTCTTCCAAGGCCTTGAGGAGACAGTTTTGCACGGGTGACCTGGACATCAGGCAGAGATGTTACCAACCTTACCGATAAATTCCAGCACACACAAGAACTGGGGTGAGGGTAGCCTGCTGGGGAACAAACAGGCGGACAGGCAGGGCAGGAAGCCAGATCCATCTCGCATGCTGTTTGTTTAATGACTTTGATACTAATTATTTTTATAAATTCTTCCAAGTTAGTTGAAAGTATACTAGAACTTGCACAAAAGGGGGAGTCTGCCACTGTCATGTAGGACAACTCTTACTAGATTGTGGTGTTGTGTTTTCTAGGGGAAGACTGGGTTCTGGAAGAAGGTTTCTATATATTTATAAAGCATAGACAACTAGGTATTTTCAGCACAGAATGTGGGCTTAACACTTCAACCAAACCTGTTTTATAAAATGATTTTATAAATTAAAATGCAGATTAATTGATTTGGATGGAAAACTCATCCCCAGCAGGGAGCGTAACAAAAGCCGCATGAGTCTGCAACTGAGGCAAGAAGAAAAGCTAAAATTCACTGTGAAACAACTCAATCTGTTTTCATGGCCAAAGTTCTGTGAAGCATAAGGGGTAAGTAATCAGGCTGAATATAGAAATAAATGTTGTTGGTCACAATGTGGTCATTCCTGTGTTCTAGGTCTGCACCAGCTCTGTGCATATATTGGACTAAAGACCAAAGAGAATCCCCAGTTCCCCCTTGAAGTCACTGACATCAGCCAGGGCTCAGCTTGTTACACGCTTGGGCCTCTGTTTCCATATTAATCAGTGTCCGGTTTGAGGCTTGTTTGGTGTCACACCGTGCCTATCCAGACAGACATAAAAGCAGAAGGAAGAGTAATTGAGAAAGCTAAATCGCAGAGCCAAGTAAACGTCTTTGATTATAACTCAACATCTGCTTTCCTTTGGTTTTCAGCTGAAAATCCCAGTCCACTTTTGCCCAACAATGTAAATTCTTAGCTGAAAAAAAACACATATCCCCAGTGCTATTTCTGGTTGTTGGTGGAAGGAAAGTCTCCTCACTGCATGGAGATCTCAACCATTTTCAGAAGGTATCTGCTGCTGACCAGGTTTTGCTTCTCAGAGGGAACGTGAATTACAACAGTATGCAAGCAAGAGTCTCTATTTATAATAAAGCCGAGTCTCTGCTGTACTGTGCCCTTACTGCCACAGCATGTACGACCCTGTGCTCCCCAAGGAGACCGCCTCAGCCCTGCAGTTAGTGGCACGCCCAGGCAAGGCCATTAGCTGTACCCAGCACACCTGGATGGCCACTGTCACCTGAGGAAGGGCAGGGAGGGGGGCAGGAGCCTGAGGCCCATCCCCAAGCTGTGCGGGCCTGGGGAGCCGAGCAAGGCTGTGCTCAGCAGGGTCTCCCTGAGGCAAGGCTGAAAGCTGACTGTAGTTATGGTTGGCCACGGTTAACTACCCATGCTGGGGAGATGAGTGTGCCTGAGGCGGCTGTAGGTGTTCTGTAAGCCCTGGAAGAAGTGAGCCTCCAGAAGAGCTTTCTGGTGGGAAGAGTCCTGTCCACAGGATGCCGTTAGGAGAGAGCTTGCAACGTATGGGGTTGTGCATGGATGAAGAAAAGATGATCCTGAAATCAACAAAACTTGTGGCTTTATTCAGAAAAATAGACAATAAGCATTTGCTTAGTGAGCAAAAGAGGGAGACTGTTGGTCCTATCTGCTGATTGCAGTCACTTCTAAATTTGACACTGGTTTTAGAAGTGCACCTGTTTGGTTTTGGGCTCTTTATTCTTTTCCTGAAGAGACAGTGGTGCCCAGCATATCTGAGCTTAGCATAACTATTCCTTTCCTGCCTGATACAGTGTACAAAGCTTGTAACACTTGTGATGACCCTATGAAGACCCACAGGGTTCAACACACCCTGCCCTACATTGCTTTCAGCTGGTAAAGCCAGGGCAGCAGGAGGCAATAAAGGAGGCACTGCTGACGTTGCCTGGGACAAGAAAAAGTAACTGAAATGAGTTGTTTAACAGACCCTACAGCTGTATGAGGTCTTTTGTAGATGAGAAGAACAGAATTCTAGGCACAAGTCAAAGCAGCACCCTGATGGAAGCTAGTCTTGAGAAGCATAAAGTCATGCTAAAGACTGCTGATGCTGTGCTAAGCTTTTCACTGAGGCTATTGATGCTCCAGGAGGTGTGGAAATCAAAAGCAGCCTGGCCAGAAGACTGAGGCAGCTGCACAGCGAGTGGTGGGGATGGTGGCAGCCGCTGCTGGGGTGTGTGAAGCAGGGTGAGTAGTGCTTACTTGATCTACCTAGTAAGCGTTGTGTGTGGAGGATGCTGTTCTCAATTTTGGAAAAAATGCACGTTGGCACACAGCTTTCAGTTGCAATTATAGGATTGAAATGTAAAGTGAGATGAGTTTATTTTGTGGAATTTTTTTTTGGTGTGTTTTAAATATTGCCCAAATGTTTAAGACTATTGAGGTGAAGTTGAGTGTGCTAATTTAACCAGTCTGTAAGATTCCTGTAATGAGAAAACACTGCTACTTCAGTATCCAAAGCATGCTGCAGGGAAGCTCATAAATACTGGGCTTTTGGTTTCCCCTTCCTTTCCTCCCCTTGAAGAGGATCTAGGGTAATCATTTTTGTTTATTGATTATATATTGCTTGTACAAGAGGAATCTGGGGTGCCAGTAGGTGATCTAGAGTTTATGCCTTGTGGAAAAGTGCCTGGATGTGGAAAGCTCTTGAGTGCATCTCTCAAGTTTGCTCTGGTGATACTAGTACAGTTCTGACAGAGACAAAGTAGTTTATTAGTGGAAGTGATGGGTTAAGCAGAAAAGTGTTTCAGTGTTAGAAACCAGGCAACAGAGAATTTCTTGTTTTTCTGAGTACTTATGAGCCCAAACTGAAATGGGTTACCCTGACAAGGTAGTGTTTGTGTTTCCTTACAGGCTCATGTCTTGCCTACACCCAAAAGTATTCTGGGGAGGGTAGGGGGTTGTTTGCAATGCCAGTTGCTTGCTCAGAAACACTGAACTTGAATGCCCTTATTTTAGGGGGTGGATGGAGGGGGAAGAGTCAAAGGGTAGTCACTGAAATGGCTTTGCGTGCTTGCAAGTGCACTCAGCTGCTGAAAGAGCACACCTTAAGTGGCAATAGACTTTTCACACTGCTATGTGGAGATGTGTGAAAATTTTCCCTAAAAATGTCAGTTGTGCTTCCAGAAGTGAGAGAGAGACTAGTTCCAGATGAAGTGTAACCTCCTGAACCACCAAAGCACCTTGTAAATGCACGACACTTCTGGGCAAAAAAAAGAGGAGTCTTGACCACAGACAGAAGTCTTAATATTGCCCAAATTGAGCCTCAGATAAGGAAATTACAGGGACTTGCCCCTGCAGCTTGTATAAAACTCCCTTACTGGCATATACTAGTGTATCTCTTTCATAGGGAAGATCGTATCTAATCTATATAATGTCAGAAATCCAACTGCTAGAACATGGCAGAGCATGTGCAAAGATTCAGGGGGAGAAACTGCTGCTGGGCTCCAGTCCTTTCACTTACCTGGTTATGCCTGTAGCAAGCCCAGCTACTTAATGACTTTAAATACAAAAACAGATGCAAGGCAGTTGGAGGTTGTAAAGGATGAGATTCCAAGTAACCCTTAATATTAAGGAAATATTAGGGTATTTTTAAGGATGGGGGGAGGATAAACTTCACATATGTGGTCCTGAAACACCTTAACCTTGAAACTACTTCCTTTCAGATACAGAGGTTTATCTGAAGGTTATTACCTGTACTTGCAGACCTTGGACTGTGATGAAATATATTCAAAGCAAAGCATGTGTTTGTTTTGTTTTGCTCCAAGATTCTCAGTTTTCAGTTTGTGTATTCACATATAAATACTTCCACAAACTCCAAGATGTGTGTTACAGTATATTTACCTCTGGGTAAAGATGCAAGCAGTAAGCAGGCAACCATCCAGAGACCAGTCTCCCTAATAAAGTGAGAGAGAGAGAAATGGCAAATGCTTTGTTAGAATGCAGAGCGGAGATCAAAGACCTTTTCTCTGGCGTAACTTATGCCCTGTTTCACAGCTTCGTCTATCAAGGGAGTTTGGATACAAAGCTGGATGGGTTAGAAACTCTGTCTTGTTTTGTCATCTAGTTTTGGTGTGGATTGTATCTCCTGCCTGTAGATCTGAGGTTTCTCAAAGGTTGTAATGGGATGGGGCATTCAGCTGCAAACACCAGACCCATACTTCCCACTTGCATTCTCATGTGAGCAAAGTTAATTGTGAATGCCTAGTCATAGTTTGCTTTTGAGATTATTTTCTATTGATAATTAAATTAAATTCCCTCTGCCCCCAAACTTCAGTTCTTCGCAGCACAAGAAAAGTGTAGCTTACCGTTTCATTTTTGTGCTTTCCTGGCCCTTAGGAATCCCTCCCCGTTGCGAGCTTCACCAGGCGCTCCAGCTGCTACTTCTGTCTCTGCAAAAGAGTGAAAAGCTCTTAATTTTTGTTGCCACAAGCATTTGTCCAGAAAAGGATAGGTTATTTACTAGCATTTTGTTTGCTGTGGTTCAGTCTGTTTTCTTTCACTCTATGTACACAATACAGTGTATTATTATATACACTCTGTGTATACAGTATACAACAGAGTGTATTTAAACTCTGAATACACTCCTACAATATGCAGAGTGTATTTATTTTCACATGTAACATGGATGTGAATCACAAGCTGTGCTCTGACTAGCCTTGAACTTTCAGCCTAGTGAAGGGATTCTTGTTCTACAGCCAGCTGAGATCAAAGAAGGCAGTGAAACCTCATGGTTTTATCTATTTATCAAACATGTTTATGGTTCATGTGTTTATCAAAGGGTGTAGACACCATTCCTCAGAGTACCAAACCCCACCCAAGCTGCATATCTACCAACAAAATGCAAACATGGCTAATAAGCCTATATGGAAAATGCTGCTTAAAAGAGCTTCTTCTCTAAGGAGGCTGTTAAATCAGGTACTTTCTCAAAGAAGGTAAAAAAACCCAAAACAACCACTCCAGAGTTGGGGTCAGGGGGAAGAACGTGGGTTTTGGGCTTCTTCTCCTGGTCGTCACAGCACCTCCTAGCTTAAGGAGTACAAACATGTGAGTGATTATTCCTCCCTAGTGCGCTCCAGAGATAATGCTGATGGTGGATGTAGCGGTTTAGCCAAGGTCCTTTTCCTGCTGAGGCAGCTCTGTCCGGGGAAACTGCTGGTGCTGTTGTCCTGCCTAGTGCTCCTGGTGCAGTGGCAATTCTTGGGGTGAGCAAGACCCGAGAGCTGCATTGCTGTTTCTCCCTCTCTCCCCATGGCCAAGCCCTGGTTATGCTTCACTTACCAGCCCCTTCATGATCCTTAGTGCAAGTCAACTGCTGTCTTTGGCTTCTTTGGCATTAAAATCGGTGTGTTCTGCGTGTTTGTGGTGAACTTCTCCTGTGGTTGCCTGCCTCCCCATTGTAATGGTTAGTGTTTCAAGCAAGGGTATAAATTGATGCAAAGTGAGCTTATTCCGCATGTGTTTCCTTCCTGCCTGCCTTTTTCAAAGTGAACTGAGGTGCTTATGGTCACTTTTATTTGCCTGACTAGTTCTTCATGGTGGCCCGTGGAGTTTGTCCTCTGTTTCAACTTTGTACAGATGTTCCACTCCACATAATGCTGCTCTGCAAAATTACCGTGAGCAAACTTCTCTTGCGCTCGGGTTGCATAGTGGGGCAAGAGTGGGGTGGACTGGGGGGGCTAGAGCTCCGCAACAACTTACTATTAGGCAGTAGCAAAGTCTCTCACCAGGCTGAAGGAGGAAAGCCTAGCAGGTGGTGCTCTGTAGTGGTACTGTGGCCGTGCCTGCTCTCCCCGTAGGTAACGGGATCCTTATGATATCTCCCTACGTGGAAAGAACTAAAAATTTGGTAGGTGTGGCCAGCTAACAGGTCTGTGTAAAGGTGCAATAGTGGCAGACAGGAACAACCTGAAGGTCAGAGCCCCTAGGGGTGATGTCATCCTTCTGAAGAGTCAGTTGTTCTCTAACAGTTTTGATTCTGACTCAAGACCCACATGAAAGGGGTTGTTCCAGCCCAGCCAGCTTGTTTGTGCCTCTGACTGGTAACTCCCACAGAGTCCCTGTGGGGTTTCTGGTTCTCACAAACACCTGTACAAAAGTCTTGGACTTGGGAGGAAGTGGGATCAGAGCTGAAATACCAAATCGCACGTGAATGTTGAGCTCTCCTGCCAGTGATGTACTTTTGTTGCTTCCCTACTGAATGTTAAGCTTGTGCATAAAGAAGGAGCAAGGCAGGTCTGTTTTAGGAGATGTTATCTAACTGCAGGAATGCCTCAGACTAGTCCAGCTGGAGCACCTGACCCTTAGTTTAGCTTAATCCAGTGCTGTTTAGTTGAAATAACATTTCTTTCTGGATTGAGCTGACTCTGCTTGAAACAGAGACGTTTACACTGAGCCTCCAGAAAGATTGTTCTTGGTATGCTAAAGGGGACATCTGTTCCCATCCGTGCAGTTCAGCAGGTGTAAGATATTTCAATCACCACGTGGATCAGCATTTAAAATAATTCATTTCTCTGTGATATTTCCCTCCGTATTTTTTTTTAATAATTATTTTTAAGTGCTGGTTTCAATGAAATGGAACTGTAGGAAAGTAACCATTTTTTTCTTTGTAACTTTTTAAAAGTTGATCCATTTACTGTTCATTTTAAACTAACAAAGGAATTATTTAGGAATTATTTTTCAGAGGTTAAAACAATTGAGTAATGTTGTGCAATGAAGAATCACTTCCTGAAGAATTAAAATACAACTTTTTAACACATTAACATACCTGGAATAACTAAGGCATGTGATGTAATTAAAGCATATGATTAAATTGCGAAACACTGAACTACTTGGCAATGTCTTGTCACATGTGCAAGGCCATTTACTGAACACACTGGCTCAGCCTGCAATAAAATTAAATTAATCAAGTAGGCAAGTAACCAAACATTCCTGCTGCCTGTAGAGTAGCAGGACTTCATGTTCCAAAGTAAATTGATTCAAATTGTTGCTTTCCAGTGCAGGAAGGGTAGGGGTGGGAAAGGGTCTACATGCTACCGTTGAAGGCTTTATGCTTTTGGAGCACTAAAACTCTCCCTCTAAAATAAAGAAAGAAAATGGTATTTTCCATGAGTGCTCCATTAACCCTGGAAATAGCGTTGCTGCACTACATTAAGGACATTATTTTGTGAATAGCTCTGCTGGTCAGGATAGTTGAAGTGGCAGGAGGAGAAAATGCTGTGGGTAGAGGTGCTGTGCAAGAACATGTTCTGTGCAGATGGGGTTTATTTTGTTGGTTGGTTTGTCTGGGTTTTTTCTGTTGCCATAAACCTTGCTCTGAATTCTGTGGGCAGCAGTTAGATCATCAGGGTTGGTGCAGCTGGAGCGTGACTCACCTGTGATCATACAGTGGGCAGCAGTTCTGGTGGCTGGGCGGCTGGGTTACGGTACCAGGAAAACCAGCTGGTTTCAGTGATCAGTCCAGCAGTGCCTTGTAGCCACAGTGCACCTGTATGCTTTCACCGCAAGGAACGGTCTGTTTGGGATCTAGGCCAGAAAGGACCCTGGAACTGGAAATCTAGAGGAGTGTGAGAGGCTGTTATGGGACAGTGGTCTGAAGCAGGGTGGTGGCCAGGGCGAGGAAGGAGATGCTGAGCTGGAACCCTTTTGACACGGAGGTGGAACCTACCTCCGTGTGGTGTCTAAGTGTAACACCGATTTAAAAATCGTTGTGAACTACATGGACATGACCATTTGGATGTTATATTGAAGGGACTGATTTGCTTGTTAGCTCTTCCACTTCATTTGCCAGCCTCCAATACTGGCCGAGTATCATAGGTAATGCAGCTGGGCACTGAGTGAATGAATGGTGATACAAGTTGGAGTAGGCACCACTGGCTGTTAAGGACTATGGTAATTCAGAAAGGATTAGCCAAAACCACCTAGCAGATAAATGAAGGCCACTGCCAAGAAGGAAACAGCTCATTATGCACCTGGCAAAGCATTGCAGCTTAGTCACTGATAGTTTCTTCAAGTATTCCCCCCCACCCAGCCTCATACGCCTTTGGCTTTTGAGAACAGATTTATGCCAGCTGACCGTTGTTACTGATGCTTGTAGGAGGACAGAGGGACCTTTCTCCCCAACTCTGTGAAATCCTGAAAGCACCCTGAGCAGAGAAGTGTTGCCTTACTGTTCCTTATCCACGTCAAGGCAATTTTCTGTCACTTCTTTAAATGCTCTCTGCTCTTGTAACCATGCGGTTCTTTTACCTTTAGGTAAAAGCTAATAGCTAGTAGAAAGCTAATGAGTGATCTTGCAAGTGGAAATTACAGTCTGGCTTCTTAGAGAAAGTTCTTATGATGCAACAGTCTGTACTGAAACTGCATGATTACTTCTGATCTTATCTGACAGCAACCTGTAAACAAAATGAGGCATCATTTAGAGACCTGTCCTGTAATTAGTTCAAGGAAAGATATGTAAGAGGTCTCAGTAAGGGACATGCAATCATGTATCCAAAAATGACGGTGGCTTTCTCTTTTAGGGTTTTAGATTTTGAAATTAATTACCCTAATTTGAAAGCAATTTTCTGGGGATTTGTGAGCAGGCCATGTTCCTGCAGCTAACCGCTGTGTGATTCACCCTCTCCGCTCAAGGCAGTGGGAAGAAGTGCTCTTTGCCTGCTGGGAGACTGTCTGGAGCTTCAGGCTGCAAAATGTGCTGTAGTGGCAGCTGAGTCTTGGATTGGATCCTTATCCTCAGGTGCACTGTAGCAAACTTCATGCACTTGTGAGGGTGGCTGATCTGGTTTTCACGTTTGTTTGTTTCAGCAAAGTTTACAGCTGTTTAAAGCTCTCCAAACTTGTCCTTATCTGCTGTGGACTGGAGTGTTGTGTACCCTGTCTGTGCTCCCCTTCTTCCCTCGCCGTGCTCCAGTCGCACTGCCGATGCTGTGGAGGTGGTAGCTGGGGTGCTGGTTTGGGGCTTGGCTATGTTTCCCTGTGCTGCTGGAATTTCCCACTGCCTGTTTAAGGCTTGTCATGGGCCACAGTCAGGCTCTGGGGACTGAAAGATTGTTACCAAATGCATACCTATTCTGAAGAGTTGTCCCTTTTCAGGGGTAAAGAATGACTGAGTAATAGTGCATGACTTTCTACCACTGTAAAGCTGTACCCCATACAGAGTATAGCAGCAGGAACATACACACCTTGCCCTGGATTTGAATAGATAGCTTTGGAAAGAGGGAATTTATCCACGTGTATAGAAATAAAACGTGGAAGGGGGGAAACAGAAATTACAGTCTACATCTGATCAGAGTTTCCAAGATTCAGACCCAAACACCTTCCCAAGGGTTTGGAGGGAAATGGCAAAGCTCTGGATCTGTCTGGCCAAGAAGGGAGTATGTATGAGCTAGCACATTTGATGATAAACTGGAATGCTCAGGAAATTAGACTTTATTCTTGATTTCAAAATAACCTTTCTGAATAGCTCCCAGACTAAACCGAGGTTTTTTGTGGCTTTGCAAAATGGGAAGGGTTTGGGTGGCTCAGGACTGATGCTAAATGTGGAATGTTTCATTTCAACTTTCAGAAGGAAGAAAGCATGCCCTTGGCATGCAAGTGAGCAGAATTCAACACTGATCAAAT
The DNA here is from genome assembly GCF_963210335.1 of Falco punctatus. Lineage (NCBI taxonomy): Eukaryota > Metazoa > Chordata > Aves > Falconiformes > Falconidae > Falco > Falco punctatus. The sequence continues at coordinate 80,805,348 of NC_137581.1, forward strand.
GATGGTCCTGTGAGTATTTAGTGGTTTCACATTGTTTGGTCTGACTGAATTCTCAGGCAGTCAAGATACATGCCATCCATACTTCCAGCTATCATTTCTGACGAATTTTGTATCTGTCATCTGCTTGATTCCCTTGGGTGCAGGTCAATCCAGGGACTAGAAGGGTGTCTAGATCCCAGAAGGGATTGTGTCACTGCTGCCTGTGGGGTCTGTTAGGCTGTTTTATGTGGCAACTGTCCATAACTTTCCGTAATGGGCTCTTATCCCGTTTTCTTAAAATGTGCTTTATGCTTCATGTAACAAACTTTTGTGCTAGATTTAGCCAGTAGATTTTCAAGAGAATGCTGCTGCTGTGTAGGGTGGCTGGGCAGTGCCTTTCATTTGCTTTATTTCTGTCGGAAAGACTCTTCACTTTGGAAGCAGTTTCTGCCTAGCAAGTGTTCCCAGCCTCATTTATCCCTGTCTTTTATGTCAAAAGCCCTCTTGGGTTTCTGGGGGCTGCAGATTTGATGCTGTCTGGGTAGGAGCTCAAGAAGCTCAGCCTAAGTGTATGGCGTATCCCACCCTTTGCCCGACCTTGTGCTTATGGTGAGACTTACTCCCTGTGACTAGTGGTGTGCAGTGGTCTCATGCCCTTTTATGAAACTTCTGAAGAGAAACCAAGAAGTCATTGTTCCTTTTTGTGATGTCTTTCTGACAGCTCCCCCCAAAGTTCCTCTTTCTCTCAATTCCTTTTTGCTCTTCTGAGAGTTTCCATTGCTCTTTATCTGCCAGTTCCAACAAAATGTGGTGGTGTTTGTTTTTTTTTTCTCTGTTTTGATGAATAAATTATTCTCAAGAACAAAGAGCTGTGCTTTCAAGAGCTTGCAGTTACATGAAAAAGGCATAGGTGTGGGGTTTTTTTTGGTTTGCCTTTTAGAAAGCTGTAGCCTTAAAGAAGCAGCTCACAAGTGACAATGCGGAAAGAGGCAAGGTTTCCTTCAGCTGAATCAATATAGTGTATTTTTTTCTGACTTCAGAGGCAGTTCCTGTCTGTATACCTGCTTCTGGTACTCTCTGGATGATGATTTTGTTTACTGTTGATTAACCTCTGAAGACAGAGGTATTGCAGAGTAAAATATCAACGTGGAAATATGGACTTTAATTTTTCATTCTTCACTGTGCGTTTCTTCTTCTGGCATGTGCTCACTGACTCTTAAATCAGTGGCTTTACTTGATTCTGGAGCACTCTATTAAAAAACCAAATAACTAAGCTGATCCTTAGATTCACTTACGTGAGGAGTCCTGGAGACATTATTGTTAACTGATGTCAGTAAAAACGTTTGTTGAATTAATGCAGCACTGACCAATATTAGTATTTCTAAAGTGGATGATTTGAAGCTAGTTGTGACAATGACACCTGGTCTGGAAGAGAGATATGATCTAATTTGGGTTACTAGTACTACTTTGGAGTAGAGACCTCAACATGTGTGAAAATAGCTCCCAGTAGGTGCCTACTTATTGCCATAACCTCTAAAAAGCTTAGTTAGCCTTCTTACTGCCTGTGAGTGTGTGTGAGGTTCTTGCTGGCCGTAAGCTGAGGTTAAACATTTGTAGGCTGTATTGTGGTAGATGATGGGTGAAATAAAGCTATCTCACTGCTCTTCCTCTCAAGTACCTAAACATTATTCGTTTTTCCTTTAGCCAGTATGCCAAGCAACATGGATTCTTGTAATAGCTCCTCATAAATGAGATACAGGCAAGAAGAACCAAAATGGATCAAAATACATGGGAAGTTCTTGCATATTATGGGTGTGGTTGACAGGTATTTCTGTTTACTCTTCCATGTCTGTCTCATGGCCTTTCTCTCCCACTGTAGTTATGATTTGCTTTAAAGGGTTTTGTGCCATCTGGATTAGAGATTCCCTATGTGAAATAATTCTTTCTCATTGAAGGAATGGATCATCTAATGCTGTTAACCTGTTACTTGTAGAAATATCCCTACAATGAAATGTTTCCGCACAGATCAAATTTCTTTGCAGCTCCATCATTCAGTGGACTCAGGTCCTCAACTTGCACCTACATTGGAAATCTCATGATTATTTGAACTCTTCTTTGTTACTAAGCTCCTGCACAGGGACAAGAACTCCCTGGTACCTGCACAGTTACACATGTGCAGAGCTCGTTCAGGCTTCTTGGAAAAGCAGGCTAAAGAGGGTATTGCTGCTAGAAATCATGGAAAGCACAGAGCAGGGCTAGTGGCTGGCAAAGAGATGGGTGATACAGGGTGCTGCCTGCTGCTATGGAGGGATGGGCATCACAGAAGCAGTAACTGTCTCTTGCTTCCCAGCTCCAGCCAGCCACCAGCTGTCTGGCTCAGCAGGGCTCTCAGTGACTTAAGCAAGAGCCTGTTTTGCCTGCATTCAAGCCGGGCCTGCTTGTAAATGCTGAAGCAGGCAAGTGGTCTGACCTTGGCTCTCTGCCTAGCACATAGGTTATCTCAGCAGTGTTTGATCTCTCCACTGCTTACAGTTGGTAAGTCTCTGAAAGCTCATGAGTATGATCCCTTTCTTTGTTCTCCATCCCACGCGTACAGTGTCTTGGCAAAGTGCAGCTGAAGGTCTGTAAGCCCTAGGGGGGATATAGCTCGACAATAATCGATCTACTGAACACAAAGCAAGAACAGTATTGAGCATTTATACTGTGAAGCTCCAATGCAAAAAAAAAAAAAAAAACCAAAAACTTTTTAAAACTGTCAAGCTGTCAGTATTTAGTGTAATGATTTCATAAATGTTTGTGGTAATGGCTTTAGCTGTGTCTTGCTAAATATATATTATCCATTGTACAAGTGTGTGTTGTTTCTTTTCCACTTCAGTCAGCGGTTATCTTTCACACTGAGCCAGGATTATAAAACCCCCTCGGTAAATGTCATCAGTCCAAAGAAGGGAAGAGGAAAACTCCCTCCCTTTGAACTTTCAAATTCATGTAGTGGATAAAGCCCAGTCACAAGGGAAAGGGAGAAAGGGAAATTCTGGGGTACTTTCCTAGGAAGCAGAAGGGAAACTATTTCAGGCTCAAAAGACCGCTTTGAACTGATAGCATAGTCAATAAAATGTCTTTATTACTTTTGTTCAAAGCCTTGTCTAAGAGGAAGTATAACACACTGACACCAGAGAATTTCCATTCTCCAAAATTACTTTCCACCTCAATACTGTGAGAGCAGGGAAAATCCTGGCCTGCAGATGTTTATTTTTGCAGGGAACAGTTGCCAGCAACAGGCTCAAGGACTACCAGTTGCTTTTCTGGATTGTGAGTCCTCTCTCCTCTTAGCTATTTCTAATTTGCACACTGTAGAAACCACCTTTCTTCAAGACCAGGTGATGTTAGTGATACATATACACGATTCTACCAAGATAAAATAGTCAGTTTATTTTTTCTCTATCAGACCTGTTACTAGGCAATACATCTCCTCCCTGATGTGTAACCCTACGATCAGTTAGATCCATATTTCCTGACAAGTGAGAAAAAGAAGAAATTTGGATGAAGTTCAGAAAATATTTATTATTGCCTTCTAGGAAGGCGTTAAGTATTCATCAACAAAGTGATGAGCCTCACAGGTAAATGAGGCCAATTAGTAGCCAGTGCTGTTGTAGTTGTTGCGTTGGATGTGGAAACACTGGGAATGGTGGGTCTGAAAATGGAAGCTCAGGATGCCAGGGTGAGAGGAGGAAAAGAAACTGAGGTTAACCAAGGTTGGCACCACTTGCCTTGGCTCTTCCCCAGAGAATGTTAGCTTGTGACCAAACTGACTGAGCCCTGTGCCGGGCACCTTGCTGGTGGCTTGTACACCTAGAAGACAAACTCTACATTACTGGCTCCTCTAAGTGACAGGAGCTCCCTGAGTCAAGTCCTGGGTTTTTGTACGAAGCTACAAAATGCAGTGTGTAAAACATGGCTTATAAGCAGCTGTTCATCATGAAGTCTTTATAGTCCTGGAACAAATCCTGGGTCTGATCCATGATATTAATTAACTCGCTGATGTCACAGCTACTGAACCGAAGGAAACTAGTCTCTGCTCTGCCTGAGCTGGTGTCTCTAGAGTATTGCTCTGTTAAAGCAAAAGTGAAGGTATCTGGGTTTTATTTGTGGTTTGTTTTCTTTTAATGATTATAAACAGACCTACAGCTGCAGTTTGTGAGAACTTTTTGAAGAGGGAGGAAACGTTTATAGAACAGCTTTCCCAGAGAGTGATTCACAGCATGTACCCAGTACCACCTGTGTCCTAACAAAGTATCGCTGATACTCCTGCATGTTCTGGATCACACCTTTTCTTATGCAAGGAAAACCAGGTAAGTTTTGAGTGAATATAAGTAACTAAGAAAAAGAAGAGCTATTCTCTTCTCCGGGAGCCCATCCTGGCCTTCTCCGTAGTTACCTAGTGAAAAGCACAAAGTACTCATGGAATTCTTTGTACTAGTAAAAAGATTGAGTCCGAGTAGTTCAAAGACTCTTGAACCAGTGACAAAAGTAAAGCTAACAGTTGCCAAACACAGTGCAAGCTTAAACCCACCCCCGCTCCTCACAATGGAATTGCCTTCCCAACTCCTGCTTTTTTGAAAATATTTAAAAAGCTGAAGCCTATACAGTCTTTTAAACCTAGCTGTTCTAGCATCAGAGCAGAAAGTTTCTAGCTGTATGGCTGTATTACAAGCCTGAGAATGTTGATGTCCGATTAACTTTCTGTCCATCAGAGATGGACGCAAGTAGGATCCTAAATAGGGGTCCCTAAAAGTGCCTGTAAGCACTCCATTTTTTTTCTTCTTTTGCTAAGCTGAAAATAATTGTTCCAAGTGGAGAACAGTCATACATAGAGTTAATGGGATGTACATACAATATACAACACAGTTGTGTTGAGATACTGAAGTTATTTTGCTCAGGTGTTGGAGAACTGTAGGCTATTGGCTTGATAGCTGACGTAGACTTACTGGCTGTCTGAAGCAAGTATCTTGAACAATCTATTTTTGTAAGTAGGAAAAAGAAGAGCGGGGACCATAAGCACTCCCTGTAGGCCCTGTACTCTGGAATGTTTCTCGGTCACCTTAAAGCTCTCAGATTTTGTTGTTTAATACTTGGTTCATATCCAGTTCAGCCAAATTATTTTACAATCTGAGCTGCCCATCTGAAATATCGTAAGACTGATTGAATCCTGTCTCATTCTTGTCCCATCAGCCAAAGTACTTTTTCTGTTAGTGCAATAGCATTGTTTTATTTTTTTAGCTCCATCTGTAATTTTGACCACACAGGGAAGTGCTGGAGGCTTTTCAAAGAAACAGACTTGGGGTTTGGAAGCAAAGAAAGTAACTCCTTTTTTACAAAGCACTGTGAAAAATCACTTGTGTTTGCTTCCTGTAGATAGGTTTCTATTCAGAACTGTAGCAAAAGGAAGAGGTGACATCCTTCCGCTTACCCTTTTCTGACAACAGTACCCTATTCTTCCTATGGCCATGTGTATGTACAACTAATTTGCACGTGTTGCCTGCTTTCTCCTTTAGGTATATGTGGGGATCTTACTGCAAGTTATTTCATTATTGTTAACTGTACATGTGTCTTGGGGGAGAGGTGTGTGTGTGTGTTTTCCTCTTTCTGTGGTGGTTCAGTGTCTTGACTTTCCTCTTGGAGACTGTAGGACTTCAACAGAGTTTCTTGTGAATGATTTTTAGGTGAGGGCTGTATTTGGCTGAAGTGCTGCTCTTCCAGAATTGGAAGATGGATCCTCAGCTCTGTTTGGGCTATGTTTTTCAAAAAAATCCAAATCCGCCTCCTCCCGTTCCTTCTCTTCCCCTGCCCCCAGTGGACTACTTTGCAGTAGAAGGGTCTCTTCCCTTGTAAGAAAGTGGAGGAGCAGTGTGAGATGGAAGCCACAATTTCTTTTGCTGTCACGTTTCATACTGCAATGTCTTTCTGTGACTTCATTTTTATATTACAAATCAGCACTGGAAGCCTTGCAAGCTCTCATCTTCAGGGCATAACTGATCTCTTCTCCCCCCACCCCCACCCCACCCCACCCTGCCCCTTCTTCTCCTTTGACATTCAGCTCCACAGGCTTATGCACTAACATATTTTGAACTGATAATGTGTTAGACTCCATGCACTTCTCAACAGTGACTCTTAACAGCTCTATTGCAGCTGAGGCAGTGAGAAAACAAGCTTAAGTGTTCGGACCCAAACTCTGTTGGATTCAATTTCTGTTCCAAAGCAATAGCTTCTGGTAATGGGGCAGTAATGTTGCCTCAGAGAAGTTTAGAGCTGTTAGAAGCAAAAGCCAGCAGAAACCACTGTCCTAAGCCTAGGAAAACCTGAAGAAACCACTTTTCAAGTGTTGGACTAGACCACATGATTCCTCTTCTCCCCTGTAGCACAGAGGTGACTGTTGTGCCGGAGATGGTGGTGTGATTGAGCCATGCAATATGGTGATGGAATAGAGGCAATGCAATAGGATGAAGAACTCCAGGAGCATGCAAGATGTAGTTAAGGATGACCTGGGCTAGTCTGTAGTGGCAACCCAGTGCTAGGGAAGGCCTGAGGTGGAGCTGTAGGAGGTGATTCTGAAAAACAGGTATATTTAACTTATGTACCCCTCGCCTCTGATCCTCAAAGTTAGCAAATGCTAACTGCTATTATGACTTGGGCAGCATTTGTGTCCCTGCTCTGGCTTTGCTCCTAATCGGCTCATGTAGGCAGTAAAGCTTTACTTTGTGCAGGACTACAGGAGTTGTGGATGCTGGGGAAGTACAAGTGCAGCGTGTAAGCGTGGTCACTATCTGAGATACCCATGCTATCCCTCAATAGTGTTTTCTGTTAATGATGGAGATGAAGAACCAGGCTAGATTTGTATGATCCAGCGGGGCACTTCTTATCTGGGTAAGAGCTGCTGAGTGCAACTCTCATGTGTGTCTTAAACACGAGGAAAGAAATAACTAGGACAGAGAGACTAGGAAGTCCAGCTGATGTTACTAAAACAGCAATACAGATGATATTACAAAGGATGCCTGAAGAGCAGAATGTTACTAGCAGTCAAGTGGGAAATGCTTTGCATAGGATGTTGAATTCCCTGGTAGAACGGCTGTGTCAAAGGAAGACAAACTGTTCTTCCATAACTGCTGGAAGAAAACTGTCCAAAAGTGCATGGAAAGGGCAAATGAATTCTGGCATGGATTCTCTGATGTCTCCTGCTGTTAACACTTTTGCTCTCTAACACAGATTCTCTGGACCCTTACAAGAGCTGTCTTTATAGGGCTGTCTTGGTTTTGTCTTCTCTTTTGCCTTGAGAACTGTGCTAACAGAATCTCCTCTGGCCTTGCCTTTTTTTTCTTTTTAATAGTCAAAGGGCTGCAAGGCATGTTGGAGAGAAGAGGGAGGAAGTAGGCAAGTGCTTTTCTTGATCACATAAGCCTTAATTTTCTCAAGAAATTAGTTTGTGAAATGTTAATTGCATCTTCACCTGACTGGTTGATACTCATCTTTCTGGATTGTGAGACAACAGAAAATCTAAGCCAGTCTTTGAACTTAACAACATAAAGATAGCAACCCACTGTGCGGACTGATTATAGCTCCCAAAAACTATGTGGGAGGTAAGTCCTAAAAGTTGCTGGTTTTCAGGTCATCTTTAAGTTGCTTTTTTAAGGTGATACAGTTCAGTGATAGTGGAGCTCTGGTAGCGAATTGCCTCATTTCCTCAAGGGGAGCTTACTTCAGTTGTAGCTGTCTAACCCTTTCACCCATTACTATGTTTAATACCAGAGGGCAGAAAGCTTGTCACTTGAAAGTAGAACATACCTGCAAGGAAGCTGTAGAATTGAGAATTAATATCTGTAAGCAACCAGATAGTGACAAGCTTATGAATGCTGTCCAGATGTCTGGTGTTGTAGTAGCACCTGATGGTCGCTTGATAGTGTGGGCAGTGGGGTCATCTTGAGGGTTGTGGTGGAGATCACTTTAGATATGGCCCTGGGCCCAAAGAAAGTACCTTAGTGATGAGTCACTGGATCAACTTTGTACAACTTTGCTGTAAAGGCAACTTTCTGGCCAGGTAGGCAGGTTAGGAGAGCAGTGCCCGGACAGCTGTTGTCATCTCTTTTGTGTAACCAAGAGTCCAACAAAATTAACCTTTCTTCGTGACAGAGATGCTGTACAGAACTCTTACATGTTTATGCTGTTTTAAGCCTGTTGATAGGTAAAGACTTGAAAAGAAAGAGGAGCAGCTTGTGCAAAACCACAAGCTTTCCTGCTGTGAAATGGAAGGTCAGTCAGACCTCTCTGCAGTCCTACGCTTTCAATATAGGAAACCCCCTGTGAAAGTTTAGGTAAACTTAGTTTTACAGTGTATTTTCAACTGGTACCAAACTGGAAGTTGAGGGTGAGAAATGCACATCCCAAATAAGGCTTGCAAATTCAGCAGGGCATTGCACTGGTCTGCAGCTTGGTCTCTAGGCTTCACCTTTCCCCATCGAGGACGTAAGCTTTGTGACTGGATTAGCCTCGGGAACGACAAGTACAGTCAAATGACTTTGCAAACAATGAACTGATCTAAAGCAAAATCATCTGAAATTTTGTAGGGACTTAGCCCTTTGTGACGGGGCTCTACACGGAGCCCTGGGTTCTGCACACAGCAGCCTCCTTCAGGCACAGGAGGCAGCCGCCTAGGGTACTGGTCTGCAAGGAGCAGCTGGAGTGCGAGGAAGCAGCAGTTGCCAAGGTGTAAGGATCGGCAGCTGCTGTTTGGGGACAAGGGTGGGAGAAGATGGGGACAGTTTCTCTGCCGTCTTACTTTACCCTTTCCCATCCCTTCATCCTCCCCTTTGCTCTGTAGTGGCGGGTGTGACCGAGCCCTTTCCTTTCCAAAACAGCAGCATTTAGCTTCAGTAGTGCTGTTGGGAAGTCTTGACAGTGCTTTAGCTGAGGCACCCCTCGTGTGACAACTCCCTGCTCCCACCACACACACTTATCTCCCTTGAATGCCTACCGGTTTCCTTCCATTGACTAACATGCTGTGAAATACCTTCTGATGGCATCTCATGTTAGGATTTTTTCCCTAGAATGATCCATGCCCAGTAGCTTCTTCTGCAAAGGCTGAACAGGCTGCAGCACCACTGTTTATGATCTAGTAGTTCTGGGAAGCTGGAGGAGCTGGTTCAGTCTCTACAGTGCCATAACAGATATAAGCTCTTCTGCACAGTAGCAGGTGCCAGCGGGCACATCTGTTTTGGCATCCTTCAAGCTCTTGGCTTGCGCACAAGTGATGAAGTTTTGTATCATGTGGATAATCGCTGTTCTTTGGAAATCCAGGAATATGTGGGTTGGAGCATTACAGTGATTAGGTCTGTGCCACTGATTTTGGAAATGCTATTAAGCATATGTGTTGTACAGCAGCAAACTGCTAGTTGGGCACATGAGGTACCTTGGAGTATAAAGGGCACAAAGATGTGCCATATTGTTCCAGCAACATAAAAAAAAAAAAGTTTCAAGATGTACATGAGTGCAAATCTCTGATAACATCACCTCAGAACTCTGCGTCCTTGAATATCTTCCCCAAGAATGTCAGAGAACCAATTTAATTTGGGAGGCCACCCATAACTGAGGAGATGTTATGACTATGTAATTGTAGGGCAATGCTTCTCTGTCAAATGTTCTCTCAAGTGTTTCTCTGTCCACATATCCTAGAGCTGTGACATAAATGTTGGGGATCCTAGTTGTGATAATTCTTAAATAATGTTCACTCTCAAGCTTTTCTGATAGTCTCTGCTTTAGTGTTCTGTTAAGGTGCATATTTACCCAAATCGGAGACAGAGGCAAGATCTCCTTAGCTTTATGTCATACCATGCTCATTCTGAGAACTCTAAACATCTGTGAATAACCTTGCTTTCTGTAAGTGAGAGCAAAACATGTGAAATACCAGCTGAAGGGAATGAAAGTGTTTCTGTACATGTGAGAGATCATTTTTTGTCTTTGGGTTTCTCTAACTAAAACGTCCCGTTACAGTTGTTTAAAAAAATTACTTTCCTTTATTCAGTTGTTGCAAGAGATCCATTTAAAATCATAAACCAAATACTTTAAAATAGTATTTATCTATATGCAGAGTATAGAGACAGCACCATAAATGGCTACTTTATTAGGCACCTTGTAGTATGCTGTGGATGTTTGGTTGGGGTTGAAGGGTTGTCCAGTCTTGCACATCTCAAAGTACTTATGAGTGTTTTTCTGATACAACTAAAACCTCCTAAAACACAGTATTCAATGCACATCTGTTACCACTAAACAAGTGTTTTTTTGCTTTGCCATCAGATTCTAGGGAAACAGAGCCTTCTAGAGAGATGTCTAACAAAGCTGTGGCCAGAAGGATTTTTGTCACTGTAATATGCCCCTTGCTTTTAGTCTTGGCAGGTGTAGCAGCCAAGCAAGTCTTCCTACTGCTGCTGGGAAGAGACGTGCTCCCTAGGCCACCCCTGTTTCCCAGAGCTGAGCTGCCTGAATCCACTGGAGGTGGCCAAAGCCTGAGTTCTGAGTGTTTGTGGTAACGTATTTGGGGCCCCAGAAATGACTAAGCTCGGAGTCAAAACTATACAGAAACTTTGACTTGGAAAGACAGGATTCCTTTTCTCATTTGTATTTGTTTACTAGTAAAAAGAGCTGATGTGTTCAATGAGAACTTAAGTTGATTGGGTTTTGGTGACGGGAATGTGGAGACTGCCTACTGCTTACCCAAACCTGCATCTTGCCATTTTGGTTGGGGAAGTGGGGAGAAGTGTTTAACAGGATTTGCTGCGCAGCCTACTGCATACCTAACAGGAAAAGGGATGTGATGTCCTCAGAAGAGTACCAAGCGCTAACCGATTAACTGTGGTATTGTACTTAGTTTAATGGTGGCTGCCAGACATCTCGAGGACTCGCTATAATGCAGGCAAACAAAATATTCTCTTTGAGTCTTTAGAGCACTATTATATGGCATTAAACATAATGGCTGGTCTTTTTGTAGACACAAATGTCTGCTGTTTGTGAGAGTATGTAATGGAACAAGCTCTCTTCTTTTTCTCCTCTTGCTGACACCTTTGTGGAGAGTTGACTAGTAATTATTAGGTGTGATTGGTACTGCACTTTAACTGGTAACTGTGAAAGTAGAAGCTTATGTGTTGAACAAAAGGGAGAAATCATTCACAGAAAGCACTCAAACTATGTAAACTTTAAATGGCCTAGTTCTGAAGCACTTCCTCTGAGCACTCATGGAAATTCTAAATGTTAACATGCTGATCTCATGCCTGCAGTTCAAAGCCCTTATGTTCCCATCCTACCACCAGATGGGATTTGAAGAGCCTCGTTAGTTATGTATCTTACAGTGCCTCAGATTGAGGACCTCAGAGCTGACCTTGGCACTTCTAGGATTGTTTATTTAGAAGACTGAAGTAAGAGTGCCGTCTGTTGGTCTTTCATAATCCTTCATTCCAGTTGTAAACAGTCATTCGGGAGATGAAGTTGAGGTGGCAGCTGGAGAAGGACAATGAACTCATTAGAGCAGTTCTGAAGTGGAACAGAGTGGTTTTTGGAACTGAAGAAACCCTATTTCTCAGCATTGTTTGGGGGAGGCAAAATACCTGAGGATTAGCTTTGCAGCTGTACGCACCCTAGGCTCTGGAGCTACCCAAGATTAAATATCTGGTTTAGGCCAGGGCAAGTAAGACACGAGGTGACTCTGGGCTGCACCTTGCTGGTAGAGCTGATGGTGGTCTTGGCCATGACTTGTGTTACTTCAGCTGTGCCCTGTTTCTTACAGCTGCTCCACTCCAAAATCTCCTGTATCACAGGCTGCAAATGCAAGAAGGGTTGGAGCAGACACAAGGACTGTTTCTGGGTAGAAACTTGTTTATGCCTCTCAGCATAGAAGAAAAGTAGGGAAAAGGGGAACCAAGACAATAAGAGGGAATTTTAATCAAGGCTATCCTAACTCGGATCCTTCTCTCCCTTCTTCTGAGGTGTGGAAGAGATCTGTAGTTGGGGTGAGGTAGGGACACACTGCCAACCATGTCACACCAGCAGGGTTGCTCTTAGATCAGCCCGTGCATGTCACTGCATCAGGATCAAGATGGCCAACTTCGGCTGTGAAAGCAGTATCCAGAAGATGCCTGCAAATTAATATAGGGGCTTCCTACCATGACCACCATAAAACTTGCAGCTGTAGTGAGGTACTCAAAGGGTGAAACTAATTTTGTGGAGAATAATCTTTCACAGAAGTTTCCCATGAGGAAATTCAAAGATCCCCCAGCTAGAGCTGTCACACAACCCTGATAGCTCTTCAATTAGGCATTTTGTTTGGGTTTGAGAAAATTAAGGCTTCCTCCAGACTGATGAACAGACACTCCATATTATCATCTCCTCTCACTTCTTGGGTCTTACAAATGCCTCTGGGCACCTTGCCCCCACCCCTCCACCCCCACCCCCCTTGGAAGTCCCAAACACGTATTTCTGGGGGTTGGAGTGGGGGGTAGAGGGGAGGAATGTGGTTATTAGGTGAATTCCTTCGTCATAGCTATTTTAAGAGATAGTTCTTCTCTGGATAGTAAAGTACATTTGGGTTAAGAAGGAATTGTCACCTTTCAGGAAGTAAGAATTCATGGTAACTGCAAGATAAGTGTGTTTTGGGTGCAGTTCAGTGTCATTTGCACTGTTTGTTTGTGGTAACGAAGAAAAAGACAATGCCACCTCCTCCAAAGATGGGTAGCTGGAACACACTGAGTCTGCAGATGTACACAGCAGTCAGTTTACATGCATGCAAGGATGCAGAAGGCAAAATGCAGCAACTCCCTGTGCACCCTGTAAATCTGCTCTTTCAAAAGAACAATCAAGTTTAAGCTGGGCTGCCTCAGCAAGGGAAACGTGGGGAGTTCTGGATTCTCTTCCCTTTCCTGATGTAGACATAAAATAATCCTCTTCACAGCAATGATGTCAAGGATCTACTTGGCTGTAGCTCGGAAAGCTCTCTAACTGTGGTGACAGCTGACCTTGCTCTGGCAAGGCTACTGAGAAAGGAGCTGAAAGCAAGTTTGTTTTTACAAAAAACCTTCTGGTTCAGAACTTAAGCACATGGCAATGTAGAATACAGGGGAACTTGGATGTTAGGAAATGACGAAGCCAGTGAAGAGATTATACTTCAAAGGTGCTTAGTTGAGAAATACATTTGGACCCTATAACTAACTTTATTCATAAACTGAGGAGCAAATACCAGTCTCCATATCCTTGCACCTTATCTTTCCAGCAACCTTGCAGGGAAATTGTAAGTGAAATAAAATAATACAGAGACCTGTGTAATAATATACACACAAGGAGGTGTGAGAGGAAAACACCTGTGTGCAAAACTAAGTTGTAGAAATAATTTTAAAAATTTAAAAACGCTGGTGTTATCTGGATGAATAATTTGCCTGTTTTCTCCATCCTCCCCACTCTTCATTAAAGTTGTACTCTTCAATTACACCAAGCAACAGGTAAATTTCATCAGCTCACTTCATTTATAGAAAGAAGTGAAATGGGAGTGAAACTTTAGTAAACTGCAGTAACTGAAACCAAAATACTTGAAACAAGTCCTTGCAAATGACAAAGTCCTGTGGTTTCATACGCTGCAGGTGCTCTTTCAGGATGCTACTGAGTGGTCTTATTGTTATGCTGCCTTAATGCCTGCTGTTCGGTAGGTGGGCTGGGTGCCTAGGTGTTAACTGATTCTGCTTTCCAGGAGTAGATAGCTATACGGATCCTGTAGTCATAGGTTTTGGTGTAAGCTCTTGATGCCCTTGTAGATCTGTGCAAATGGCAATTTGCTCCTCTTGGAGCCTTGCTTGCGCATTGTCCTCTCTGCTAACAGAGCAAGTCTTTTGCTGAAAGGGCACAGTTGAGCCACCTCCACTTACACTAAGAGTAAAGGGTCCAGAGGATGTGGTAAAGCAAATCATACATGAATATTTTGTATACATACATTTTCTGGAGTTTAAACACAAGGCTGATGACATGGGTTCAAGGTCTCCCTCCCAGACATGCCTGCAAGAAGACGGACACTCAGAGACTGGCTGAACTGCGGCAGTATCTGTTGCCGAAGCTGCCGCTGTGTTGTAACTAGAAAAGCCGTGATGGGCTGAGCTTTTCTGCTGTGTGTGAGGGAGTTTTTCTTCCCTGTGGTTGCTTTGAAAGCAAAACCAGAAAGTGGTAACCCACAGATGGAGGATTAAAAAAAGTACTTGGCTCTGGGATGTTAGGAATTCTTAACTGAAGTAAGAGTGCAGTCACATCCCTTGTACGAAGTTGCATGACTTAACATGGGCAAACTCAAAGCAAGTCTTCTGTGCCCGGAAATTGCCTAGCGTGGAGTTCTTGAGCTAGTTATGCATTTATTGTTCTTAAACTGTTGGTGCTGGGGGGCCGGGGCAGAGTTGTTCTGATCAATCTACATTCCTAGGGGCTGATAGGCACATGGAGACCTCTGCAGTTTAGGACTTGTATATATTCTAGTCCTTCTAGAATAGATTATATTTTCTCTAGTTTGTGTTTTTTTCTGTAACTTTCTTTACCACTCATCTCTGACTAAGCAGACATCTTGAAATACATAATGACTAAGTGGTACACACTTTCTTCCTTCAGTCTTACTGGGCACTTCCATGAAGGTACTGTCCTCGTGCCAGTGATTTATTTTATTCTATTTACAGATGACTTTATCAACTAGCATAGGGAAGGACTGGTAGAAAAGTCTGGTGGCTGGAATAGGAGTTTAGAAAAAAGAAAATACAGAGACAATAGAGGGAAAGGCAGCTGAGAGAAGAACTAAATCTGGAATTGGCTACAGCCATAAAATACAGATTCCTTTTAGTGGTGCTGAAGGTGGCTGTAGTTTTATTTGTTCAGTACTCTATGTGAGCAGGAAGGAAAACTTGGAGAAAAATACCCAAACAAACAAAACAAATCCCAACCTCCCACTTTCAAAACAAAGCTCTCCTTTCCACCCCCAGCAATAAACCCAGTTAAAATCCCAAGTCAGTGTAAGTTCTGGTATGCCTCTGCTATACGCCGCAGGTAGTAGGGCTGCCTCGGGCCAAGGCTGAGCAGGCACAGTACCCACGCAGCCCTATGCTGCGCTGACCTGAGCTCCTCTCCCAGGCCGGGAGCAGCAGAGCCCTGCAAAGCGTGATGAGGAGCTGCAATTAGTAACTCCCCATCAGCACAGGGCATTCACTCCTGTGCAACGCTACACGGAGACTGCAGCACTTCTCCAGACCCAGTTAACACAAGCACCGCTGCACCATGCCTTGCTGTGTGGTTAAGATGCACCTGAAGGTGCTCAAGTGCCGTCTTAAAGGCACATGGGCAGACATGAACTAAAATCAACGACTAGAAGTCCCTGAGGCTCAGATTCCAGGTAAATCTGCAGTGTGTGTACATTCCCCACGTGCCTCTGAAAATTGTCGGTGTTCAATGAGATGTTTCACTGAGTATATATTCGCATGCAGTCTGCGTGTGTATGTATTTAATGGACTATGACAGAAAAGTATCTTGTTCAGAGGATGGTTCATATTTTTTCCTCTCCTCCCCTCTTTTCTCTCATCTGTTGAAACAAGGCTCTGTCCATTGACACGTGCCTGCTCTATCCCCTTGCCTGGACTGAACTGCCACCTTCTGTGTCTGTTTAGGAATGTTCAGCTTCCACAGGGGGCAGTGGGCTCTACAGGGTCATTGTCCTGAGTGGGAGTGAAGGCTGTAACACAGTTCAGAAAAGGAACGTAGCTAGAGGAGTGAAAGAAAGAAACCAGCTCAACTTTTTCAAAGGAGTCTTAAATGCTGATCATAGAAGCATAGAATGGTTTGGGAGGGACCCTTAAATATCATCTAGTCCAATGGCCCTGCCTTCCACTAGCCAATACAGCTTCCACTAGACCAGGTTGCTCAAAGCCCCATCCAACCTGGCCTTGAAAAATTCCAGGGATGGGACATCCACAACTTCTCTGGGCAACCTGTTCCGGTGTCTTGCCACCCTCATCCTAATGAATATCTTTATGTCCAATCTAAATTTACTCTCTTTCAGTTTAAAATCATTGCCCCTTGTCCTGTTGCTACAGGCCCTAGTAAAAAGTCTCTGTCTGTCTTATAAGCCCCCTTGAAGTGTTGAAAGGCTGCAATAAGGTCTCTACAAGCCCTTCTCTCCTCCGTGTTAAACAATGACAACTCTCAGCCCTTCTGCAGAGGAAAGGTGTTCCAGCACTGACTGGTTGTGCAGACCTCCTCTGGATCTGCTCCAACAGGTCCATGTCTATCTTGTGCTAGCAGTGAGCTGTAGGTGTCATATACAATGATAAGGTGGGGAAGCCCCCCTAAAGGGTTCACTGCACTGGGGTGTGTGTGTGTGTGGCTGTTGGTTTTGGTTTTGGGTTTTTCTTTTGGTTGGTTGGTTGGTTTTTTAATAATATGTAGTTTTTTTCTGTAGAAGAGTAAAATGTCATCCATATTTGTCTCATGCCCCTTGTCGCCCCCGGAGTGGCTTCTCCAGAAGACAAAATGTCAAGAAGTGGTGACTGTTCCAACAAAAAATCAGTTTCTTGAATGTAGTACGTACACCTATACAACCTTATTTTAGGACTTACACTGTCTCCGGTTATGAATCGGAGCCTGTTTTGTAGTGTTCATCTTGGTAAACATTTCAGAGGCTGATCTCCATGACAAGAAGAGGTCTGGAAGATGAAAATTTCCTACCACCTCCTCCCCCTTTCTTGAAATAACTAATTAATTTCTCTAGAAGGAAAAATCTGTGCTGAACTCTGCCTTTAGATTGCTTTCACTTGTATTATCAAGCAAAACTCAAAACAATAGGAAGCTTTTTGATTTCATGAAAACTGAAATCTACAGCTGTGTGGATTCACTGCTCACTTAGGATTCAGTTTTAGTCAACTGGTGAAATGCTTCTGTTGATGTAGCCTTCAGAAAAGTAAAATTGTCTGGCTCTTGAGGGATCTGAGTTGCAAGTTCATACAGGGGTCTGAGAAATTTGGCTTCATGACATCAGTTGCTTTGTACTTTCTCAAGGTGTTTCTCTTCTACACCTCTCTCCCTATATTATCTTGGTGGGTACAGTTCCTTCTGAAGAAGGGGCAAGCTATCAAAAATAAAAATAGATTTTTTTTTTAAATGGAGAAGTTGGTTTAAATGCCCTGCTGTAGGGACTGCTATGTATGTCTGTGGTCTGTTTAGTTTTTAATTTTTTTCATCTAACATAAACCTTCCATCAAAACTCAAAGGCAGCAAGTTCATCTGAAACCTACTTGTGCAACTGTGTCTTGTTATTGTCTTTTTCAAAGTCCACAGATACCGTGGTAACTCATAACTGGGGCAAATCCTCGTATGCAGTTGCTTGTCCTCTTTTTTTGTCTTTTCATGCTTTCACTTGATTTCTTCGCTAGCTGCAAACTGAGACCTCAGGTTTTGTGCAGCACAGGGGTTTTAGCTGCTATTACATGCTGTCAGTTTGTAAACAGCTACCTTCAGAGCCTGAAAAATTATATAGTGTTTTGGTGTGACTAGTATGTTGAGTGCCTTGCCTGAGCCTTTTCTCTTAGCTGACGTTTTGAAGCAGTAAGTGTGGTTTATTATTTTCAGCCCAGTGTTCATTCTCTGAACTTCACTAAACTGAAACTCCCCATTTGGTCACTTTTGTTGGTGTGCCAGTTTAATGACTAAAAAGAAGCAAAAAGATAAAGAGCAAAAATAAAGGCAAAAATGTATTCTGCGAGTAAATTAATTGGAGACGCCTTTTGGGGTGTCAGGTGAAAGATGCCTTTTGTTATAGGAGTAGCCATAGCCTCGCTTCTCAGTCTAAGTGTGCCATAGCTGGCAGTCAGGGAAGGGGAGTGGAGTTACAGAGCTGAGATGTTTTAACTGGTAAACGCCTCAATCTGTATTTTTCCCCTCCAGCCAAAAAGAAAGCCAAACCATGATTGTTTCTTTTTCATTTTCCCCATGTCCACATCATCTGAAGTAATTGTAAAAGACCTTAGCCAAAAAGCCATAGCCCAGATACTGCAGTTTTAGCACTTTCTAGTATAAGACAGAAAACTTGATCTCTTACCTGTGTGGAATCTCTCAGTATCCTGCCTGAATGTGCTGAGATTCAAACGTGCTGAGGAGCCTTTGCCTTGAATGAGGAAGTGCTGAAGCCGGGCAGGATGTGGAGCAATGACTCAGATAGCAAAGGCTGCATTTCTTAACTAGCTGAGGAATAAAAGGAATCGGTGACCGTGCTGCTACAGTGTGCTCAGCTGACATAAGAACTTGCTAGCTACCACTCTACCAATAGTAAAAGCTCAGGAGCATTCAGCATTTCACTTTTCATCTTTTCCAAACTTTAGCTGCTTATGATAATGCAGCATTCTGGTATTGCAGTCCTTTCTAGGAGGACTATCTACCTTCTGTCTGATAAAATGTTTTACTTTCTTTGCACAAATGTGCCACTTGAAGATATTCAGAATAAGGATTTTGGTAATGCTTCTGAAATATCCCTTGCCTCTTAGCTCAAGCAGGCACTTGAGACTTTGCCTTTGCCTAAGACTCCCTGACCTGATGCCCTTCCACCAAGGGTACTTCTTCCTTGTTCCAGACTTTTGCCCAGTCTCTGGGACCTGGAATTCTTGAAGGCCAGTCTTGTTAGTAAAGACAGGTCCCCTGCCTCTTTCAGCAGTGTGCCCACAATTTCCCTAGCCTTCCCTTCTTTTTGTCTCCTATGTATGTATAGAAGCCTTTCTTGTTGTCTTTGGCATCCCTGACTGGATCCAGTTCCAGGTGGATTTTGGTTTTCTTAACCATGTTTCTGCATGCTTGGTCAGTGTCTCTTTATTCCTTCCATCGTACTCACCTTATCTCCACCCTCTGTAGGTTTCCTTTTTCTGTTTGAGTTTTGCCAGGAGTTCCTTGTTCATCCATGCAGCCCTTGGCATTTTTTTTCTTACTTCCTACTCATTGAGATGGACCGAGCACAGAACACAAATATGTTGAGACAAGCTACCAAGCTGACACCAAATCCTTAAGCTGATTCATGTACTAAAGACCATTTCCTAATGGGTTGTTGGTTTTCAGTCCCTGGGGCTGCTCATCTTCAACGTTTGGAGGTGTTCAAATGATCAGTGCCTTTTTCATGCTGCTTTTAGCTTGTATATATGTGCTTTCGGTTTTTTTCTACTCCCTTCCCCTGCTCCAGTTTGCTGTATCCTGCATGTTCATCAAAAGGCTTACAACAAAAGCAAAATACAGTCTCCTTTTCCACAGAATACAGCAATCCTTCTTAGACAACTTCTTAGCTTTGTTACAAAGCACAGTTGCCTACACATCTGCTAATTCAAACATGGTGAACCGAATGCTTTCCAGAGTCAAAGCCAGACTGTTTTCGCTACATATAGGTGAACAGATGGAAGAAGGGAGGGTTTATATAATTTAATCTCCAGTATCTGGAATATAAACTTGGATTCAACTAAGTGCTGCTGTAGACTGAACAAGGGACCTGTGCAACTTCCTTTGGTGTTACATTAGCATGCTGTAACCTTGCGATGTTCCTACTGTAGTTGTATTTTTCCCTCTGCTGGTGTTTATAGTCAGAATGGCTTCTGACCCTGCTGGCAGAGTACTCCAAAAAGTGAGTCACGCGTTTTTTGACTAATCATTAATATTGATGGCCTTACTTGCTGTTATCAATAAATTTGAATTTTTCTTTTCTCCTAACTCCCCTTTTGTTACCAGATGAACCAAATAATACAAAGAGTCTTAAGCAGGCTTGCTTCAGAAGGAAAGTGCAAACTCCACTTTGCTTGCTTTCTTCTGCTCAGAATGACAAGGTTTTGTGTGGGTAAGGCAGTGGAGACCAGCAGTAGCTGTAGCTTACCATGCTCATCATATCTACTTCATTTTGCTAAACCTTATTCCTTCTTCAATCTAGGTGGAAACAAAAAGGCTGCTTATGCCAGGCACTTGAGATGTGCATGTTTTAATTGCAAGTTTGGATTTGGCTGTAGACTGAGGCTTTCTGGTCTGTGAGGCATATTCCCGTTTGTGACTGGTTTCACTTATTTCCGCTCATTTGAGGTAAAAAGTTATATGGCTAGGGCTCCTGCCCCAGAATGATGGCAGACACAGAGATAGGAAGAAACATTGAGAGCTCTTGCTGACTTTTGAACCATTTAAGCAACTGCTGAGGTCTTTTCATGGTGCAACCAGAGTACCAAAAATTGAAGCAGCATGTTCATTTGCAAATGAAGAGGCAACAGTCAGCAGTGTTGCTGTCCAAGATGAGAAATGTTCCTTTAAGTTCTGCCAATAGGAGATGCTTGGCAAGAAATATGCATTTATGCCTGAAGCATAATGACCTGAATGTGTAGGCAGAAAAAGGAACAAAAATTCAGCCTGACTGTGAGAAAGGAACAAGGGTGAAGCTGATCTTTTGCTGTTTTTGACAGTCTGATCGCTTAAGCAACGAAGATTTTAGGCTCATTGATTAGCTGCTTGTTCCTCTCTGAAGTCACTTTTCCCATTAATTACTGCTAGTATTTACAGAGTATAACATTCCAGAAACCAAAAGTCCTCTGCAATCTGGCACTCTCCAGATTACCCTGAAGTGGGTGGCTGCTTGAGTGCTCAGAATTTCAGACACTTGGGAGGGAGAGAGAATTTGTGGTTTTTCGGCAAAGGCGTTCATGATTGTATTTGCCACGAGGCTTTTGGGCTTTCCTAGGGAACAGCAGCAAGCACTGGGAGGCACTGAAAGTGTAAGTTGCTCCATGTATCTCTGCTTCCCTCCCAGCATAAGTGAGACATCAAATAGACTATTTCAGTTGGAAGGGACCTATAACAATCTCGTCTGACTGCCTGACCGCTTCAGGGTTGACCAAAATCCAAGGCATATTTGACTGACAGGCTTTGGGCATTGACAACCCTAGGAAGCCTGTTCCAGTGTTTGACCACCCCCTCTGTAGAGAAAGGGTGTCAAGTGTGAACCTCTCTAAAATCATAGAATATTTTGAGTTGGGAGGGACCCATAAGGATCATATAAATCTAACTCCCCTCTCCTTGCAGGACTATCTAAAACTAAACCGTACGAGTGTCACCCAGACACTCCTTGAACTCTGACTAGTGTGGTGCTGTGACCGCTTCCCTGGGGAGCCTCTTCTCTTGGTGCAGCTTTGAACCATTCCCATGTGAACTATCACAGGATTCAAGGGAGAAGAGTTCAGCTCCTTCCTCTCCACTTCTGCTCTTCAGGAAGCTGCAGGGAGCAACAAGGTCACCACTTAGCTTCCTTTTCTCCGAACTAGACAAAATGACATGTGCTGGCCTGCCTGGTTAGCTGAGCAGGGCAGGGGCTGAGTAGGCTGGGCATGGATGCCTACCCTTGCTGCAGCAAAGGGGAGCCGGACTGGTGCTTGGCAGATCCTTATGGTGAACAAACTGTCATCACAGGCTTGACTCACCCCCCAGTTGTATATATTGACCTTCTCAGCTTTCCTAGTGCTGCCCCGTCTTTCTAGCCCTCTGAGCTAGTGAAAAAGCATTTTGTTGTATTTCATCTCCCAGCACTGGACTCCGGCACATCTCAAAGGGTGAAAGTCTCTGAAATCTATTTCTCTCTGCCACTTGTTTTTTTCTTTCTTCCATTACAGCCGCTGTTACACTGTCCTACCCTGGGCTGGCCAAAACAGGGCTCACAAGCCTGTTTGGAGGGGAAAGCTGGACTGACAGTGGGGAGTCTGGTCTTGTGCATGGGGCTGGTTCAGTAATGGTAGGGAGAGGATTCCACTCTGTCTAGAAACATACGGGGAGCACACCCACCTTCTGACAGGTATTTCACATTCCAGCCAGCTTATTTGCAACTATAATAAAATATTCGAGGATGTAACTGGGTTTCTTTCTAGCCCTAAGAACAGTATAAACCAAGCACTGAATGCCCACCCTGTGCTCTCCGTCAGAGGCATGTACTTGGGAGGTTCACCATAGTCACAGTAATGCTGTCTGCAATCCTTCAGAGATGTAACTAATCAGGCTATTGCTAATTATAGAAGTGGTTCTTTCATTTAGGCATGGCAGCAAAACCATAAAATCCAAGAGAAAAAAACCCTACAACTTGGTTTATGCAACACTAGGTAACACTGTGTGTAGTATCTTGAGTGAGTTTTGCCAAACGTAATACAGGTATTTCTAAACGTGAGCAATGAAACTGTTGCACCAAAGAACACAGCCTGCCATGATCAACACTCTTCCTCTAGACCTTATTTTTGGGTTGCTGAAGTGCACGTTTGTTTTGCCACTCTGAAAAGAAGCTGCCTGGGCTATTCCTATGGTTTGTGTTTTAGGCTGCTTTGCAAGGAGACTCTCAGCTCTGCTTTCTTCTGATTCTGTTTGCTGCTCTGCCTGATGGTCTAAGCCTGTGTGCCAGTCTTAAGACCTGCCTGCTGTCTGCGTCTTGCACAACTGCTGACGGCCACAGCAGCTTGTGTGTCCCCAAGCCTTGCTTCCCTTGTGCAAGGCAGGGCTAAATGAATCATAATGCCTTTCTTAAGGCATGCAGGTCTTTTTTCCATTGATGCCTGTGACAGCTTGGTTCACGCCTTTTCTAAAGGGGAGATCTTCTAAGGTTGAATGAACCATTAACGTGTGTTAAGACAAAATGTCCTGGTTTTAGCTCTTACCCAGTGCAGCTCCTGCTCTCTCAGTGGCCATGGCCACGGTGGGAGTGCTCCCCTCCTCTGCAGGGTGCTCCAGTCCAGGGGGCAAAGGAACTCCCATTTCCAGTCTTGATGAAACTTGAGCTTTGCTGAATATAGTACTGCAGCTCCAGCCGCTTTTGTTGGTTTTTATTGATTGTTTGTTTTTTTTTTTCAGAGGGCTTTTGGAGGAATGTTATATTCTGTAAATACTAGCAGTAATTAAAGTGCCCATTTTGCTGATGCTAATAGTGGTAAAATTTAGTTCAGCAACAGCTGCTATGCTGTGAGTGTCCAAAGGCCCTTATAGCCCAATACCTTCTCCGTGGCTGTGACCCACATAGGGAGCAGGGTAAGCAAAGACCAGGGAAGCATATAGCAGTACCTCCTCAGATCTCTCCCTGGCCTTCACCTTAGAAAGAAAGTATTGAGTTTTAGCTAAGTTTTGTGAGGGGAAGCATAATTTTTCCTAGTGTGAAGGTTCAAGCAGCCTCTCATAACTATGTAATGAAGTTGCTGGTGTTCTGCCAATCTGTGGGGAGCACGATCTCAAGAGGGCAAACAAGTATGTGCTGTCTTGGCAGTAAACAACAACACTAGCTTTGACGTGTTGGGGTGTGGGGGCGATAGGATACCAATCTTTCCTCCCTGAAAAGTAAATAGTCTGAACAAAAGCAGTGATGTTGGAATTGTGCTTGCATTCAGTCTGTGGCAGTCCTGCCACTTAGACAAGGAGGTCATTGTGGGAGCTACATGCTTTCTCACTCATCTTGCAAAATCTGACTTGCATTTAGCATGCTGCTTTGTGGCACCTTACCTCTGTCCAAATACACTTCGTATACTGCTTTGTGGCACTTACTTCTGTGCAATTACACTGGCTGCTTGCATGGAGTTTCCAGCTGGCAGAGATATGTTATACAATTAATTATTTCCAGGCTGAGTGCTCTATCCCATCCCAGCATCTGGGTGTGCAATGATTAAGATTATAGCATGCTTTAGAGAACATGTAGTGAGCGATGTACAAGAGCACTGGGCTGTAAAGCCCGACCTTCATGGGAGGGGGTTAGAGTCTGTTTCCAGCCACTTAAAGCAGCAAAATTCTTACCTGGCTTCTGCCTAGGTGCAGAAGTTCAGTGGTTTCCTCCCAGCTGTCTGGAGCAATGCTGCCTAGAGACTAGAACAAAACAAAACTCCTTTCCTCCCCTGTCCTCCAACCCCACCTCAAAGGCTTCTGAAAAGTATGCAGGCAGGGGCACACCTCTGTGCCTGGGGTCCCACACTGCTGTGGGGTGCTCAAGCCTGAGCACCTGCGACCTGGGGATGTCAAAACCAGTTTTAATGCAAAAGCTCGTTCTTACTAGTGGAGTTATTTGTGGCATACCTACTACTACTGTTTCCCAAGACTTGAAGGTACACCGATGCGGTAAATGCACCCACAGAAATTGGTGGATTTCTTTTGTGGAATTTTCTGTTTCTGAGGAACTGTTTGTTTGACTTGGTTTAGAAATAATTTTCTGTCCAGATATGTTGTGACGCAATAGGAATTGCTCAGAAGTGAAGCTGAGATGCATTGTGTGAAGCCTGTCAGCAGTCGCTGCATTGCCAGAAACGCTAACAAAAGGCACTGGGTCACTGTACGCTTGCCTCATGGGTTTTGTGGCTGATAATTCCAGCCAGGCAGAGCAAATGTTTGTTAGTAGGAGCTCTTCTTAAGGAGCTCTTAAAAAAAAGAAGAGAGAAAAAAAAAAGTTTCCCATGCAGCGCTTCATCTCCAGCGGACTGGCAAATTGTCACTGGGCTGGAGCAGATTAAAAGCTTTTTTTTGTCCTCTTCTTTCTTGTTCCTGCTCTCAGCTGGATCAAATTGTTCCTTGAGAAATACTTTGACAGGCAGCTGCCTGCCTCATGGTAGTAATGAAAAATTCAACTTTAAATGTATAAACAAAATAATCTGAAGATAAACAGAACGGATGTGTAGAGTTTGGAGGTTTTCATTTAATTTATTCTTTTGCTTTTTCCTGCTCGAAGGCACTTACTGCTCAAGGCTGAGCTGTGCCCTGGCATGCCAGAACTCCTGGTGGGATGCCTGCCTGCTGAGCAGACACCTGGCACTGTGGCTTGCCCTGGCTGGGGACCCTGGAGACTCACCTGTCTCCACAGCCACTCCGTCTGCTTCTGCAGTCCTTCAGTTTCTGGGCATGCCCTTCGTGTGCACTGCTGCCTGGGGTCCGGAGCAGACCTTCCCTGGGGGCTGGCTCCCTGCCTCACCCTGTGTAGGAAGAGTCAATGAATTTCCCCGGTCATTATCTGGCCCAGCCCTCTTGCCTTGCTCAGTAGATCAGGAACCAACACAGGACTGGGTTTTTCTCATGATTCTGATATGAGAATTCAATAATGTGTATCTCAAAGAGGAGAGCAATCCTCTGTGCTGCAGGTAGTGCCAGATGGGCATGGAAATATGAGATACGTACGGAAAACAAAAGAAAGGGCTTTGAAAGGCCAGGTTTATGATAGACTTCTGGTACTTTGCTGACACAGTGTTTAATGTCACTGGCAGTTTATCAAACTGATCTGAGCTGGCTAATAAGATTTCCAATAAGGTGATAAAGATACTTTTTGTTTGCCTTGTATTGTAAAAATAGCTACTGTGCTTTGGCAATAGCTCAGACATTTTATGTCTTTATCCCTTTTAGTTACTGTGACTGCAGTAGTGATGTATTTTAGAAGTTAGGTAAAATAGTAATGGTAAGTCTGACTGATAACAGGATGAATTGAGAGGAATACAATTGCCTCTAGTTCAGAATGATGCTGTGGAAAATAAGTTTGTGCAAGCAAACCTGATTTTGTTTTGAAACTACACTCTCAGCCTCACGAAGGATGATGTGACAGCATAGATCTCCTGGCAGAAGAAATTAAGAAGGAAATGTTAGCAATCACCTTCAGTCCACAATATGGCTGCATTAGTGTTGCTTCTTACTGACACATTCTTAAAAGTTTTCCTGCGTCAACTGAGAGATGTTTTGTCACCTTTTTACTCTTTCCAATTATTTTAAGGGTTGACTTATTTTTGTGTGACAGATATGAAAGTGTAGTCTGGCAGTTTATATGCAATCCTATTCAAAACCAGTAAATGGCTTCTGTTGACTTATGACGTCTACTGGGGTGAATGTGGCAGAGAAGTAGACTTTCCAGTCCAACAAGTGGAAGAAGAGAAGAGGTCTCTGCATGCTGGAGATGTGACTTCAAGCACCAAGTCAGCTACAGCCTTGTGTGACCCTGGGTGTGTGACTTTTGTGTCCAAGTTTTCCAATTATAAAATGGTCCTAAGCAGCACTTCCTGAAATCACAGGAAGACAGATCAGTGTTTTATTGCTAAACGGTTGGGACCTCTTTCAAGGCAAGTTGGAAGGTCAGCCTGAGACTCTGTTGATATAAGAGCATCTGTCTCTACATAGAAGTTTTCTGTGCCAGACTAAAATGGGAGGCAGGGTCTTTCTTAACAAAGCACTTCAGTTTGTGTTTAATAGTGAGGTCATGAGTAGTTCCCAAGGGCTTGCATTTTGCAGCATGGGGCATTGGCTTGGATACACTACTTATGCTTGTTAGCAGTGCTGATAACACAGGAACGATTCGAAGCATTTTTTTCTTGTGTTGGTAGGTTATTGTACAGGTTGACATGTTGTCATGTAACTGTGTCTTGAAAGACGAATGAGATGGAGGCTACCGACAGGTCTGTGGCCTGTAATTCCCTGGGCTGCCAGATGCAGGGGTGATCACCTCAAGGAACTTGTGGGTTGCCTTTCCTAATCCTCAGATGGGGACCAGTTTACAGTGATTTCATCCCATGTAATCCAATGAATGTGGTGAAGGTCCTAAAGCTTGCATCACACATAGAAGAAGTCCCAAGAGCCTAACTAACTTCTACAGTGAGTGAGGGGGTCCTCTCCCTGTGGAGTTGGGCTGTACTTAGTTATTCCTTTAGAGGAGTTTCTCTTGCCCTGGAAAAGAGAAAGGTTAGAGAGATTACCCTCACGGGGTAATGTGAACTTTTGTTCATATATGCTATAAATAGGAAAAGGATTCACTTTGCAATTTGGAAAACCAACTAATAACGTTTATTTGATGTAGTGCAAGGGGCTTTAGAGACAATGTTTGGAGTCAGGGTTGTTGAAGTGGAAAAAGGGAGTGCATTTTTGAGCAAAAGAGAGATTTCAGCTCTCACAGGTGAAAAGATTTAAATAATGAATTTGACTACAGGACGGATGGATTCAGACCAGTAAGTAGCAACACATGCTCTCTCTCGGGGCTTTCCATCTGTGGTTTACCAGCCATGCCACAACTAAAGCCTTTCACTTTTCTGTGAAAGTGAGTCCGTTTCTTAGAGTCTTCCCACAACGCTGCATCAAGTGGTGCTTTCCTGTGCATGTGTTTAAGTTGCTTGAAACATAGTTCATCTGACCTTCTACCTTTAATGAAAGGAAAGAGAGGGATGCTGGTGTGCAAGTGCAACACCGACCTGGGACTGTGCAATGAGTCCGTTTCAGTTCTGGAAGTGGGAGGGTGCGTTGTACCTTTGCTGTGCTAGGGGTTGTTACGTTGGGTGAGAAAAGGATGTAGCAGCCCAGCGTAAGTGCTGCCTTCAGGCTTTATTTAAGCCTGTACCATGTAGCTTTCATTGACTTTACTCAAGGTATTTTGTTGTGCAAGCCAAAATCGAGCACAGGTTGTCAAGTCTCTGTGTTGCATTGGTCTCTCCTTGTCTGAGGGCTTTGGAAAGGTGCACTCATACGCCCTGAGGGATATGGCTGAAACTAAAACTGTCACTTTGGTTGGGGCAACTTGTGTTTACATGCTGCCAGATTTAGTCAAACATCCAGATGGATTTTATTTAAAATATAAACAGGTATATGATGACAAACTCATTACAAAATTTCTAAGTCCTTTTAATGGTAACAACTGCTATCTAGGATTTTCTTGTCTCCAAAAATAGCTGGAAACCTAAACCAACTGAAACTACGGATTCTGAAAGAGCAGGCTGTTGCATTTAGATGTTATTCTCTAGGTACCATGAAGTAGCCCAGAAGTAAGGAAATCCAACCAGTCTAAATTAGCTTAACAACATATTGTAAAGCAACTGCTAGGTTGAGTTCTTGCATCTCTAAACTGTTACAGCTTCTTGCAGTTGCAGAATATAAAGGTGGAAAACTGTTTTTAGGAAAGGCTTCTGTCAGTTACAGCAGCACCAAAGAGGATGTGCAAAACAGCTTCATGTGATAGATAGCAAGGAAACGTCCACAGGACTTCTTACTGAACCACTAGGAAATGGTTACCTTCACATCTGCACAGATGTTCACATTTTTAAGGTGTCTGCATGCTTTCTTCAAGCATGTTCCCTTTAGGGTTCACTGAAGACTAGATATGGACTTAGAAAATAATCTAACATCTAGATTAATGGACATGAGAGAAGACAAGGAAAGGCTGACATTTAAAGTAACTGATGGTACCTTAAGTAATCTTATCCAACAAATGCTGTGAGCTGAATACCCTACCTGAGAGGGTATGTTCCAGCTGTAGACTGGAAGGCAACAGAGGACAAAAGAGAAATTAATAAATAAAACAGAGTATTTTTCACAGACATTGAAGATTAGCAAATATGCAATATACTTTTTTGACATTAATAGATACAACACCTTTCTAAAAAACCACAGTTGTACACAGTTAAAATCTAAACAGAAGGCAGGAGCTTAATTATTTTGTTGCAGCTTGGCTGTTTGTTTTTGCTTTTAAAACAGCTTCCCTATCCTGTTCAAACTGGCGAGTAAGCCTAGACTGCAACAAGTGAGAGCTAAACTGCCCCGTCTTTTAAATGCTGTGGAGGCTGAGCCTGTGCAGCCCTCCCACAAGATCCTGGTGCAGCGATGGTGCGCAGGTACCCAACTCAGAGCCTCCTTGAGGGCACTGCAACAAACCCCTAACTGTACTATTGCCCAGTGGTTCTGGAGTCCACATAATGGGACAACAGGACAACAACATTTTTTTTTTCACTTGATGGATATGAATGCTAATCTTGATATGAAAAATCAATGGCCTGCCTCAGACACTGGAGAGCCTCCCACACACAGAGCTAGGACAAGTAAGGCTGTAACTTATTCACAAAAATGGTAGAATTTTAGTTTAGCAACTGGTGCAGGAACCAAGTGTCTCCAGGGTTCAGTTTAAACATGGTCTCCGTGCCCCATGACAAGATGGGGAAAATGCCCCACCTAGGCAAGACAGTATAGATTCCTCCTCCTTCAAAACTTCATACCATCAGCAAAGTTTACTATTTTCAACCAGTTTCTCTTGGCTGGCTCGTGGCTGGAACAGCAAGGCACGTGCACTGGCACAAGGAAACTGCACTTGGCTTTCCTGGACATTCACAGACAACACAGTGCTATAGTCTGCACTCTTTCCTGTCTGTCTGTCTGTCTGTCTTTCCTTCTTTTTTTGGGGGGTGGATGGTGGGATGGGACACAAGGAGGGGTTCAGTTTAAAAATGTCAGTTTAAAATCCTCCCTGGAAGCCACAGGGGAGTGCTTAAATAAAGACCAGCTGAACTGAGCAGAGCTCAACCACAGGTTTTGTTCCATCCTGAAAAGGGTAAGTCCAGGTAACATTAACATAGCAGAGAGCACTATTTTTAATCCGTCAGGTTTCTACAGCCTGCTCTTTCACACAGTACGTACCAGCTTCTATCAAAAGTGGAAGTCCCCTTTTTGGTGGAATATTTAGTAAAAAACAAAATGCTGATATCGAGTTGCATTTAAAGAACACACATTCCCTTACATTAACACATTCAGTGTTTAACCCTGTCAGAGCAACACCCACTTTTGGAGGACTGGGTCAAAACATTCTACCTAATTCTGTACACAGTAACACACAGCTGGTGAAACCAGACAATGAAAGGATGTGCTGTAGAGAGAAAAAGGTGGAAAAGATCACAAATCTCACTTTGTAGAGAGCCCTTCAGTTTTCTTTCTTTTTTTTTTTTTTTTTTTTTAGCTGCCTTTCTTCATATTCAGTAGTCATTGTCAGTGTAAAGAGACACAGCAAGAACTTTGCACATTCCTGAAATGCAGTTGCTTCTGCTACTAAAAAGGTCCTCAAAGGTGATGAGGAGAGACTGGGC
Organism: Falco punctatus; assembly: GCF_963210335.1. Taxonomy (NCBI): domain Eukaryota; kingdom Metazoa; phylum Chordata; class Aves; order Falconiformes; family Falconidae; genus Falco; species Falco punctatus. The sequence continues at coordinate 80,835,251 of NC_137581.1, forward strand.
ACTCACCACCTGTCAGTGGTCTGGCACAGAGAAGCTAAGTCCCAGGCTTGCTGCCTTCTCCAGTGCAGGAGCTCAGCACACTGACAGAATATCAGAGGACTGTCCAAAGTGGTTAGCTGGTGCGGTGACACAATTGTTGTGTGGACACAGCCAGTGGCTGGAACAGAAATCCAGTGCATTTTGTTTTCTCTTCTGTTGGAGAAGCTTTTTTTGCCATCTCTCTTCGCACGCTCTGCAGAAATATGTCACTTGTATTACAAGCGATGCTGCCACTGAGATAGGGGTTGATGCTTCTCTTGACACATCTCCAGCTGCCCAGATTGTTAGCAGACTTCCCATTTAGACAGGTGCTGTAAAAACAAACAAACTTCTTTTTAGAAAAAAATAGAAAAAAATCCCCCAGAAATAATCATGTCCTAGAGTTGTTTTTACTATGTAACCAGTGGAACAAGCTGCAAGATGTATTAACGCTGCTGAAACAGGATCACCTGGGGTCAAGCCCTGCCTCTGCCTAGATACCTGAGACACTGAGGTCCCTCTGCCCTTGTGCCACAGATTGAAAATGCCTCTCTTTGTGCAAATGCAAAAAAGTGCTCTCCTGCTAACGTCCCCCTCCCTTGTGAAGGGATGTCAGTGTCACCTTTGGTTTGTTTTAGACTACTTCAGTGAAGGGATCCCTCCAGAGAGCAATTCAGAATTGCTCCAGCTCTGAATTTCTCCTCACTGGAGCATCCTGCATACTGACTGTAATCTCTATCTGGAAAGACTAACCCCACCAGGACGAAGTTACTCTTCTTTGCAACTTGCCTTCCTCTCAATTTCCAGAACTTTTTTCTTTGTAACAGCAAAGTTAGTCTCAGTAGGCTCTTTTTGGTTTGCAGTCTTCAGGTTTTCCACCCCCTGTAGAACAATTTGACCTTCCTCGTAAAGCGAAACCACTAGAAGCAGAAATGTATTTACATCATTTTTGAAAAGCAAAATGCTGTGGCTGTGTCCCCATGGGTGCACCTCCAGTGTCTCACTCCCCACCTCCCAAACACAACTTGCTTGAAAATATCAAACAATGACTGAATTAGGCTAGAATTTCTCCAAAAGCCCATCTTTTGCCCTAAGGTAGTACCAGCTATTTCTAAATAATTCCTGACTGATGCTGGTGTCCTCTTTCATTAAGAAAAAACAGAACAGCAACAATAGAGAGACTGATGGGAGACTTGGCAGCCTGCACAAACTCTCTGTCAGCGCTCAACTCCCATTACCCTCAGAAAGGCATTTCTTCCTAACATCTAACTTAAATCTCCTTTGCTTAAGCCTGTTGTGCCTTAAGTGCTGTGTCTGCTGGGTTAGGACAATAACTAATTTGTCCCATCTTCTTTAAGGACTCTTATGAATTCCTTGTCTTCTCCAGCCTAAACAAACAACCAGTTTCATCAGAGATCACATTCCTTAGATCATTCCTATTTCCCTGGTGTTGGTCCAAGTTGCCCTCAAATTGGGACATCCGAAGGCCACTGCCTTCCACAGCTTACATGGCTCTCTTGGCAGAAAACAGCCCTCAGATGTGGGACAGTTTCCAATAGCAGCAAACCACCAAAGCTGCTGTCCCACCTCCTCTTCCACAAATGCTGCGGAGACATGCCAAAGCACAGATAGTGTCTGGAAGGCTAGTGTCTTTGTTTTGTTGTTAATGAACAAACCACACTACAGCACTTTTCAACATAAGATAAATATTTACTCATATTTATGTTAACGAAGTTTTTCTACTTATGAGCTAAGTCCCAGGACCTAATCAAATGGGAGCTGGTATAAGTAAGGCTGAGGAAGAAAAAGCTGACCTTAAACGAACGGCTTGTGTTACGTTAATGCAGCTCACAGGAACTGGAAAAGGAAAATGTCCTTTAAGGAGAAATTCCATCCTCCTTTCTACATTATGCTCTACAGGAAACAGTGTAATGTTTGTTGATGTTTAGCAAACACAAATGTTGGGGATCAGGCTGGGGTTACGTGATGGGTCTGGAAAAAAACTGACCATTAACCCAGTTTGCATGACCACCAAAGAAGTTCCAGATATTGTTTTTAAATTTAAGGGCTAATTTGCTTCTGCTTGATTTGCTTGATTATACGAATTGGGTACATGCACAGCATCTGCCATGGCAAACTGCTTTAACTATTACAGTTTTGGTGAAAACACAGTATTTTCTGCCTGTTCTGCAGAGACACCCAGGCAACAGTTATTTGCTTCAGTAGAAACTATCGAGTAAGATATAAAATAGGCAGATATTTCATCCTCTCTGTACTCTTGCAAGTCCCCTGTGCTGAGTTTGTTTTTCCAAATTTGTCTTGGATTTTTTGCCCCATTTTTATTTTTCCCCCACTATAAATGAAAAATGAATTTGTGAACTAGCTGGCCTGCAATACTGCATTCTTGCTTATAAAAAGTATGAACATGTTGAAGGTCTGAACTGCATTCTTTTTCCCTAGGAAAGGAGACCACTTAATATATACTTTTTTTTAATTGGGTGTATATAGGCTCAGGTTCATAAATATGAAGCAAATGATGTTCCTGCATTCCAGCTAAAGATCTCCTAGGAAGCAGTGCTTAAAAAGGCAGGAAACAACCACTTGGTGATAGGCACTGATATAATATGAAGTGATAAATGGTCTGTGTTGTTCAGACTTGAAAATCAGCATTTAAAACAGATTTTCCAAGTTTGGCTCTGTCTTGAGGACAACAGGAGCTTCAGTGTAGCTGTACAACAGGAGAGGAGGGTGGCTTCAGCCTGTGTGTGTCCCCTGTTGATTAGTTATGTCCTTTAGCCTGAACTGTGGAAGGAACTTCTGGGAATCAAACCCCTCAGGCTGCCTTTTGCAACACCTGGAGAGCTCAGGGAAAGGGCTGACAGAAGTAAGGCTATGGCTTTACGTGCTTGAGTTTGCAACATGCAGCAAGTATAATCCAAAGGCTTTGTGCTGGACCTGAGTATTGCAGCTATGAAGTTAAGTCACTCTTGAGTCAAATGCAGTAATCCATATTTTAATACTTACAGTTGAGTCCTCCTTTGTCTTCATTTGTTTGGACATCTGTTGAAACAAATGCACTGTTTTAAGCATATAGGGTAGGTAACTATAGTCTTTAGCCAGACAGGATTAATAACATCCAGCAGAGTTGAGGGTTCAATGTGTTAAATGCTCTTTGGACAGCAAAATGCAGTACATACTCTATTTGCTTACAACTTAGGTCACCATTCCAGCAAGGATAGATTTTGGGCTTGGATCAACAGCCCTGCTCCATGTTTTTGGACAGAGTCCTGCACCACTCTTGAGTTGTTTCTGAAGGAAGGACATGGCTCCTAGCACAGCTGCTGCACATGCCAGGCAAGATCACTACCCTGCTTTCTCCTGATATGTTCTGATGCACCTGGGCTGGCTAGATATGACGAAGAGGGCATGGACTGAGAGCGTGAAAAGTGTGGTTGCCCCCGCTGCCTTTCCATATATGTTAGCTCTTGTGCACCTGCAAAGTGGCTTACAGTCGGTACTCAGATGTATCACCACATTCAGTCTGGTTCACAGGATGTCTTTTAGAGCCGCCTTTTCTACTGTCATGCCAAGCACTGAAAAGTTCTGCACGTGGTCAAATACAGCAGTACAAGGATACACATGTATAACATGGAGTGACAGTGAGACATGTTTTATTTCTAACTCATAGAAAGCTGCTTGATGCCAGGGATGTTGATCCCTTAGTTATCTGGCCAGTGACTATAACGTTCTCAGGATTGATTTATTCTCTGATTTCTGCTTTGGATTGTGCTAAGCAGAGCAAGGTACTGACTCCAGTCCTGTTCCATGGAAGAGCATCGCCTGCATCTGTCCAGAAACAGCCTGCAGGGATTGCAGCTGAGAAACTATGGCCTGAACAGGTACAAAGTCAGAGTTACTCCTGCATCCAGCAGTTAACTTCTGTGAGGCTCAGACACAATAGCAGAAAACCATAAAGAATAACATGTTCTGGGGCACTACATGTCCTCTCCAGGGCACCCCAGGTTTTTGATAACAGCACGATTTCCTGCTGTTTTGTGCAGGCAGCTTACTCATACCTTGTAGCAACGCACTAGGTTTGGTCATGCAAATGAAAGACCTCATTACCTGTGTAGGACAGTAGCTTAAAGGACCTCTGTCTCCACAGCCAGCAGGTTAAACCAACTAGAAGACCTATTCCAATGATGATGGAAATGATGCAAGCTGCTTGAGCGCCTCGTCCATTTTTTTCCAGTTTTTTGTGACTTTCTGTGCTAGAGCCATTGCTTTGCATCTGCTGTGTGTCTAGAATGAAATAGAAAAAGGGCGTAGTAAAGTGTAAATTTTCACATTTCATGCCAGGCAAATATTTGACCGTATTTTACATGCACAAAGAACATTCTGAAGGGCTAAATACTTGCACTACTCATATCACTGTGACGCTGGTGGTATTTCTTCTGAGTCAGGCACATCTCCAGCTTACACTGTCTAATAATACAATGCCAGCTTACTCCTCCCTGTCATCATACTGCACATATCCCTCTTTCACAGCCTTGCGAGACTCTACGTTTGAGCTTGTATCTAGACGAAGTTGAAAATAAATCTATACAGTATCTATAATGTAAATCTGATAGTATTCAGAAAACTGGGTGAAAACCTGTTTCCAGGTGAAATCCCTGGAGTTACTGATGAATTTCCACCGATTGCTGCAAACTGAAGCTTTCAAATCACATCTCTATTTCAAGTGTGGTAGGCTTTTAGAAACCAACAAAAAATAGTAAGATGAAGGTCTTTTTTTCCCCCAGAATACAATAAGACAGAAAAGCCATTAGGAAACCAATGACGAAGTTACTTAGTTTTCCTTTAATTTGGGATGGCAGCAAGGGTATGCTATCATATAAACGCTTTACTGTGCAACTTTTGATTGTGCACACAGTTTTTGTTCCTGGAAGCAGTTTACATCCTTTGGCTATGTTTGTGGGATCACTGCCATTAAGTCCAGAGTGTGAGTCCTTGGCATGTTCAGGTAAACTGTGGCTATCCAGCTAGTTACGCAAACATTCAAACCTCCTTGTACCAGGGTGCAGAAACCTACAAGAGAAAGGTGTGGCAGAAGGCAGGACCAGGAAGAGCAATGAAATCGAACAGTCTCCTCCAGGTCAGCTCTGCCACTCCAGATAGCTTCTCTACACAGCTTTTTTTGAAATAACGAAATCCACTGTTGGTACCATAGGTATAACTTTCTTTATAGCTTTTTTTTTTTTTTTAACATCTCTCCGTTTTTGTGAACAGTTGAGTAGCTAAATACTTGTTTTTACTATTGATCACTCATCAGCAATAAATAACGTATTATACTTCTGCTGTTAGGTGATTTGTTCTATTTGGGCTAATGTTAGCCATTTGCTACAGGTCTACTTTAAATAGCACACTGTATTAAACTCAGTTTGGAGACTGAAAACAGAGCTTTGAAACTAGGCAGAGTAAAAAGCAAGCATGAGTGCTGTAAAGTAGTTGGCTAGGGATTCAGGAATCATGGATTTGCTGTGCTCTCTGAAAAATAACCTGACTCCCCAAGTCATCATGTTCCTGAGGAACCAAAGGGTAAAGCCCAGTCACTGTCTTGGCTGCAAAAGCTTCTCAGGGCCATTGTCATAACACACTTGATGGGGTGTTCAATGTGGGAGGAGTAAACATAAAGTCCATGGCTAAGCATAACTAGCTTGAAACAAAACCTGAGTTCTTCTCAGTATTTTTTCAAACTAATTTTGAATTAATGAGTACCCCTCGTTAGCGCGTATCCACAGAGACGCACTGCTTGATATTTCTGCTATCTAGAAAACATGAAGTAGCATGAAGGGACTTACAGTTGGCTGACAGATTTTCCCGCAGTATTTTATTTTCTATGGAGCACTCTATTTGCATGTTAGAAGTGGCTTTAACCTTCAGCGTGCTAAAAACACTGTAAGTGCCATCGGCATGGGGTATGATCTTTAGCTCTGATGGAAGCAGGTGGCTGTTATCTGTTTTATTTATCCAATATACATTGGGCTCTGGGTATCCATTGCCAGACTTGCAGCTGAAAGTCACCTCCTCTCCAGTGCTGTCACTGTTTCTTATCGGTCCGCTGAGTATTGGTTGGCTATAACTAGCTGGACAGCAAGAGAAAAAGAAGTAGTCATTGATATGTTGAAATGTATTGAAAAGACCAAATTTTGGTGTAGGTTCTGAAGCAGAAGTTCTGGGTTTCACATGACCCTTATGACCTGAGAGGGAAACACCTGCAGGTTTGGTATATAAGCCAGAGAACTGAGAAAATTACTGGAAGGGCAGAAAGCTGTAGACAAACCCGAAGGAAGAAAGCAAATTCTTAAGCTGCTGTCACCCAGTCATGTGCAAAAGCCCTTATACTAAGGAAAACCAAGATGAAAAAAACACCCCACGCTGGATAAACAGCTGCTACAGGTATTCTTCCAGTTTTAGATTCCCTGTCTGTAACACTTAAATTAAGCAGACTTCATTTCAGAATAGGGCTGAAATATGTTCTAAAGGTAAGGGTATGCTTATATCTAATATTGAAATGGACGGACTTGGAAAGCTGGAATGAGAATGTGGGCAAATATGTGCAAGTGATACAAGTTCTTACCTGCCAAAGTGAGAACCACTTTCGCCTGGTGAATCACTCTGGTATATTCAGTTTTCTGCAGTACTACACATTTGTATGTACGTTCATCACTCTGGCTGACATTTAGTAGTAGCAGAGAAAAATCGCCATTTTCCAATCCATCCCAGAATAACTGAGTCCTGTTTTTAAAGTGAATACACTGTTCACTTTCATTGTCTTGACCAGAGATCAGTGCATGAACAACTGAACACTCTTCTTGATCATCAGCTATTTGCCAATATACCCGTAGATTTTTTAAGTGCAGTTCTCTTCCTCGATAAATGCAACTCAGTGTAGCATTGTCTCCAAGTTTACTGACTATGATCGTCTCCTCCAGTGCAATAACTACAAGATTAAAATAGAGAAAAAAGGGAGGTTACGTGGGGAAAATGTCGTTATTTTCAAGTACATTCTACCTCATGTGGACTCCAGTATTAGTATTCATAAGACGCAGGTAAGCACGCTCACTTCATAGGCATGCCTACCTCCTGACTTGCCAGTGGCTAATTCCCTCCATGTCTGTTGTCTGTTTATTTTCCAAAGGGATCTTTTTCACTATAAAGCCTTCTGCTTATTTCTTTTTCCAAGGGCCAACTGGTCAAAGCATTCCCAGACCCAGGGATACCTGCATGTTTGACTTTGCCCACTGACTGGGACTGACTGTAGGCACATATTCAAGTCCTAATGCTTTAATAATCACTTTTATTTTTATTTGGAAAAATGCCAGATAACACCAGGTAAATCACAAGAAGTGGAAACACCGATAAGAAAAAGAGTGCTACCATTATTGTGAGATTCCCCCAAATTTGAAAGGGGAGTAAATAGTGGTTCTCAAAGTGGGCATGTCATAGCAATCACATTTTACTGCCACCATTGGTGTCACCCTCTCAACAAATATACCTAGCTGGAAAACCAGCGTGCCCAGGTACCTCCATTAATTTACATACAAAATACATACATAACATTTACAACTTCTCACAGCCACTTTAGGTAGGCCAGTACAGTGTCTGGCTTTCAGGGCACTTTTCCTGGTCTCCAGACATGAGAACAGCAGCCTGGCCTCCTGGCGAGCAAGATAGAAGGCATGAGCAGGCTGCAAAGGGATGTAGAAAGCGCAGGTCAGCAAGTCTGAAAGGGCCAGGGCAGCTCTGACTGGCATCCTCATCTGCAGGGAGGCTGACCACCTCTCCTCCACCCCAGCAGCTGAAACCTCTCTGGTGCAACTGGTTACTGAGACCAAAGCAGTGTGCACATTGTAAATGTTGGGCTGGGGGGTGAGAGGGCGTCAGGCATGGGGTTGGATGGGATTGATTACAGCTGGGGGAAGGGATTATGCGGGTGGGTGAATTAGGGAAAAAAAGATGACAGGAGTGAGTGTTTGGAAATCTGGGAACAGTGCATGGTGAGGTGGGAGGGAGGCTCCAATGTCCAAGGGGGACATGTCTTTGTGTTGGTGTGCTGGAATGAGAAATAGTTTATCTACATGTCTGAGTTGCGCACCCTGGCTTAAAAACACCACTGAAGCAAATGAAGTACTTGCAAGGAGGAAGGCAATATGCTCTCCAGACACTTATCCTCTGCTGGGTGAGACAAGAAGTAAAGGGCTTGAACCACAACAAGGGTGATGCAGCCTAGATTTTGGGAAAGCTCTTGTAGCAGCAGGGAAATTGATGCCCTGGGAAGACAGGGGCACCTCCATCACTGGTATTCTTGAGGAACAGGCCAGCCGGCATCTATTAAGGCTTTATCTGTACGGTTTGTCCTGATTTTGGGGCCAGGAAGTTTCCTTGGTGACTTTGTTGAGGTCCTTCTCCGTGATTGAGCAAGAACAAGAGAGAACTCTAAAAATGCTTAACTATCACCTAGCAATATCATTTAACTTTACCTTTGTTTTGAAAGGCGTTTTTTGAACTGTAGTAAAAGACTTGCTAATGCTGGGTACTCGATACCGTGATGTATAATTCTAGTTCTAATATGAGTATGGACTTTATCCAGGCATGTTAGATCTGCTTATCAACAGCCCTTATTACCACACTTCTAAGGCCTTTTGTTGGCAGGCATAAATATGCAGGGATGTCTGTGAAGCAAGCAGAGCAATCTGAGCAAGAACATCTGTAAGTTCCCTTGCTATTCTCCGTACGGAAACTGGTAGATACTTCCTTCCTTGATGCATGTCAGAGAAAGATTTCACACTGAGGAATTCTTAAGTGTCTTGCTGAAAACACATAGATGTTTATATTGTATATATTACAACTACTTTGTGTATTTAGTCAAAAATATTAAAAAGAGTGCAGCTCATTTTCAGATGAAGCGTTCTGAACTTACCAGGTCTCAGGATATGGAGGAGCAGTAACAGAAATCCGTAGCTAGAACAAAAAGCAAACAAGAGTGTTACATGTTTGACTTTAGTGTCTCTGTTGTTTAAATAAGCAATAAACCTAATATTGATTGATTTAGTGTGGTAGCAGAAGTAGGTAAATTAGGTGCTACTACTATGTAATGTCCTATTCAGTATTTGCATTTTTGACAGCTGCAAAACTTCTGCTCAAATGACATAACTCTGTGGGTGGGTGGCCAAGGCCACGAATAGCAGTGAGATGCACTAATACTGGAATCGGAGCAGAGGGCATGAAGCTGGTGTTGTGCCTGTCTTTCTTGTGAAAAACAAACCGTATAGACTTACTGGATATATAGGCCCTGAGAGCTACTTGGATCACTGGGAAGGGGAGTGGCTGCACAGGTCTAAATCCAGGTCAAAAGTCCTGCATCCTACCGTTTTGCTGAAACTCAGTGGTTACGGTTTTATCTGGTTAGGAGACACCAAGCAGCTGACCACGCTGACCACCAGTTTGTGCACTTGGTAAAAATGTGTAAACAGGAAATGTGCTGATAGCAGGGAGCTGTACAAAGGTTTTGCTGGAAAGAATTCCGCATGTTGGGTTACTCCAGAGGGGCATATTTATGCAGGAGTTTCTCAAAGAAGTTACACCTGCTGGATGCTATAGGAAAAGCTAGTTTAACCTATTTATAAAGTCCAGGCAATTTACCTCTCATCCCATAGCACTTTACAAAAGATAAATGTGCAGCACTTTCCTAAGAGTTACTTTAAAATAGCCTTTCACCACCACACCTAGCTATACATTGTGCTCTCCTTCCTTCAAGCCGCTGTGGGAAGGGAAAGGAAAGGAAGATGCTGGGAAAGTTTTGGAATGAGAGCTGTGCGGCTGCAGTTGCCCACTTTGATATTGCTGCAGGTGCAATAAGGCTGGACAGAGGGGCACAAGCATCCCCAGTGGCCCCAGCTCACTTTTGCAAGCAAGACTGAGGCCACAGTACTCTGGTGCCCTTCCCCAGTTGTTCTCAACCATCAGCCAGGTCCAACACTGAGCCAAGGGCTGAGACAATGGGGAGACCTGCCCACAGCAGCCCATGTCCACCCAGGAGCAAGCTCCAAGGTCTCCCACCTAGACTGTTTGCCGCCTTCCCTCCAAACCAGCTCTGCCCTGCCTGACCCTCCTCCCTCCAAGCCCCAACCTAAGCTCACTCCCCCAGCAGCCATTTCTCACCTTGCTTTTCCCATCAGCTGTACTTTAAAACATCCCCTCTCTCTTCCAGGCCTCCTGCCCTTTCCCCACAGTTCCTGCCCTTTTGTCCAGCTGAGCATCAGGACTCGTCCACCACTTCCCAGGCACAGCATCACTTCTGCCCAGCTTTACTCCCAACAGCTGTCTGGGCAGAACTTGGGTCTCCCACCTGCCCCCAAGAAAATTACGATCTTCCCAAATACATTTGGCTTCCCATAGAGAAAGCAGAGGACATTCCTGACACAAAATCTACCTCCACTTGAAGCCCCATCTCCAGAGAACAAGATTGAGAAAGTTTAGGGAAGAGTCAGTCTGAACTGTATTACTTTTACATGAAGAAAACACTTTATTTTCCTTTTCTGTGTCCTTTGAAATGGTTTCATAGATGAGGTTTCAAAAGTTTAAGTGGAAGCTCAGAACATTTCTGCTCGAAAACTTACTTCAGGGCTGACTGCAGATTTTCTAAAGTAAGTGTACCCGAACACTCCAGGGAAGTGGCTCGGCTCTGCTCTCTCACTGGCAGTGACTTTTGTTGGCTTTTGCACATTGTCTTGCCTTTCTGTTGGTTTTTTTTTTATACTGTGCAGGGGCCATTGCTTTTGTGCCAAGCTTGTAGAGGTCTGTCTTGACAAGCTCACCTTCATGTAGTTCTTAATCTTTCTTAATCCTGTGGCTGTGGGTTTGATTGCTTCCCACCCAAGTTAGATACTATGGCTATAGCAAGTAATTTGAATTAAATGGAGAACTTCAATCAACTGATCTTTATGGGACGTTTTAGGGAATTTCCCTATGGCAGGCATTCGCTGTTGCCAACAAATATTTAGACAGTCAGCCAGAACTGATTCTCTAAAGTATGCACACAAAGCAGGTCTTGATTTCTTATTTTAATAAATGATGTCACAGTCAAGGTTGGACAGATCTAGAGATAATCATCCTCTTACTTAGAGGAGGTTGCAGCTGTGGTAATGTGGGGGCACTGCCAATGCACCATGTCCCCCTGGAACAGCTTTAATGCCAAGCTCCTGTTGAAAAAAGGGAGAAACGCTTTTGCCTGCAGAGAAACCCCTTTTGCCCCAAGTCTGCACTCAGCCCCTGTGCCTATCATGCTAGCAGTGAGCGCCACTAAGTGCAGGTGTAGCTGCCTTAGTTTATTAGTTCTCCCTCTGTCCCTTTTAGTTTTTAATAAAAAATGATTTTTTTTTCTTTTTCAATTCTTTCCCAACCTTCCCATTCTATATATTTTCTAAAATGCCCTGTGAAACCGGAGAAAGTTACATTTCTTCTTTCATACATTCTTATTTGGTGAGATTACTGTTTGTACCAGCACCTCAACTTTTTCATGCAGTATTTATTTAGAATCAAGGGATGCTGCTGTTCTGGAGCAAACTAGCCAGAGAAAAGACATCCTGACGCTTGCAATAACAACTTCGGGGCTTTTTCTCCACTGTTAAGATTTGTTTTATCCCCTGACCTTGCAGAGACATCGCTGCTCTTGCACCTGCAGGTGCCCTAGACAAGTTATCCGTGAAGCTTTTTTAACGCCTACTGCAAGGCAGCACTAACCCGGGCAATAAACGGGGTGGGCCTGCTTGCCTTCTCGCATCTTTGGGCAAAAAGGCTCCTGAAAACACCAGCTAATTGCCCGCAGCCTTCGCTGGCGGAGCAAGGCAGGCGGGGCCCCGCCGGCGCTGAGCGGCCGCGCCGGGTCGCTCCCCGGCCGAGCCCCCCGCGGTACGGGCGCCCCCGGGAGCTGCCGCCGGCCACCTCCACCGCTGTCCCGGGTGCGGGAGGGGACCCCGTGCGGCCCCTCGTCCCCGTCTCCATGTAGGAAGCCCGCCCCCGCCAGAACAACTGCCCGCTGCGTTGCAATGACACAAGGGGTTTGCTAAGGGGTGGGGGGCAGTGGCGCGCCACGCAGCCCCGAGCCAGCGGCCCCCACTCACCCTCGCGGCTCCATCGCAGCGGCGGGGGAGGGGGTGGCTGCCGGGCCGAGCCGAACCGAGCCGTGCAGTGCTGTGCCGTGCCGCGCTATGCCGTGCCGAGCTGTGCCGAGCCGAGCCGTGCAGTGCCGAGCTGAGCCGATCTGACAGCCGCCCGGTTCAGGCCGTTCCCCTTTTCCCTCCCACGCCGCCCGCCGGGGATTTCCGCCTTCCGTGCGCGGCCAGCCCCGCCACCGGGCACCGTGCAGACGGGGCGCCCCGCCACCCGGCCCCAGCCCCGCTTCGGCCCCGCGCCCCGGCGCTATGCTCCGAGAGAGCCCTGGCGCGGCCCGGCGGTGCGGGGGGTCCCAGAACCCGCCCATCCCCGCTGACCCTTCCCACAGCCCCGCCGGGGGCAGCCGGCAGCGCTCCCTCCCCCCCCCCCCCAAGCCGTGCCCCCGCCGGGAGGCTGCCGGCGCCGCTCAGGCGGGGCGCCCCTCACCGCAGGCTCTGGGCGCTGCTGGGGGGGACCTGGGGAGTCAGTGCGGGGCACCGGCTTTTGCGGCGGTGCCGGGGGCAGCAGCACCTTGTTGGCCCTGCGAGGCCCTGCTTGGTGTCTGCGCGGATGGGCAGGGGTCTGTGCAAAGCCAGCCAGGAAACCGGGGGCTCTGCTTCTGGAGGCGTGTTGCAAAAAGACATTGGGTTTGCAATTGCATAATATAGTAAAAAACCCTAAATGTAAAAAAATCCTAAATGTGATTCAGCTGTGCACGACCACACCTGAAGACGTAGGAGACAAAGGTTCTGACAGAGCTGCGTTGGTGAGGGGTGTTGTAGCAGTAGCTGGCTACTTGAAAGCTGTGGTTCGTGCTCACCGGCAGCTTTATTACTGCTTCCCCGTCAGTGGCTGTGTTTGGTTTGTTCACTGTCAGGCACCTCAATCCAGCTGGGATTCCTTTGCCAGCATGAACATTGCCAGCACAGAGAGCACCACAAAGCCGTCACTGCCACGCTGCAGTGACAGTCGTTAAAAAACGATTGATACGTTAATGTTTTATTTGGTCTTAGTTCTGAGTCACCCTGGGAGTGCCAATTTGTCCATGATGAATAAGAAACTCCAGGGTTGTGCAAGACCTGCAAGTCCCGATGGTGTTTCCACTGCCAGGCAGCGGGCTCTCGTTTTGGAGTCTTAAAACCAATGTTACTTCAGCCTCTCTGTGTATTGCTGATACATGGCTGCAAATCAGCAGTTTGGGAGGGCAGACTTAAATTTACACTAAACTTCAAGGAAGATAAACATTCCTGTGGAATTACAGTTGAATCAGAACATGTTGGCAGCAGCCGAGTCACATCTTTCACTGAAATACTTCCTGATGGAATATCCTAGTTTGGGGACTACTCGTTCGCTATTTCAGGTGCTGTTTTAGTAACAGACATTTGGTGAATAGGGATGCACATGGAATCATTTCTTTGTAGCTGAAAGCTTACTGACTTTAAATGCTTGTGGCATAACTTTATAGGTGAATTTTTACAGTTCTAGATAAACTTGTTCATTCTAAAATGCATAGTTTGAATGTACCCTTCTGATATTCTTCACAATGGTTTTTTTTTTCATATGTAATGACTAAGAACAGCCTATTACTACACATGTACCTGTTAGGGTGGAAAGGAATTTCAGGATAAGCAAGAGAGGCAAATGTGTCTCCATAGCCAGGAGATTCTGGGATTTGGAAAGCTCAGGTGCAAACCTCTTCTCTGCCTGCACCAGGCTTTTGAATCTGCATTACCTGAAATCTCTGATGAGTTTTTAATCTATAAGGCAACCTTGTCTTCTGTGTTCTTTCCAAATGGTGTTTCATTAAGGCCCAGCCTTAGACAGGTCCTAAGTTGCCTCTGCCTGCAGAATTCCTCAGAGGGCTTGAAATATAAAGATATTCTTCTGACAGTGACTCCATTTGTTTGGCACACGCTGAACAGCCCTGCAATTAATAAAAGCAGGTTCTCACTATGAAATCACTGCCATTAGCTGTTCCTTGGGGAGTGCTCCCCTATTTTTTTCCACACAGCCAAAAAAAGCAGTAGCAGCTGGAGTGGAGGATCATTGCAGCTGATGTGGCTTCTTCTGTTTACATGGAATAGCAATATATTTTTATTCTTTTAGATATAGATTCATTAATGTGTAAATTACTATAGTAGGGTATTTAGCTTAGGGTCAGAAATACCTGTAAGTCAGGGTATTTATCTTAGGGTCAGAATACAGACCTCAGTTATGTGATCTCCTCCATACAAGTATCATATCAAAGGTAAAATGAATGATAACAGGCAAGGATGTTTGAAAAGCCTATGTGAAAAGTTTTCATCAAAGATGTGGCTCCTCACCCCTACTACCATAAGGCTATAGAAAAATTCAAGCAGGAAAGCAGCTTTGAAGGTTATCTGGTACAACCTCTACCTCAAAGAAGGGCCAAGGTCAAAATTATATGTCAAAGCTGCTACGAAGATGTGGTTCAAAGTTACTACTGCTGCTTCCACATGGCTCTAAAAATCGTGATAAGACTTCAATTTTCTCAGAGAATACTGTGATTTTTTATCAGCAGTTGTCTTCATTTCCCCACACGTCGTTTTAGTAATGCAAAAATATGCATTTGTTTTATTTTGTCAAAAAAGCTACAGTTTAGGATAGTCAAAAGGAAAATCTCATGCAAAGCTGTCTGATCGAGCTTCTAAAAATTACAATGTTTATGACAGAGAAAATCCCCATGTGTGAGGATGCAAAACCTATTCCAGTTGTAGTACATGGACGCAATCTTATGTAGTTGCTGCACTCTCTGTTTGAGACATAGAAATGGCTCAAAGATGATGCGTTTGGTCCCTTGTCCTGTGTGCGTGTGTGTGTGTCTCAGTGTGAGATAAAGGCAGAGACAGCTGAGCTTTTAAAGGGGAGTATTTGTAAAAAAAATATCCTTGTTCCTGAGAGTTAATTTGTGCTGTCTTATGTGCATCCACACCACTTGACACAAGTAAATTATGGCATTTAAGCCTGTCAGAAGAAGAAACTAACTCCTATGGCTTGTGGGTGGTAAATATGTTACCTATGGACTTTGACACCAGAAACATTGGGAAAAATTGGGGAGAAAAGAGGAGGAAAACAATATTCTAGTTGTTCCAGGCTGTGAGACAGAGAAGTGATCTACATACTAGAAATTTAGGGAGCTGATTGTTTTCAAATGGGTATCAGGCAAAGGGAACAGGTACATCTGCAAAACACACATCTTCAGTGGCAAGCTCATTAAGGCAATTATTGAGAATGTAGAGACTGACCAGACTGTGTGAAACATAAAATGTAGACATACCTCTCTACATACATAGAAGAAAAGAGAATCTCAGGCAAATTGAACACCTCTGGGGACAACTGAAAAACGGGTGACATGATTGTATGTGATGTGGAGGACTTGAACTGTTTTTGTAGTAGGACAGCCATGAAAGAAGTGCACATAAAATTAGTAGCAGATGATAACTGTGAATGCTGAAAAGATTTTAGGGTGGCTAGAGCATGTCACTTGTTTGAAAAGCAGATGCCTGCATCATTAGTAGCAGTGATGCAGTGTGGTGACAAAACCAAGAGAGGTATGATCACCGCTTGGTTGCCTGCACTGAACCTCTCCCCATCATCCACAAACATGCCAAGACAAACCAGGAGGCAATAAGATAACATCCAAACCTAAGAGACAAATATATGATGAAAGTGTAGCAAATTTGCAGCAGATAATGGAGACACAGTTAAAGAAACCACGTTAAAAAGGAGTACCTAGTATATGGACTACCCAAACTTTCATATACCACTTCTTAAACAGGTACATTGTCTAGATGAGCAAAATGATCCAGCTCATGCACTGCATGCAACTGGAGAATAACTTTAACTAGAAAAACCTTGAAGTGATATTACAAACACTAGGTTGGGGGGGCTTACCCCAGAATACAGAAAAATAAAAATCTGCAGCTATTTTCACAGGACCAGAAGAAGTATTTGGAAAACCAACAGCTGACCTCAAGCCTAATTGGTCTTCATCTTAAGTAAGAAATGATAGGTAGTACCCTGCCATTAACAGCAATAGCCTCACTGGCATTAGTTGGACAGTATTCATTCACTACAAGGGGAGAAACCAGTGCTAAATTCAGGTACAATAGAAACGTAAGTCTACAGTACCATGGAATATATGTCTTCAGCAAATGAATTCTGGGACAGAAAGCTTTAAAATCATCATGATAAAAATTTAAATAGTGGAAGACTATGTAAAAATTAGCGAGCATGTATTTCCTAATAATGGAAAAAAAACCCAGTGCACAGGTTCTCTACCAAAATCTAATCAAACTTGCCATGACTGAAGCACTACTAGTACATGAAATGATTGCCAGGAAAAGGGTTGCAAGCAGAGAAGCATTCTGGTGCATCACACGTCAGAGTGTAATTAAAAGGGTGGAAAATACCTGCAAATGAGATTGTAGTGGAGGGAAAAAAGCAGATGCTGATCATCGGTCTTCAACGTAGAACAATCAAGTGAAAGTACTATAGCCTACCCAGTGTGCGTTACTGGGCTTACATTTTCTCTGTCTTGTTTGGCTGGTGCACTAAACACCTAAACTAACACCTAACTAAACAACCACAAAGCAATTTGTTTACCTTTTGGTATGTCACCTGCACAGAAGATATAGCAGAAGAAGTAGAAATTAATAGAAAGACTAAAAGGAGCCACAGAACAAGTAAACTGATACTAGAAAAAGGAGGCAAAAGGCATAATCCAAATCATGTAAATTAGTACAGAAATCAAGAACAGCCTTTTGAAATGAACTGAATGCTGCCCTAAGGATCTTAATCCTTTCTTCTTGGAAAATATTAAGAAGTAACACTTCAAGCAGCAGATCACTGCTGCTGTAGGAGAGTGGTCCATATTGAGCGTACTGATGCCAGATGAACAAAATCATACTTGAATTAGGATTGTGTGGTCCTCTTGTTCTTCCATCAGTAAATGTATGACTGTGCTGTGACATTTGACACATTTGACAAATCCTTATGGAATATTCTCTACAAATCTCTGGTTTGTACATTGTGGGGATTTCAGTGTGTGACACTAAAGCTAGTAGAGTACAACTTGCAACTGAGAAAAAAGTAAAGAGAAAAACTACAACAGCTCTAGCCGCTTGGGCAAATTTATGTATGGGTAAAGAGCAAAAGAAGTATGAGGCATGAACAATTTTCCAACACTTTGTCTACAGAGAAGCTAGCAGAAGTAGCAAATGGAAAGAGAGACACCGTATCTCAGAAATAGAGGAGGAGGGGAGGACAGTTTGCAGGAAAGAAAATGGTTTCCTTGACTAGTGGAGATGTCTGGAGTAAAACAGCAAAGCTGACTGCTGAGAACAGACTGGTGATAAAATGAGGGAAGAGATGTGATTCTAAACAAAATGTTTCATAATTCTGAGAAGATCCTTTGAGATGTTGAGCTTGGCCTGATGCAATGGAAAAGAACTGCCAAGAAATACAATTGGCAGAAGTGAATGAACTAAGAGAAAACAATAGCTTCCCTGTTCACTTGCTATGCTCTGTCTCATGTTTTGTTGTCACACTAGGCATTTGGGGCATTGGCCAAAAAGATCACTTTTAACATCCAAATTTCAAGGCCGCCCCATGCAAAAGAGGACACTTGCAGCACTAGAAAATACCAGTTTGGGGCAGATATGCTCTCTGTGCATGGCAGCAATGGCAACTGTTTTATTTATACTTATTTATATTTATATATAATATTATAAAAATTATTATTTATAAATACATATTTATATTTATTTATTTATATCTATTTATGTTGTTAGAACGGATCCCTGCTATTCCCAGTTCTTTATTAGTCGTGCACAATGGGATAGTTGATTTCCTGTTGTTTTACGAAAAACAAGGGAATAACTTGGCAATACTTTTACCCGATCACTCTGTATGTGTGTGTGTTGAAAAAAAGAAGTATTTAGAACAGTATGTAATTGCTGAAAATGTCTCTTGAGCCTCATCTACTTAGTGCATATTGTCCTGCATGGATCTCCTGTGTTGTGAGTGACCCCAAGCAAAAGAGTGCTTTTGCTGTCTGAATTGCCTTCTGCTCCTTTACTGAGCTATATTTCTGCCAGATATGCTTTGCCCTGATGATTAGCAGCAAATGCTTGTTTGCCTAGGACACTAGATAATGCATCCAAGAAACGGTCGTGGAAATGGAGTTCACAGGTTTTGGGGTGTGAAATGCCTCCTGGAGGATTATTTTCTTATGCCCAGGTTTAATACATTAACCATAAGAACAACAAGAGAGTGGGCACAGCTGAAGAACAAACTAGGATAAAGTCAGGTGCAGATGCCTTTAGCTAAGGAAGAGAAGGAGCAGGTTTGTCTGAGACCATCCAGCTGAAGATTTCCTTCTCCGAAAGGAAGGTGTTGGTTTCCAGGACAACTTCTTCAGCATGCCATTTCTTATCCCATGTAACACACCACACATTGGAAATCCTCTGAGCAGTTAAAGAAATCCATCACAGCTAAGCCTGGATCCCAGTGACTGGTAAACCCTCAACAGAGAGCATGAAGACACAGTTCATGATACGTAAAGCAACTGATCTCTTGTTACAACTAAATCATTAAGGTATATAGGGTCTACCAAAACTAATTTCAAACCTCAGCTTTCCCAAACTGTAATAAGATTAGATTCATACAATGTCATACAATTAAGATCTCTCTTTGTTTCTGATCATCACGATCATCTGGGAAGAAAGCTAATGAAATATTGAGAGAAAATGCTTAAAAGCCATCTTGGCAACAGCCGAACAGGAGAGATATTTTCAAAACCGAATATATTTATGTAAAGGCTCAAGACAAAAATTTACTCTAAGGACATAATATAAAGTGTAGTACAGGTATTTGTTTTACAAATTAAAAATTTTGGGTTTATATCTCACCAGACATCAAGAATTTTAAGAAGCAGATTAAAAGAAAAACTACTGTTTGTCATTTCATAGATCTAACAGTAACTTGCTTATGGTTTTGATTAAGTCAATGTTACATTGTTAAAGTGAATGAGCTCTGATTTGAGATGATGAAACATATTAAGCATGGGTTTGGAAATTGATATAGTGCTCCAAACTGACAGTCTAAATGGACCATTTAGAAAACTATTTTAAGAACAACAGGTATATTAAACAATATTCTTAATACTGCAGTAGAAAGCAAACACGCATCTGTCTGCCATAAGCCATTGCCTTGAACTAAAGAATCTAGGAAATTTTGGATAATAATCTCTGACATGAAAACATTCCTTGAAGAAAAACACAACTGTATTCTTGGACACATTAGTGTCCAGACCAAAACAACACCCATCGCATCCCTAAAACAACATTTTAATGTTGTCTTTAGAATTAGAAATGAGAAAATTTAGAAAAGGCTTTATTTCTCCTCATAGCACAGTCAAATAGGAAACCATGTAACACAACAGGATGTGATACGGGTGCCAAGTAGTGAGGAACAGGAACTGAAATCTGTATGTGTTATGTTGTTTATTCAATTATTTGATAAAAAATGGTACTACTACTAGGAGCACACTTAATGAGAACTGTAGTTCCATTTTATTGTAAAAAGCTGGTTTGGCCCTTAAGTGACTCAAAAATTTCCCTCCGATAGCACTTACAATACAATGTGTAGATGTAGCATAGTGTGGCACACAGGCTTTTGAAAATGTGGTTATAGGGCAGATGAGTGGTTTGGCTGAATTCCCCTAAAACCCCAGTCTTTTAGGAGGTGTAGTGGTCATGATGTTAAGACTGATTCCATAATTGTTATAACACACTGAACAGTGTTACAATTAGAAGCATGTCATTAGTTGCCAGTCTTCCAGTGAGTGCAGGTGGGGATCTGCCTGTGAACAGTGTCTGGTTTTGCGTGTGCTGTTATGCCATGAAATGCAGCCATGGTTGTGCAGCCCTCTGTCTTCTATTCACACCAGGGCAGGGCTTGCCCCAGAAAGTAAATGTGGTGGTTTGACCCTGGCTGAATGCCAGGTGCCCACCAAAACCATTCTGTCACTCCCCTCTTCAGCTGGACAAGGGAAAGAATATATAACTAAAGGCTCATGGGCTGAGATAAGGATGGGGCGATCACTCAGCAATTACCATCATGGGCAAAACAGACTTGACGTGGGGAAAATAGTTTAATTTATTACTATTCAAATCAGGAAAACACCTTCTCCTTGCCATCGCTTCTTCCTTGGCTCAACATAATTCCTGGTTTCACTACCCCTTCCCCCTGTGTGGCTCGGGGGACAGGGAATGGGTGTTAGAGTCAGTTCATCACACATCGTTTCTGCCACTCCTTCCTCCTCACACTCTTCCCCTGCTCCACCGTGGGGTCCCTCCCATGGGAGATAGTTCTCCGTGAACTTCTTCAGTGTGAGTCCTTCCCATGGGCTGCAGTTCTGCACAAACTGCACCAGTGTGGGTCCCTTCCGTGTAGTGCAGTCCTTCAGGAACAGACTGCTCCAGCCTGGGTCCCCTGTGGAGTCACAAGTCCTGTCAGCAAACCTGCTCCAGCGTGGTCTTCCCAGGGGTCACAGCCTCCTTTGGGCATCCACCTGCTCCAGCATGGGTTCCTCCATGGGCTGTAGGGGGACAGCTTGCCTTACTGTGGTCTTCACCACAGGCTGCTGGTGAATCTGTGCTCTGGTGCCAGCACCTCCTCCCCCTCCTTCTTCACTGACCTTGGTGTCTGCTGTTGCTCTCACATAGTCTCACTCCTCTCTTCTGCTGGTGCAGAGTTTGGATTTTTTTTCACCTTAACGTGCTATTGCAGAGGTACTGCCACCATCACTGATGGGCTTGGCGTTGGCCAGTGGTGAGTCCGTTTTGAGGCTGACTGACATTGGCTTCATTGGACATGGGGAAGCTTCTGGCACCTCCTCACAGAAACGACACCTGTAGCCCCCCAGCTACCAAAACCTTGTCATGCAAACCCACTACAGTAAACAAGAAGCAATATTGCATGGCTCATCAGCTGAAGATCAGCTCTCCAGCATCTTCCTATTGTCCCCAGTGCTTTCTTGCACCACTGTTTGCATACACGCAATATTTTGTAATGTTTTAATTCTAGCTCTCCTGCCCACCTGTTTTTCTTGCACTTGTCTCTAGCTAATATTGGAATGTGGCCTGTTTGTCCTTTTCCCATCACTGATGTTGGTATGATGTAACGTAGGTAAGCTCTTGTAGGCAACACTGCTATACCAATTGCATCTCAGATTGGGAAAAGTGACTTTTTATTTCTCAGTTTTGTTTCAGCTTATGTATTTCAATTTTATTTTTTCCTTTGAGGTCATCTGATGTATTTCTTAGAAGTGGAGGTTTAGTAGGGAAAAATGAGAGAGAAAGAAAGAGTGAAAAAGAGAGATCTGGAAAATAAGATCCACATCACAAAGAGCTGGTAAGTGCTCCCATGATGGGTCAAGGCAATAACATGGTCTTTGTCTAGACAAATCTCAGAGATAATTCACCCTAACTTTCATTTTTGAAGGAGAAATTTTGAAGACTCTGCTCTTAATTTGATTATATTCAAGATGAGTTGTTGTCTTTAATGACACAGAAGTAATTTTTCCCGGGGTAAAGCAGGATGTGATCTGGCAGGTTGTCAACTGCCCTGTGGACACTGCCCACTCCCATGTTACTTCCCTCAGATCCTCCAGAAAGCAGTGAAAAGGAGAGTGGTTTTGCCACATGACAACACATTCCCAGGGAATTCTTGCCAAGCAGCTGGTGCACCACAAGTTCATACATCAGCTTTCCCCAGCGTAACTCTCTCATTTGCTCAAACCATAGGGGGGCAGTTGCTCTGGTACCCAGACCACACAATGAGCAGAGACAGGCAAGGGAGCAAGGGCATGGACTTCTGGCAGGGGGCTGCACTCTCCAGAAGCTCTCAGAGCCAATGTGAGCCCTCAGGGGGCTGCCACGGCAGCTTCCAGGTATGGGCAGCTCTGAGCCTGGGCGCTCTGTCCGAACCTGGTCATGATCTGTACTAGAGCCTGATTCCAGAGAAGACTGGAATTCTTCTGTTTGGGGCAATGCAGAAACATGAGGCACAAGCTCGCCAGTATTAAGAGGCAAAGAGCCGACAAACTAATGTTTGGGTGCTCATGCTGCACAGCCAGCACTGTAAAGCAGACGTTGATCCCTGACTTTGTGACAGCTGAGGGGACCCTGTTCAGGAGACTGCTGGCTACAGTCCCCCTTGCTCTGCCAACTGGCTCCAGCCCTTCAGCTTCCTCAGGCGTCAGCACTTCTGGGACCTGACATAACCACAGCTCCTGGTGCCGTGTGGTTATAACCACACTCCCTTTGCTGCAAAGACCAAAGAAACCCCCTAGAATTTGCTTTCTGAATACGCTGCACCAGAATAATAAGGAAATCTGGCTGGCCCCCAAGGCTAACATACTTTCCTGCCACCTCCACCCAGGCTCCCTTCAAATGCTATCATTCTCATCTCAAAGGCAGCAGCAGAAGCAATAGCACCTGGGGGACTCACAAGTACCTCAATCATCCCCTGTCTTCTTAGGGATCTGTATTTGACATGGTGACTTTGCAGAGGCCAGAAGGACCATTAAACCTGCTATTTTGACTCCTGTAAGCCACCAGAGTTAAAGGGCTCTCAGCTCTCCAGCAAATCCAGAAAGACCTCCAGGTTTAACCTACAATCCCTAAGAGAAGCAGATCCACATGGTGTTTTATGTTAGTGGGTGGTTCATTCCCAGAGCTCATCGTTCTTAAACAGCTTCTTCACTGTCCTTTGGCAGTGGCCTGGATTTGCTTCCAGTTTTGGGCTTCCCTTCTCATTTCTGTGCTGAAGTAAAGAGCCTTGTTAGACTGGCTACCTCCTCTCCACTCTCCCTTAGCCAACCATTTGGTAGCCTTTGTGCCACAGCATTGCTCTGAAGTATGTTTCTGTTGCTTGCGAACGCTGACCCTTCATTACATTTCTTGCACTTCCTCAGTTTGATGAATTATTGACATGACCTACTGTTCTTCACTTACAGCCTTGCAACTAATGGTGTAACAGAAACCAAATTCAGAGTTCGTACGATGCATAAAAAGACTGATGGGCTCTAGAGGTGCAGAATCAGGTCCTTTACCTCTGCTTCATCAGAGGACCTACATATTAGATGGATTTTAAGCCTATGAACACTTCTGCCTCTTCTTAGCAGGGCATTTAAAATGCTGTCTTCATTGCATTTACCTTAACAGACTGGATCGTCCCAAAATGTTAAGTGGAAAATGTAAAAAGAAGGACAGAAAGGCAGGCAGGGAGACATACCAAAACCCTGGCAAACCGATTTTTAAGACCAGATGACTTGCATAAATACACCCAAATGAAGCTCCAAGTTAAACTTTGTAGGAACTGATCTTGTGAGAAGAAAAGAAAGATGAGCTAGAGTTCACACCTTCCTCCATCATCTTCACATTTGTACTATGCCTCAGAAAGAAAATCCTGCTATGGTTGTACTTGTGGTTCCCAGTTTTATTATTAAATACGTGCAAATAAATTGCTGTCTGGACCAACAGATAATTTTTTAAAAGGGTCTTAGGTACATACATTTGAAATGTTCTTGGGTGTACAGGAAGGGGGTTTTTAAACTGTTATTTTGTAACAGTTAATGTTAGCTCTAAGTGGAAACAAGGAGATACTGCCTTTGAAAAGACAAGCATTTATTTCATTATTGAAAGCACTGTACAGTCATTCAGTCTTTGAGGTCTGGGGTTGCTGAAAGACAACTTGCACCAGATGATTTAAGATCAGATTCTGAATATTTAAGAGATTAGAGGCTTAGTTCTTTACAGCACTTGTTAAAAGTTGTTTCTCCCTAGCGTGTCTGAGGAGTTGTGAACCCTTTTATTCTCTTCTTTAAGTATGTTTGTATTAGCAGGATCTAAGTCTGCCATTCTGCAACAAACAGGATTAGCATACTGCGTTCTCCTGCTATACCTCAGCTGGGGTGCAAAAATGTGCATTCCTCATTCTCCATGTGCACATTTGTACATGTATATGTGTTTGGCATGCAGTCAGCCTGCAAGGTAAAGGACTGCTGATGTATGTGCAGCTGTCCCCCTCATCTGTCCTCCCTATCAAAACCCTGGGAGTTTTGTTAGGAGAAAAAAGCTACTAAGTGATGTTTGGGCATTCTCTGAGTGATTGTTTTAGGGACTGACACATCTCCTCTCAGCAGAGGTCATTTCCCTTATTTCAGTCAGTTCTACTTCATTTCCAAAAGTAGGATAGCTAGGGGTTTGTGCTGTTGCACATCTTCCTGAAGACTTGTTGTGTCTCTTTAAAGTCTGTCGCTAGAATTTAGCATATTTTGCCTCCAGGAGAGAAGACAACAGATGGTTGAGGCATTCCTGAGAGAAGTTTGCAAGGCAACTTGCCCTAGTGGTTTTCACCCCAACTCAGGGTATATCATGCTTGGTCAAAAAGAGCATTGCCCTTACAGCTCATAAGACTGCTCTAGAGAAAGTTTTGAGGTTTTTTTTAAGGTGTTATTTATTTTTGGTTCTCAAATAGACCAGGTTATGCATAGATTATATTTTAGGAGAGGGAAGGAATTCCATTTCTCCTGCATGTGGCTCATATATCTGTCCAGCAGATGCTATCTACATTGTGCTCTGCTTTCAGAATACCAGGACTATGGCAAGGGAAATGCATATATGTATGCATGCATGAGGCCAGCATGGATCCACAAAACAGGTAGATGACATTTTGTTAAAATGCTGTATCATTCCTTTGACCATTTCCTTTGTGAGAACTTCCATCCATGAACATAGGAAGATAGAAAAGAAAGTGCTGGGAATGAAAACCAGAGGAATACATTGGCAACACAATACAGGTCACTGAGGCAGCTCAAAATTCAGTAGATGTTTATCTTTTACTTTGTTCTTTACATGCCATATGAAGATTTCCAGTCAGATTTTAATTTGCCAGAATAAAAAGTGTGAGAGGATACACAGCAAGAGTGTCCATTTTCCCTAATTACACTAATCTTACCACCCAAACACCTGCTTTTCCATCCGGAGCCATGCAAGGTTTTCCTGGAATCACAGTTGGAAGGGTCTCAGTGAAGCATGCATGCATGGTGACTTCCTCTGCGCGCGCTCACACGCGTATGGGTTTCTTGCTGTGACTTGCACATACTGCCCATGCTTGTCCACCCACACAACCACAAAAGCAGAAGAGGCTGTGAAAAAACAGACAAAAATGGTGTAGTCGCTACTCTGTGACACAGTGGAAAATGTTGTGCAGAACACTCCACATTTCTAAATAAGTACAGCCACTATTTGCAAGGATCTGCAAAAGTGTCCGAGTGCCCAAATCATTCATTGTAAGACTGACGGACAGCATCCATTCTTAACAGAAATATTGCTAACTTTGTCAGCTGTAGAAATCATTGAAGAGTATTTGGGATATTTCTGTCTCTGAAAGCTCTGCTATTTAGACCACAGTATAAGATATATATCTGACATGTATTACAAGTGGTCGTAACTTTACTACCTCCTTGGGATTAATCAAGGCATTACTCTCTACATTTCTAAATAAGACTCTGTTCCAGTAAGTTTGTTTTTTTTCCCAGCCAACTATAAACTTCATTAAATTGCTTTTACTGCTTATATCCCTGTGGCTCCTAGGTACCTTGGTTCCTGCATTACCTCCTAACAGTGTGTTTTAATTTTCACTGAGAATCTTATCTTTGGTTCATGTCTCTAACTGTGGTTTGCTGTGGAACCAGTCCAGTATGGTCTTGCCCAAGCAGAAGATAACCATCTGGCATTCTTGTTCCCACTGGAAGGGAAAAAAATATTTGGAAAGTCGTTGAAAAGAAAGTGAGTCCTGCAGGAAAGGATATCTGCCGCTCCAGTATCATGGCCCTGAGCATTTTGTGTCTGAGTCATAGAAAAGATTAACTTTCTGCTGATCAGTGGCAAACTGAGAAAGTGTCTAAAAGCTTGTTATGAGGGTGCTGTAGAAATTGGTGGTGTTTCATTGGGTTTGTACAGTAGGATGAGGTCCAGGTGTTGAATCCATAGTTGGCTCTTTGGCTGGGCTGCCTTTGAAGCTGCATTCAGAGACAGGCAGGGTTACTACTCTGCCAATGGGGTGCAGCAGAATGAGGTCTGGTGAGGCTGCGCTCACTGTCTGCACTCGTCCCTCAGCAATTTTGCCAAGGAAGTGAGTGACCCTGCGCTAGGGCCAAGGCTGCAAGCTGGATTAGTCTGGGGCTGACATCTAGCAGGTGCCAGCAATGCTCAGTTTCCTCCCAGCTGGCTACGGTACTTGCTTTGAGAGTGGTCTGTGTGGCCTTTCCTCAAGTGCTGAACGCGGTTATCTCTAACAATCACCTCAGAAAATAGTAGCGTGACTATAATTTCACGTGGTGGTTTTGGTTCTGTGTCTGCCTCTCATCTGTCCTCAGACTGGATGTGAATTGAGGTTGCCCAGAACAAGAGAATAATGCACAGATGGGATTGTAGTGGTTACCCTGGCTTTATTCTCTGTTTTCCTGTCAGCTCTCAGGAGATTACTTTTTCTGGTTATTATCATATTTCTATTAAGATGTGCAAAACTTTTGGAATACATCTTTAGAAACAAGATAAAATCCTTTCAAGTATGTTTACAGTAGGTTTTTTCCCTTTAATTCACTAAGACTCAAAATAAAGCTTTAAACTCGTGCACTGAGAAATCCTGCTCCTTTCTCAGATTCACAGCCCTGTAAGGTCTTTTCAGAAAGAGAAACATTTACCTATTCTTAGCTATAAGTAAACGTTGTTTAGGTAAGTGTTTGAAAGTATTAAAAAGAAAAATATTTTCATATGCTAATTTTTATGTAAAAGACCTGATGGGTACTGCTGGAGTTTTCCATCCTCCCTGCAAGTAAGTCTTATAACTGAGTACATACAGGGTTCAGTGGGGTTACCCCAGTAAGGTATTTATTTACAGAATCAAGACCTCAGTGCTCTATTAAATCATCACAAAGAGTAACATATACACTCTTTATGTGTAGCTAACATAACAGCATAAAGCAAATCTCAGCCTTATAGCAAAAAAAAAAAAAAAAAAAAGAAAATAATACGGTTGTGGAAGATGTTGTGGTTTAACCCCAGTTGGCAGCAAAG
Source organism: Falco punctatus (assembly GCF_963210335.1). Lineage (NCBI taxonomy): Eukaryota > Metazoa > Chordata > Aves > Falconiformes > Falconidae > Falco > Falco punctatus. The sequence continues at coordinate 80,862,655 of NC_137581.1, forward strand.
TACCATGCAGTTGCTCACACACTTACCCCCCTCAGCGGGATGGGGAGGACTATCAGAAAAAGGTAAAACTTGTGGATTGAGATAAGAACAGTTTAATAATTGAAAAAAAGGAAAATATAATAATAATAGTATTAGTAGTAATAATAGTAATGAAAGGAAAAAGAGAGAAAGGAACAAAACCCAAGAAAACCCAGGTGATGCACAATACAATCGCTCACCACCCACTGACCGATGCCCAGCCAGCTTCCCAGCAGCAATCAGCCCCTCCTGGCCAATTCCCCCCAGTTTATATACTGGGCATGATGTTCTGTGGTATGGAATATCCCTTTGGCTAGTTCAGGCCAGCTGTCCTGGCTCTGCTTCTTCCCAGCTTCTTGTGCACCTGCTCACAGGCAGAGCATGGGACACTGAACAGTCCCAGACTTAGGGCAAGCACTACTGAGCAACAACTAAACCATCAGTGTGTTACCAACATTGTTCTCACACCAAACCCAAAACACAGCACTGTACCAGCTACTGGGAAGAAAATTAACTCTATCCCAGCTGAAAGCAGGACAGAAGGAAAAATGTTGGTTTTTTTTACAGCACCATGGAAGAAATGTGAGTAAGCAAAGTTGCAGTCTAGATCTGAGTCAAGGCCATTCAGAGTCAACAAGAAGTTCTTTTTTACTTCAGTGAGCTCTGGACCACGAACTCAGTACTGAGATGCCTCAGAAATCTCATAAATTTTGGATAGCCCCTGATCTGAGAGGCGGTCTTTTTTAGTAGTGTTGGCTACACAGTCCTTATGTATCTACGATTTCACTGTACTTGCAAATGTTAATTGAGCAGTTCCCTTAGTGCTGAGGGGACTGTTAGTCCAAGCAAGGGAAGACTTTGTTAGATCTGTATTTCAAGTGTGCCAGTAGACAGTGTTATCAGATATGACTGTTGTATTAAGAATGTTTACCATTTTCTTAAAAGGTGCAAGGATGTTTTTATAGTGACTGTGGTGAAGCTTATCATGATTGTGTTTTAGCTAAATAAAAATGTGACCTTATTGTCTTTTTCCAGCTTTGAAGAATTAAAATACACGTATTTTATTTGTTGAGGAAAGAGTTCAAAATGGTTTAACAGGATTTTCATTGTATACCAAGCTAAGGGCAGTGATGAGGAACCTGTTTTGCAGTTTATGTGTTAATTTAATTCATTATGAAACATGGTTCTGGGAAGAGGCTGTTCTCAAGAGCAAAAAAGATTCTGGGAATGCAGGAAATGTGAGATAATCTTGTCTAGTGGCTGTGTTTCTCCTAGAAGCATTATGTATAATTGGCAAGTATATATGTTTAAAATAGTTGGTGTCTTACCATTGAATGGAGATTGCAGAAGTATGTTTGGCTTTTTCATCCTGAAGACAACACTATAAAGTTTCAGGTCAGGTAAGAAAAATTTTAAAAGCTCCAAACCAAGGAAGTTAGAGGACCTGGTCTACCAGGAGATCAGATCCTAATATGGTGCTAAAGTACATACACATAACAGGGTATGCATTGTTCTTCAATAGTAAAGCTAGGAGGAGATAGGAGTACTTTAAACAGGCAAGAAACTGTTTGTTGTTGCCCATTAAAACAAGATTATCCACAAACACCTAAAGGAGCGGCTTTCTCAGCAGTGCCAGGAGCTGGTAGCGCTGGTGGACATGCCAGCCCGTGGGAGAGGTGGGAAGGGCACGGGGATGTGAGGGCTTGCTGACGGGCTGGTGGAGAGGGGCTCTCAGATCCTCACTTTGGAGTACAGAAAGATACAGCAGTGGAAGTTGCTTGAAAGTGAATATGCTGCTTCTAACATGTACGAAGATATTTGTAACTTCAGGTTAATGATGCGTACTGGAGAGAGAACACGGGGGGGGGGGACACATTCCAGGCCAGCCCAAGGCCACAGACTGCATGAAGCAGCCGCTTCCAACAGGTTTCTTTCAGGCCCCAGGTCTGGATGAGATCAGGGGACAGGCTGAGATGAGTTTTGGGATCTGCGCGGTATTTACAAGCGACACGTGGTCCCCAGCATCAGGCAGAATGGCAGATGGCACACAGTTTCTTGAAACCTGGTGGTGTCTGCAGACACGGAAAACAAGGATTAATAAAAATGCAAGTACAAAAGAATGCGCAAGCTAAGATTTGTACAGGGCTAACTGAGTTTGTGAGTCACTCCAAAGAGACCCTGCAAAATAAAGTGAGGGAGAGAGAGGACTGTGTGCTGTGGCTCTGGTACCATTCCCACACTTGCCATCTTTTTGTTAACATGGCCAGGAGAGGTGTGGACCAGTAGAAGGACTGACATAAAAATACCACCATTACCTAGAACCCCAGATTTTTAATTACTGTGCCACAGAACTGAATGCACAAGGGTTTACACTGCAGAGCTGGCATTGGCGTGGGCATTGGCACTGACACTGGCAGGGTAATGAACATGCACGTGGTCAGATACTGAACTGCACAGTGTTAACAGAGCTTCTGTATAGGTAAGGTTTTTTCCAACAGCCATAATTAAAAAAACAGCCTGACAGAGTAATTTTTCTTGCATTGAATTGTACTAATGTGGAAGAAAATATTCAGCAGTCCTGGTGGGTAATATAAGCCTCTGGAATGGAAGTGGTTGCAGTGACTCTTCTGTATCATTAAATCGTGTATACACTTAGAAACTCTGTTATTCAAGCAGCTGCTGCTATATTGGAAATACAAATCACACTGCCAAATTTTCTTTCATTTTATACAAAAAATGGCAAGCACAGAACCAGCTTTCAGCTCCCTGATGATGTATACTCAATAAGGGGACTTCTTTCCAGTAAGAATCTCCAAAAATTCTGGGCCAACTATACTATATACTGCTTGCGTACTGGCATTTCCCACAAGAACCAAAAGGCTGTGCATTATACACAGAAAGGTACAGCAGAGAACTAGGATGCAAAAAATGTTCTCCAAGCTTTTTGTATAAAAAAAGTTTTTTATATCTTTTGCTTTACTTGGTTTTGGTCATTTTGAGGAAGGCTTGAAAGTATGCTGAATAAAAAAGTCCAGGGATAATACACCTGGGAAAATTAGAAATACTATATTGTGGGAGAACTTTGCTAAATAATTCTGTATTAAAAAATCTTTTTTGATTTCTAGTCAAGCTTTTTAGGCTAGCTGTAACACATTAGAAGGGGGACAGCTTTGTGTGCATATCACAGTGTAGCAGGAGTAAGATGTGCTTCTACTGCATGCGCTGCTTCCTCATTAAAACGAGTGAGGAAGAATTTGCTCAGTCAATCCATGATTTCATAACATGCTTGTTTGCTGACACTAAGGCTTGTCAGATACGCTCACCTTTTTCAATATTATCAGAAGGGAAAGGACAAAAGGGTTTTTATCAAAAGGGGTTTTGCCCTCAGACAGATGAAGGCAGGTATCTCTCAAGATGATTCAGCTCTGAATTAAAAAATTGCTTTGCATAATTGTCTGAGTACTTAAAGTTGTCCACTGAGAATAATGATATGCATTTGATTAGATTCATTTGGCATGAGCTTTTGATTTAGATTCCCCAGGAGGACAGGTCTGAAGTGGTACTTGACACGGAGGTTGTGTCGTGGTGTGGTGGTGGGGCTGGCTCCTCTGAGTGGGGCACTGACTCCCTGTCTGCAGGCAGCCTGCTCTTCCTTAATTAAATGATCCACCCAACACATGTTGTCCTTTGTCACCTGGAGCTCTTCACTGCCCCAGAAGTGCATAAAACAGTTACCACATCTTTATGTTCTTGGAGCAGCTGAAACATTAGGCAATGACTGGAGAAGTAATGGCTTTACAGGCTGGAGGTAAGCACACAGCTGGCACTTCGTTGCAGTTACTGTACTTCGTGAAAAGGTTTCATTTTCTAAGCTGAATCCCATGCTTCAGCCCTTACACCTGCCTGTGTGGGGTGGACAGGCAGCACGTCCAAGGGGAGGATTTGGCTGCCCAAAGGTGGGCAGCTCTGCCAGGGCTGATGCCCCGGGTATCTGAGACAGGTCTGGGGATGTGATGTGGACCTATGGGAAGTCTGCTCCTGCCCAGAGACTGGGATGTCTCCAACAGCGTGGGGGTGTTCAGGCAACTGAGTCATTCTCCTCATTTCCAGCAGTGGGAATGGCCTTATCTGAAAGTAGCTGATCCTCTTCCGTGGGGGGAACCACCACTGCAGACGGGCTGTTGGCCCTGCATAACGGGAACAGTTGCATTTTACGTCAGTTTGAACTGACACCTGGGCTCCGGACTCCTCATTAAAGCTCTGAGCGGTGCGTTTGTGGGGGTGAGAGGAGAGCCAGAAAGACAGTGTGCTTCATGTCAGCTTGACCTCCTGTTGCTCAAGAGGAAATTTGCTTGGAAAAAAAAAAAATCCTCTCTGACCCAAAACTTGGAGCATTATCAACTGAGGTTAGACAGAAGCTTGCCCACAGTGAGGGTCCCACTAGGGACAACCCACTAGGAGCATTTTAACTCTGTGCATGGAAGCAAGTACAGGGATAACTGATGTTAAGGAAAAAAAAATCCTGCCCAGAGCTGACTTTAATTCATTGCAACTCTAACTCTGCAACCGGCGGAGCTCGGCTTCCCCCTCCTGGGGACAGGGCGAATGGGCAGGAGCAGGCAGAGGCTTCTCCTCCTCCACTTTGAAACTGGTTTGTAACTACTGACTGTGGACACCTCTGGATTTGTACTCCTAAGGTGCTTGCGAAGGACAAGATGATGATTCCAGTAGGATGAAATCCTCTTTAGTAACGTTTTTATCTCTGTTAAAAAAAAAAAAAAATATAAATTAGCATCTAGTCATCAAACCCCACAATTTATGTTTTGGAAGGATTGCTAGGGAGAATCTTCATTGTTCTGGTGTTGTAAATAGAAACCCTGTGTACACTTAATATAGGAGTTATATTCTGGGTCACAGGGCACAAAGCACAGGGTATAAAGAACAGGGTATAAAAAACAGGGTATAAAGAAGGCTTTTCCTTCTTTAACTTGAAAAATGTCTTTAAAGGATTGCAAAACAGGTAACTGAAAGTTCAAGGCTAATCAACCTTGATTCTCTTTTTAGAAGAAAGAGTGCAAGATCTGCTTTGAAAACAAAGGCATATCTTTATTATAAAGACACAGATGAAGGAAAACAGTGTAGGATTGATCTGGTTCAGTAATAACGTCACCCCTTTCAGCTGATATATCAAAAAACAACAGCTTTCTTTCAGATGGCTGGGCATAGCAACACTTCAGCTGTGCATGCTCTTTCTTATTTCTTTTTAGCAGCTTGTGGATTCTCAAGCATAGATCCATAAACATAGCTAGTTACTCATAGCCTCAACTTTCACAGATGTGTCAAGGGCACCCAACTACTTGAAGCAGTAGCACCAGTTCATTTGAAACAGCATAGTTTCGGTATTGTACAGATCCATTTCCATGAATGGCTCAACTTAAGTTTTTACTTCTCCTCCTTTTAAAATCATCCCCAAGAATGACCTTTTTCCTTCGGTTTTTTTTTTTTTTTTTTCATTTGTTTGTTTGTTTGTGGTGTTTGGTTTTTTTTTAACTGAAGGTTCTGGTATGTATCTTGTCTTTGATAAAGTGTGTAACTTTAAATGAACACATGTCCAGGAAGCTTAAAAGAGAAAATGCTAATTATTTATTTATTCAAAACTTGATATATGGTAGGCCTGGAGGCACAAATAAGTTTGAACTTCCATTAATGGCAGCAATGCTACATTTGTCCACAAATCTACTTTTATGTTTCATTTTATTTCCTAAGACAGTTTCCAGAAAATAAGAACTTTTCCAAAAAAGAACTCTAACTCAAATCATCATTGGGTTAGGGCCTTGAGTATCAGGGGATTATTGAGAAAAAAACACCATTTCTTTGGGGTTCAGGAGGCAGGAAACATATTTTTTTTAAATTATGTAATTTCATCAAGGAAGTAAAGTCTGCACCCTATATAGAGCACCCGGGAAGATTAATGATCCTCAAAATTGGGCGGTTTGCCTACTGGAGAAAAGGAAAAAACACTGAGCAGTTTCCCCTGGACATTCACAGGACATCAGGTTGTTCTTCATGCTCATTCTCACAGCTTTTCCCTGGGATGGACCTTCCCTCCTGTAGAAAGGCAGCATGTGCTAAGGGAAGGTTTTTAACTTGGGGTGTGCTGCGCTTGGCAAAAGGCAGCATGGTACACTGTGCCAGCCTCCCCAGTAGTAAGGAATCAAGGTTTGCCACTGATTTTGACGTGTCCAAAGGTTGCCCCAGACAGAGCTGGTAGATTTCCTGGGGCCCAGTAGTCTTCTTTCTTCTTGTCTTTTAATCATCTTCAAATAATTTCCATTATTTTAATACCTAACTGAAAACTAATGGCCTCGATAGAAATGTGAATGAGGCAGCACCTACAGTATCAAAAACGTAAATTTTGGCCTGCCACTTGTTGTAGAATTCCATTTTTTACTGAGAAATGGAATCGGAGTTTTAAAGTCATGGCTTCTTACCTAGTCCTTACCTAACTGCTGTCCCACAGGTAATGGTCCTGTGATATATTTGTCCTAATATATTTGGTGAATACCAGGTGCTTAAAAATATGTATGTGCACAAACATGAGTTAAAAGTTTAATAAAAAAGTGCAGAAAATTGGCCATGTTCTAGGTAGATCATTGCAGTATGTTTACATACAAAATACTTGTCTCTCGTCTGGGTTTGTGTAGCTTTCTCTTTCTGAGCCGTGCAATTGGTTGTGCTTTTCTGAGATAAGCCAAAGGATATGAAACCAGAAATATCTCTCTCTTTTATGTTCTAGTGGACTTACCTCATGGCTTTTTTCCCCAAGCTTTTTTTTAATGTAAAACAGTTGGTACTTCACAATTTTCTCAGTGGTCTGCTGAGTGCTAGCAAAAAGCAGTCTGGTTGCTCTCCCAAGCCACGCCAACCACTCGTGATACACAGGGAATGAATATAACGTCTCTATTTAATAAGAAATGCAGGATGTGAGCCTGGAAATTGCTAGACTAGATGCAGATTTCAATGAAAATACAAAGAATTTAGTTGTGCCTTATGTCTATATCTAGTCCAAATGTAAAAATTTGTTTCTTCCCGTGGTTCCTTCCTATTTAGATATCCAGTTTTTTTCCATGTAGACCAAAAAACTGAGAAGCTCATAGTTGCCCAGTTAGTAGCTCTTACTAGTGCATGCTTATCATGTTTGCTAGAAAAGAAAAGCCAAGGCAGGGATGTATTTCAGTGTGCTTTCTAAAACTGTGGACTTTGCTGGAACATTAGAAAGGCTCCAACATTAGAAATGCTCAGTGTTACACAAAAATATCTGGCATTAAAAGTACTTGTTACTATCAAACAGTGCAAACTGCTGACTAATACAAACCATCCTAACTAGTCAGTTATGGAAATATCTGCTTCTAGGTACATCAGCTATAGCGCTGCTCCCAAGACCTGAATTTTCTAATGTTACCTGTACTGCCCAATCCAACATCCAAACCTGCATGTTTTATTTTTACGAGCAGGATCTTCAACTTGCAGTTTTGATTCGGGAAAAAAAAACACACCACCACCACTCCCACCCACCCCCACATTAAATGTTTTTAGCCAGACAGATTTCTTCTTGGCTTCAGATCTTTTCTTCATCACAACACCATGTATTTTGAGGGGCAGATGTAGCATGCTCATGGATGCCCCTAAAAGGAGCCACAGACAGCGGTGACAGATCACCTCCATCTCTATCCTTCTCCAGAGTGCCTGTTCTGAAGATGCCTGCTAACAACTATATCACTGTTAGTTTTTCACAATGTGTTGCATTTTTGCAGCTCTTAATTAGGTGCTGACAATGGCATCTGATTACTTTCAATAAGAAATTTCCAGATTGTATAAGCTTTGAGGAATGGACAGCATGGATCAGGTTTAAAACTGATGAATCAAATGTGAAAGTATCCATGATCCAGCCATTATGACAGCTGCTTTTTCTTACCATACTTTTTCTTCTCTTTAATAATCCTCTCTTTTAAGTTCCTTTTTTCAAGTGATGGAAATGAAATAAAAGATAACACTAGTGGGAGCCCTTGACTGACTTGACAGCGCTAACGCGGCCTTGTGTGCTTCCTGTAGGGTGGCACCATCCACAACATTTAACTTTCCCTCTTTCATCACCCCAGTTTTTAAACCCTGCTGTAGTCTACCGACGTTCATGGGCCCTCTTTCCGGAGTGAATGGGAAACTTTATTTTCTCCACTATGCAACCTTAGCCAGACAGCTCCAATTATTTGCAGGGCAGCTCACTGGACGTATGCTTCCATTTTAATGGGTTGTGGCATGAATCTCCCATGACTATTCAGGACACCAAGACAGACCTCAAGTAGACCCACTCCGCATACACCACGCAATAGGACCCTATCTTCCCTTCCATTTCCACTCTCCCGAAGGCTTTCCACTTTCCAAAAGGCTTTGGAAAGCTCCAGTTACTTTTGCCGACTTGAGTCGGAGAGATGATGCTCCGTCTTCTCCAGCTCCTCCATGATGTTTTCAGGACTAGGATGGTGCTTTGTGATGTAGATTCATTCCTAGTGAGCACAGGCTTTCCCCAGGTAGTACCAACAGAGATGTTGGAGCAAGAGGGAAGGGAGATTTGCTATTTATTTATAAGGTAAGTTTTCCCTCTTGGAGTTGTTCCCAATTTACATAGGGGGTATACAAGCAGGAATACCATGTAGTGAAAGTATAGATGAAGATTACACGCCGTATTGTTACATGAAATAGTCAAAAATATTTTCAAATGTCCCTAAACATTTTTTTTAAATAAGCTGATATCCATTTATCTATCTGTATGCTCATAAGCATGAAGAGCAACATGCATTTTATTAGTCATCTGGTAATATTCTATGGCAATAGAGCCATTAGAATTTATGTATTGACTGAGGTATGCACTGCTTAAATTTTTAGTGGTAAATGTAAAGGGTTTTTTAGCTCCTAACAGAGATAGATTGTTGGTGATCTGCACAAAACCGTACATTTCTTTAAGTTAATTGAGTTATCAAGAAATGCCTATGCTAATTTTGTAATAAATCTTTGTGTTATTAGAAGGTCCATATTCATGTCAGGATTTGATGCTGAAAATTTATTTTGATGTCCTTTACTCAAGATAACAAACAGTTACAATTTTAATCATCTAGGCTGCACTTGATTAAAACATCTGTGAACTTGAGTGTATTAATTAACAGCTTTCCTAGTTTAAGAATTTTTTTGGTACATATTTTCTGCTTGAATGGCAAATCATCTTCCCATGCAATATCAGATAAAGTTGGTTCAGCAATCCTGTCACTTATTTTCCACACAATTACTCTCTTTTGCCTTTGTGGTGTGTTTTGCTCCTCAGTGCCTTGACACAAATTTGTGACACTGTTGGTCGGTATGAAATCAATTATGGCTTGACATAATACGGTTGCAGTTTTGTTGACATCGTCTGGTTTGAAAAAGCTTATCCATGGCTGTCTTCCCAGCTTATTATAGAATTCTGCTTCAGAAACATCACAAAATTCACATAATGAATGAGAAATGGAGGGGTTTGTCACTGTCATGATTTCCTGTCCAGAACCCAAATGTTATTCTCATTTATCAACTAAACCTTAATTAAATAAACCTCACATAACCCTATCTGAGCAAGGCTCTTGTGAAACCAATTTTATGTTTTGAGACCCTTAGCTGAAATGTGCTCTGCAGCTGCAAAATGCACCCCTTTTTTATTGAGCAAACTTTCTAAATCCGCTGCCTGCTGCTCACACTTCAGGGTTTTTCTTTTTGGTGTGGTAAGAAGAGAAATTATACCCATCATATTCTGTAAAATGTCCTAGGAAAAGTGTTACTTTTTGTGGTGGAGGGATCTGTTGTAGTAGTAAAAGCCATTAGCAATGATGTTATCGAGGAGGAAGGAAAATAAAATAAGACTAAAGGTAGAATGTTCTAGTGGAATGAGAGAATACTTTCCTGATGATCTATGATCCAAACAAACGCCCACATCCAAGAAACTGAGGCAGAAAGTAAATGCCAATTTATTGCATGAGTTCCAGTTCAGATAACATCTAACATACACAATGTTACAACATGACCTATTGTGTCTAGCCACTATTCCAAGAGAAAGAAACGTAGGCAATTAACTGCAGTGGAGATGATAGAAATATTAATCCACGAACAGTGTCAAATGATACATCACATATTTTCTCCATCAAAGTAATGAAAGACTTGGGATTGACAAGGATATTTATCAAGGTGAACCTTCAGATTGCATGCAAATCTTAATGAAACTGGTGCAAAACTAGTGCTTTGCTAGGAGAAAACAAGCTCATTATAATTTTGGACCTTTCAATTTGAAGCAGACAGAAATATTTCACAGGCGAGAGTAAAAAAAAACCACACAAACTCTTAGTGAAAACAGACCTTGCTTAGAGTTCACAGTCCTTTATTGATTCAGGCTCCCACTAATATCAAGCAGGGCATCAGAGTAAAGTTTAACGATGAGGGAGAGATCATATGAACTAAATGACTGCTAAGCCAAAAAACGAATTGTTCTATTGATACAGCAAATAAATGTGTGTTCTTCTGGAATGAGTGAGGTGTGTGGTTGTTCTCCTCTCATATTGATCATAAATCAATAAGGAGAGAAGTTACAAGTATTTAATGTGAATAGGAACTAAACTGTAAGAGGAAACTGAAACAGTGTTAGTAAACTCTTCTGTCAAACCCAGATATGGTCTCTATGTGAAAGAGAAAAAGAAAAAATAAATTAATTATGACTTGAAATACATCTAGTACCTGGGGCTTGTGCTTTGATTTGACCTAGTATGGAGCTGGGGTAGCAGCAGAGTTCAGGCCCACATTAGAACTTCCCGCAGATCTTTGGGAGCTAAAGCGGAGATCCCTTCTCCAGCTGGAACTGTTGCTGAGACACCATATGAGCCACCGCCGCATGAATGATAGACAGAGCATGTTAGCACTGCAACTGGGACGTCTGATTGCAACAAGAGAATTCATTTGCATGCTAACTTGAATGGGCTTTCTTACTAATTCGTCGTAAGTGGGTCTTTCATTTGCACAGCTATCTCACCCATCCAGCCACAACTTCACTCCCTATCCTCCCCGCCTGTATCCCACCCACCTGCCGTGGCCTCTTTCCTGCTCTGTGACCCAGTGTGGGATGGAGGTGGTGGGCCTAACCCAGATCCAGAGCCCGGAGGGTATCAGTTGTGCTGCCACTGGAGCTGTGCCACGGGCTCAAAGCATCCCTGCTGAATGGTGCCTGCTTTGCACCTGCTACCAGCCGCTGCAGCCCTTTCTCTGCCTGCAGCTGGGTGCTGGGGCAAGACAAGAAGTTAGGCCTGAATATTCTCATTGTGAAATGAGTTGCCAAAGAAAAAACCTTGATGTAAAACAGCTGGCTAGTGACTAATACTAAAATGTACCGCTGGAAATCTGTTCATGCAGGTGAACAGCTTTGTAATGTATGTCCTAAAAGCTGGTCTAACCTGTGTCTAAAAAGGGACAGGAAAAGATGGGCTATTTGATCAGTGAGGGAGAAATTATGCCCACTTCCTCACATACGTACACAGACTAGCTTAAAAAGATCTAGTGCTGATGAAACCTAGTGTGTTGGCAGTCAGTGAGACTGAAATCCTGCTCCTGTGTGCAGACAGTGACGGCCTGAGCTTATCCAAACCAACACACGAGTCTCAAGCTCATACTCTAAGTAAGCCTTTGATGTGCAGAGGTGTTAATCAGGGTTGGTGGTGTGGTATCATGAGTTACTGGCTTCCAGTTTTTCCCAGATTGCACCCATCCAGGATACTGCAGCCCCCTTCTCTTTCCCATCCTTCTCCGGTTCCTCCACTCCGCTTCTCAGACACACCCTCAGCAGCTCTGACTTTGGTACCAGAAGCTCAGGACCTTCCTCACTCCTCTCTTTCACCACAGCCTCACCTGTCCCTGCTAGTGCAGCCCAGCAAAGCTGCCTCTGGTCAGTGGGGGTCTGCACTGCCCTTCCTGCTGCTGATACATCTCCCTCCTGCCAGATGGAACATCTCGTCACGGACCAAAAGCCTGAGCTGGGTCAGGAAACTCAGGTCATCAAAGTCCTCACAGAGGCATCTAATGATTAAATAGTTAATTAAAGCTGACATGGTTCCTAAGCCAAAAAGAGAAGCCCATATTGCATATGCTATTCTATCTTGTAGGGAGATTCGGCTCCTGATTTAGCAAACATGTTATGAAATAAACTTCTGTAAATAAATAAATGTAGAAACTTATACCAAATATCTATGTTTTAGCTATAGATGTGGTTTTTTCTGCCTTGGATCAGTAAGTGTTGCCCAGGCTGACCTGAGCATGTTGACTGGCCGTGGCATGTCCCTGTTGTGCATCCCAGTGCCGCTCACATGGTGGGGATCTCTCCCCTAATCTGAGCAAGGAGACAGATTCCCTTGCCTGTTTGGGGGCTTCAGGACTCAGGGCTGGTAGGTGGTAGGTCAGAGGTAGTGTGCTGGGCCCTGGTTCCTCTCTACCTGGTGCCAGAAAGCCAGAGAAAAGCTTTTGTTTGGACAAAGCCATAGAAAAAGCAGAGTCCTGAAGATTTTCATGCTCCTGGAACAACCCTTCTGCTCTGGGAGAACAGCATGGTTAAGTTAGTTCTTGCAGTGCAAGGTAAGAGTATAAGGTAAAAGCTCATGTAGCACCTTATGAATTTTCAACAGGTAGAAGTTTGTGAAGACAGAAGTTAAAAGAAGTTATTAGTATCATTAGGTAGAAATTTTTTCATTCTGTAAGGGGAGAGGCTAGAGCTGTGGCCCACATTTTAATTTGCAGTCGTTTTTCATAGCCATCCTGACCATGTAAGCCTCGTTGTAGTGATTTAACCCCAAATGGCAACTAAGTACCATGCAGCTGCTTGCTCACTCTAACACCCCCTCACCCCCCCGCAACGGGGTGGGGTGGAGAATCGGAAAGATAAAACTTGTGGATTGAGATAAGAACAGTTTAATAATTGAAAAAAAGTAAAATATAATAATAGTGATAATAATAGTAATAATAATAATAGTAACAATAATAATAGTAATAATAGTAATGAAAAGGAAAAAGAGAGAAAGGAACAAAACCCAAGAAAACCTGGGTGATGCACAATACAATCGCTCACCACCCACTGACCGATGCCCAGCCAGCTTCCCAGCAGCAATCAGCCCCTCCTGGCCAATTCCCCCCAGTTTATATACTGGGCATGATGTTCTGTGGTATGGAATATCCCTTCGGCTAGTTCGGGCCAGCTGTCCTGGCTCTGTTGCTTCCCAGCTTCTTGTGCACCTGCTCCCAGGCAGAGCATGGGACACTGAACAGTCCCAGACTTAGGGCAAGCACTACTGAGCAACAACTAAACCATCAGTGTGTTACCAACATTGTTCTCACACCAAACCCAAAACACAGCACTGTACCAGCTACTGGGAAGAAAATTAACTCTATCCCAGGTTCTAAGCCAGAACCAGGACACTGATATTTTTTAGATTAATAGACCTCTAATTCTTTTACTTGCTATAAGTGAAGTGAAATAGGTTGATTTGGTTTATTGCAAGTTTCTTCTGCTAGGGATACCACTCCTGCTTTCCGCTGTTGCAGTCTTATTTTATGTTGTGCTCCATGCTACTGCAGCTGTGTGACTGCACCTGTACATGCTGAAGCTCTGCTCTGAGGAGGGGTCCTACTCTGGAAACTGTTAAATAGATAATATAAAAATATCAAGCATAAGATTTATGTGGTTAGACTATTTTATGCTGCCAAGCAAAAAGAAACGAGGAGAGGCTAGAATCATGCATCCAAATTTTTCACAATTTCTGACAACATTGTCTTTGGTTTCATAGATGAATGACTTGAACTGTTCTTGCCTTCAAGGCAAATCTGTGAAATATCAAGAAGGAATGATGCCTTGAAGACATATTGACAGGTAATGAGGGGATCACTTTGTGATTACTGGCACTTGTGCTCCTGAAACAAAGCAGCGCTATTGTAAGAAAAGCAGCATCACCTGAAAACAAATGAGTTAGGGAGGAAATTGCCCTTTCATCGTGTTGTATTCTTTTCTGTTATTCTATTACTCTGATATCTTCACTGAAGATATTTTCTAGTTGGTGCTTGTCAAATTTAGATTCATAAAAGCTGATATTTCTTTTAAACCTGCCTGCCTTCGCAGCGTGATCTGCTGGAAGTGCTGGGACCCCGCATGCAGCTGCAGGAAAGCAGTGTTCTGCTGCGCTTTCCAGGGGAACGCAATGTTCTGGCAGCGTTCGTGGCACCGTGGCTGTGTTGCAGAGCTGTACTAGCATTTCCTTAGCTAGACTGCCATTTAGTATCCACTCCTGATGGAGTCTGTTTTCTGAAAGTGATTCTTACTCACATTATGAAAACCATTAAAAGGAACAGGGACGTTTGTGTTATAGGGACTAACGCTTGAGTCATGATTTGTGGGCTTGGCCCCCCAAGTTTCTTGTAAGTTCACCTGTAGCTTTGTGGGTCTGCAGAGAAAGAGGCTGTGCTGTGCTTTACTACATCTGAACAAAATGTGTTAAACAGGTTTTGTGTTGAACTTGTTAGATTTTCAATCATGGCTTTAGTTTAATCTTTTATTGCATCTCTTCCTTGCTCAAATACTGTTTATTTCTTTCTCAAACATGAATGAATTGTCCATATTTGAGGGAAATGAGTGATAACTGATAACATTTTAAAACTTATATTTAGGAGATAATTTAAGGTCTGAACGGTGTTGAGGGTGTCAAAGAATATTTTTAAGGTTTTCTTAGTGGGTTCTAGCCTTGGACCTGTAGATGGGTTGTGAAATTCCAGTGACCTTTTCTCAGTAAATGTTATCTTTAGCTTTTAAACCATAGCACAGTTTTGAATATCCCGTGTCTCCAAAAAACCACTCTCCTATCCCCATCCACAAACTCATCTAAATGCTTTAAAGAATTTAATACTTATATTTTAATATTGTTGACAACTTGGTTGTTTCTAGAAAAAGAAGTCTAACTGAGCTCTAAGATACAAAGGCATCAAAATGTGTTCTAAAAATATATAAAAAGCAGTTAATGTTCTTTCCAACCTTTAAACGTGCCTGAAGACTTAACACTGCATTAAGGAAATGAAGTACAATTCAAGTGTAGGCTTATATGGAACTAGGAAATAACGAGGTTTCTGAAATAGCTGTTATTGTAAGCAAAATGTTAATTCTCTGCCAAAGGTAGTGGAGAAAATTTTGGTTACTGGTGTCTGAACTAGCAGTGGTATATTGGAGCCCCATGCCCTGGTATGCTTGCTCCTCCAACTCCCTGCCCAAACAGCCCCAGGCGGCGCTGGTAAACATGAGGGGTCCCATTTCCCACCACACTCCTTCACTAACTCAGTCGTGCAGTTGTGTGACTGCATTATATTGCACTGAGCCGCAAGAATGGACTTGACTCAGCAAGTTTGTACGGAGGTTTGAGCTGGGTTGGTCCGTCTTCCAGGAGTATGCTATGGGACTGGATTGTTCTCACAGTTGAGCTGTCCTAAGAGACTTCATTAAGCCTGCATAGCAAGATGGGAGATCTTGCACCTCAGGGAAGCTTTATCACCTGCAGGCATCAAAAGCAAGAAAGAAGAGGGAATTTGCAGGCTGAAACAAAGAAGCATCCTCTTGGGAGGATGACTATGGAAGGTCAGCTAGTGAATCCATATAAAATACTTTTATTGACTCTGTTGCCATAGTTTTGACAGCTGCATGTTCGGTTGTGTATATTTATTTTACAACATTGCTGTGAGGTGGTGGTATTATTTTAAGGATGGGATCTCTGATTCAAGGATAGAGGAGCTTGTTCACGATCAGGTAGGATATCTAAGTTGTAGAAGTGAATTGAACTGGTGTCATCTACATCCCTGTTGCACACTAAATCCTTTGCTATAACTTTCTTCTCTTAGTACAGAAAGTTTGGTGTACCACTTCAGCTGAGTGAAGTACTGAGCTTCCTGATTACTTCAACATACCACATTTTTGCAAAAGAAGTTAGCTCCAATTTAGGCACCAGAATAAATGTTTTTTTGAAAATCTGTTCCCAAATGTCAGTCCCAACAGTGAATTCAGAGGGCTTGAGGTTAAACACAAGTACGTTACTTGGCTTTCTTTTGCTGTGAAATTTTGTGTGTGTAGGTGGCAAGCTCAAACAGCACCTGCCAACTGCTTTTTGGTTATTGGCTTAGGATAGAGCTGTTAGTCTTGTCCTTCATTTACGTTTAGTTCTGAGGCACCCACTTTGTGTATTATTTTGTATCTGCTTTCAGAATTGTATGAAAAGTTATGAAATTTAAGGTCCAACAAAGCACACAGTCTCAATTCAGAAGTTCTAACTTAAAATGACTTTGTAATCAACAAAGGAAAATTGCATCTGAAATCAGTTACCAATGCACAGCTCAGTGGCAAAACCGTATTTAAAAGAGGTGGTGCATCAGCCGCTGAAGGCACAGAAGGAACTAAAGAATACTATTAACATTTTTCAGACTGACTTTTAAAACAAGAGTGGCTGGATTGTATCCACAAGATATTTCTTGAGACCTGTTCTTTGTGTCCTGGATTCTCATCAGAACATACAGTCCCGTATGCTTCAAGCAGGATAGGCACACAAGTGTACTATTGTAACACGTTTTGTGTGATCTTGTTTGAGAGCGTGTCTTAGCTGATAACTAAAAAGGACTCTGTTATCTGGTAAATACACCTTCCTTGTTCTTGCAACTTTTGATATCACACGCAAAATTAGTTTATAATCCTATATAGCTTTATTTACATGGGTTCTGAGCAATGGATCCCTCAGCCCTTGTTAGTAATCTATATTTTGCAGTCACCTACTGCAAAGTGATTGTTGTCCCCAGCTTTGTTTTAAACATTGTATCTCGCCTCTATCAAGTCCTGACAATGGCCTGTCTTCTTTCTTCTTATTGATGTGTTTGTACAAAAGGCATTTGAGCAATTATATGCCTTGGGAGGTTAGTTTCAATACATGTTATACAAGTCATGCAACTCTTCCTTACTTACCTCTCTGCTGGAATAGATGTTTGCTTTGTGTGAACACATTTGTTTACAGTCAAGGTGGTGGCAAGCTTTGCCAAATCTTGCATGTGTGAATTTGCATTTTGAAAACATCTTTACACAATAATGATCAAACCCATCACAGACAGAGGTTTTATGCCAGGGAACATTTTAAGGTGTTTTCCTCTCTAAATCAAGTATCAGATTGAGAGTTATTGGAAAGATCCTTTTAAAGTAAGAATGAAGGACTGAAGGAAATCCTTTATGTCACATTAAAGAACCTTTTTTGGAAAGCCTCTTCCAAAAGAGGAGGCTTGCCACACAAAATGATTCCCACTTCTGGGAGCTATGTGAATTGTCCTGACGCTTAAGCTGACTTGAACTAGCTGAGTGAAAAACAAACATCACCTTGGAGCCAAACCAGGGTGAGAGGTAGCTGTGAGGCTGGCCTACTGTCGTTGCATGTATCTTATTCATCTCCAAGTGTAATTCATTGCTTATACTTCACATATTGATATGACAGACACAGAATTTTGTCTGCCTTATGTTGAATTATTTTTCAGCTGCCCCCTTCACAAAGAATTGGTGAAATCACCAGGGAGGTGTATTGGGCCACTCGGTGCCCAGGGGCCAGTTTGAGATGGAGGGTTTGCCAAGACCCAGCGATGAGCTCCTGCCCTGAGCTGCATGGCCTCATCTGCAGGCTGGGAGCAATGAAGGAGTCTCCCCATCAGCACGTTGTACCCAGGATCTTGCTGGTAGAGGGCAGTAGAGATGGGAAGAGGTTTTAGATGAGAAGTTCTTCTAGGAACCAGGCAAATGCCATATGCCCTTCTTAATTTCTGTGCTTTCATAAACTGTGCCCGAATAGTTGGTGTGCCAAAGTGAAGGCTCAGGTTCTGCCAGAGTAGCTCTGGATTAGGGAGAAAAGGTTAATAGCTGTATCTCCTTGCTGATGCTCTCTTGCTGCCTGATAACTGGTCTTCTAGCAGCTCACTTCTGTGCTGCCAGATATCTTCCCCTGGGAGAAGTCCATTCGTTTTTAATTCTGTATGGGAAACAGCCTCATCTATGGTAGTTTTGAAGGAGCATTGCCATGTCATAAGGTGCAGTTCTGTTTTTTGAACCAAAGCCTAATGCTCCAAGTGCATGTGCACACACACCATTTTACATGTGTGAACAGCATTGTGCTTGTTAAAGATGAATATTTCCAGGACTGTTGCCCAGTTCTGCAGATACAGCATGCTAAGATTATCCATTTGCTGTCTTTCCATCAAATATATTCATTGCAGGAATAGAAAGATTTCTTTTTACTATCTGCCAGCCATGGAAACTCTGAAAGTCAAACCGTATTCTTTCTGGCTTATGAATCATCACCCCTAACCTTGACTCAGCGATCACAGGGGAACACTTAGGCCATAGTTAACATACATTCTTCTGATCAAAAAGATTCCACAGTGTGGTGTTACATTACTCATTATTTCTTTAATAATGCCTATATAGAATCCCACTCATGATCTTTCAGCTACGTTAGTTCAGTGGAGCTAAGGGAATAAAACAGTAGAAAATTATTTTTAGTCCTTTGAGACAGATAGATCTGACATTAAGTATGCTATGAATGCAGAAGAGGTATCACTTTTCTGGCTATAGTTAACTGAAAAGCAAATTAATATATTGCTTCAAGGTGGCAGCTTTTAGTTACACTGAGATATGATGCTCTGGCTAGAGGAGAAATTGTATGTGAGCGTGTGCTAGATGTGAGGAGAATAATCCAAGAGATGGTATTCTTCATTAATAATACAACTTTTGGATATATTGTGATTATTTATAACTACAAGAAGAAAGTGTGTTTTGCATCAAAGACAATTATGCCAGCTAACAGCATGTTCAGGCTAAGATAATTGACTGAACAATCTTTTAATACTTTGCCCCTTTCAAACGTGTTGCTTGGATACCACTTTCGCTGAACTATTATGTACCTTGCTGAAAATTTAATAGTAAAGAAAAGGTTTTAGCAGCTCTTTCCTTTGTCTTTTCCATAAATTCTATGTTAAAAATATGATTTCAGAAGTGGAGTCAAAGAATTAGGGCTTTCTGCCAGCAAAATATTGACAGGAATAGCTGGAAAATGCAACTCATCCACTATCTGAATTCAGACCTTTGTTTTCTAGATATGTTTTTTTCTCGCATGCAAGCTTTTCTTTCCTCTTCCAAGGGAATTTGACTTTGAGACGCAACAAACAGATTCTCAAATTGTAGACATCCTGAAGTAACCGGATAACAACACATCCAGGTAAGTCTCTTACTAGTGAGAATGGTTTGTTCCCTGCTCAGTTTTACTCAGTCACAAAAATATGTAATCTGAAAGTGTGAGGTAGTGTTTGTGATTTGAAGATTTTGTATAATGAAATGGTTTTTTGGTGTCCATCTAAGTGCCAGATATTCTATTGAATTATATTGTGCCATGAGCTGCTGTGTTTTCTTCAAACTACGAGCTGCTACTTTATCTATACAGAAAAGCCTCTCAGAAACACTGGAGGTGTCTTGATGCAAGGGTTTAGGTTTGGCTACAGGACCCATTTCACATTGCACCATTGCAGCGGGTTTGGGAAGCCTCCGGGTTTATCTACCTTGCTTCACTCTGACACAAGTGAGAGAAACGGCTGGGGATGGACGGTCTGGTTGGCTCAGCCGGCAATGTCTTTAGGATCACCTTTTCCTGGGATCCCCTTGCCAATTAAGACCAGCACTTAAGTCATGTCACCTTGCTGCCTGACAGCTGAAGGCTTTCCAGGGAAGGTGCACCCTCTGACCAGGGAAGTCACCTGTTTACAGGGAAGACAGCAACTCCAACACCGGCATAATGTTTTGAGCTAGATTAGACAAAGAGATATTTATTAGAGATTTGTCCCAATGAAGGTGACTTTTGCTGCCTGGTGGAAGGCAAGGAAGATCTCCTGCCTGTTCCCTGTGACCCCTGGCCTGGGGAGGGTTGCCTCCGTGGGAACCCTCCCTGTGAGGTGAGGGATGACTGCCAAGGGTTTTGCTGAAGCTCATGTTAAGAACACAGAGCCAGTCGGAGAAAGCAGCCTCATGCAAGCAGACACATGCGCTCGTCTCACAAGGGCAGAGCAGAAGCTCTCGTGCCAGGCTCAGTGGCTGTGGGGGGCATCAGCAGTGGGATTATACCTGTGGGGTTTGGAGGGGGCGGCCACCACCCTCTTAAGCACCTGAACTGCCTGGTCATGTGCCAGTGGTGTGAATTTCACCTCTCCCCTTCTATGCTTAACTGTACATAGGGCCTGTGCCATGCAGAGGGACAACTTTTGTTTGGTGAAAATGCAGACACCGGATTTCACAGCACGATACTGACTCAAGCAGACTCTTTGTAAAGTGCAGGCTGTATCTCGGGAAGCAGCACGTACTGCATAAGTGAAAAGTCAGGACTTTGGTGTAGCTTGTTGCTTCAGTGGGTGGTGGGGCAGAGCTGCGAAGATAGCTATGGTCCAGCTATCTCAGGTTTCAGCTCCTCTCTGCATCCTATCATCATGAAAATGAGCAGAAGCAGAGGGGATGTTCTTATCTGGATACAGAGTTGGACCGCAGACATCTTCCAATCTGGATTTGGGGATTTGCCCATGATCTCTAATGCGAAGGGAATGTTTTGTCATTTTATATTCGTAGTCGAGCCAGTCAGCTGCACTGTCAAAGTGACTCACAGCAGTGCTGAGATGGTGACTCACCACTGTGTCCTTTCTGGAAAGACACTAATCCTCCTTTCCTGCTGCTTAGGCTGTTTTGGGAACCACAACATTAAGCACTGAAAGGCACATTTATTAAATGACACATGCCAGGACTGGGTTTTGTTTGTAACAGTGAGGAAGTACTTTGTGGCCTCTCTGCTGTTGACTAGACGCTGACACATCTGGCACCCAGGCACCAGAGGATGGAGAGATCTGGGCATTTGTTTTACTGGTTAGATCTGGGTGTCAAGCCTATTTCAGTCAGTGGGTCTCTGGGCTGGATTCAAGAGTTTTTCTTAACTACCAACATCTGTGAGATGGCAACTCCCTGAATCCACCCTTCCTGGTCATGCTATTTTAAGGCATTTAGGTTCTAAATAATAATAAAAAATCCCTTCAAGAATTTTCTCTGAGTAATTTATCCTCAAGGGACTTGGAAATCCTCAGGTTTCTTCCTGACCAGTGACAGGATGTGGTGTATCCACCAGGAGTCATCCAACTTGTTGCCACACAGGCAGTCTGGTCAAAAGCCTTAGAGATTACTGGTGGAGCAGGAGGAGCTGTGCCCTGTGAATGTACTGAGTAGTCTGGTAACTCTACCTCAGTTGATTATTGGTGTAGCTCCTGCCTTGAAGTGAGACATTTCTGTTTTAAAGCAACAGTTGGTTTGTTGTGGTCTCTTGGAGCCTTTAGGTAGGGTGGGAATCATCTTGCATGTTCTTCACGTCTTCAGACATTTGCAGAGGATATCTTTATTTGAATTAATCTCACTGGGCTCCAATTACAGTCAGTGGAGAGAAACAGGCATTGCAGGCTGTGATTTATCTGACATGCTTTAGCTCTTTCCCTTAGGAGGAGAGCAGTTGTACCCTAGAGGTGCCTGTTTCTCTCAGTACATTGTAAAGTAGTTTATGGCCAATAGCATAAATGGAATGGTCTATAACAAGTCAGGTGAACAACACCCACGGCAATTATTTAATGGATATACCCTCAAGATAAAATTTATCCATGCAAATATCAGTTAACTCAGCTTCTGCAACTCTCTCCCAGGGCTTGTCCTTTGCGTATTTTTTCAGCTAATTCGGGGAATGGTATTTTTCTTTTTTTTAACCAGCAGAGTTATGTATGTGTGGTTCTTCTTTTTTGAAGGAGGTAGGTGCATTTGTACAACTGTCCAGCACTGCCGTGGCTGCACTGTCCCTTGGACTGTACCAGTGTTTCTAACTCTAACTGTTAAAAAGTCATGAAAGGTTTCCAAACAACAAATCT
Source organism: Falco punctatus (assembly GCF_963210335.1). Taxonomy (NCBI): domain Eukaryota; kingdom Metazoa; phylum Chordata; class Aves; order Falconiformes; family Falconidae; genus Falco; species Falco punctatus. The sequence continues at coordinate 80,884,771 of NC_137581.1, forward strand.
GTGAACCTTTTAATTAATTTTCCCATACTAATAACATAGGGTGAAGCCTTCAGGCTGCATGGCAGTTGTGAAGAGGCATTCACTTGCACACATTCAGAAAAAGGACCCCCTCTCTCTGGCTGTCTGTAGGCAACATAGTGTTTCCTTCATTATCCTCAGAGCTTCTTTGACTCAGTGCTTTCACTGTCCCGTATATTTCTCCCCTTGCCTTCCTTTCCATGTCTTTCTCTTCCACCTTTAATTCTGCATCTTGTCCTTTCCACCAGTGATGAAAGTGCCAGCTTAGCTTCTGAAAGCCTGTCTCCAACTAGACCCGTGCTTGGAAGCATGGCTGTGTATTTCATGTCCTTTTATTGTAGGTGTCTGCACACCCTAAGCAATACAGCCACCTTAGCTGGAGGAATCGCCTGTCTTAAGCCTCACTGGGGCATCAGAGTGCGCAAGTGTCAACAATTTCTGTTCCTAAAATATGAAGGCATGTGAGGCAGAGTCCTCAATGAGCCCAATGGGTTTGTAATATTTTCTTTGTACATTAAAAAGTGTATCCAGAAAAATTCCAAGTGGGATCACTTAAGATACAAGTGATAACTTTAACAAGTGATGACTTTAAGACACAAGTGTGACTGTTATATTTTACATTTCTGAGCAACGTTGTAGTTTCTGTCACCTTTTCTTACAAAGAGTTAGTTTGTTGGAGATAAGTAGCAGTCTTGGAAGAAAAACTATTGCAAATATGATATAAATTTTTCAAGGTGAGAGGGATCTTCTGTTTCTGCTTGTTGTTGGAGTTTGTGACTATTGTTATCACAGTGGACACTGATGAAGTTCAAAACAGCTTATTTTTTTTCCTTAATAAATACCTGCCATTTTACAAAACACAGGTTCCCAAGTGGCTGCAAAGCAAAATAAGTCTCAGCAACAGTCTAGTTAGCTAAGTGTTCTGCTGTTAAAGGAAAAAGTCTAAAGTAGAAATCAATACTGATTTTTAAAAATATGATTTCCCTAAACTATTAAATATTGGTCTAAAAGCAGGAAAAGTACAAGATTACATGATGGTATCAGGTTTGTATTTTACTGAAGTACCGTGCATCCCTACTTCATTTCATAAGTGAAATTGGAGGCTGGGCATGGTGCCAAACAGAAATGGTCAGGGCATCCTGTCAGCCTAAGTAGAGCTCATGAGGCCGTGCTTCCTATCAGGGTTTCATATGGAGTATGTTTTCATGTGAAAGAGAATAAAGGTGTTGTAACAGGTACTGGACTTCTAGTAATTAACAATTTTCATGTTTGATGGCGTGAGGCTGTTCCATCCCACAGAAACACACGAGTTCACTTGAATTCTCATGCTGTCTATATGCCTACATTTCAAAGTTTGTTACCTTATTAACTGGTGGAACATGCTCACTATAATAATAGCGATGAGAAGCATTTAATGGCACCTTACGCAGTCAAAGCCCAAAGTTTTAGATCTTCAAAACTCACCTGCTTCTAACGCAAGAATATATGAATATTATATTTAGATATGTAGATATATAGATATATACTCCCATAAAATATGAAGGTTCAAAGGATTCTTACATTAAGTTTTACAAGCACTCACTTTTTGCATTACAAGACAAGATGTTCCACTGCCTACATTTTTGGATTTTTTGGTTCTTAGTTTGATCAGGCATTATAAGTTCAGGGCTACTGGCTGCTTTTGCTGGAGTTGATTGCTCAATTCTCAAAGCATTCCTTTAGGTGCTAGAAATTTTAGGTTCAGTTCCTTTCTCTGTCTGGGAATTATTTGTATTGCCTATCAAATCTACAAATCCACTTTGTGAGAAAGGTGTTCATGTTGAGTTTTAACTTTAAAAGAATGAATTCAGACCTGTGACTCCCAAAGGTGGGAGATGTTTCCTTGCAGATGAAAATAACACACCATTCAAAGCACAGGTCTTAATGATTGTGTTAATTTGCTCTGCCTCAGATATGTGTAGGACTACCAATTTAAAAAAGTAAGGACTTCTGATTTAAAAAAGTTAGGACTGCAGGGAAACCCTTCCTTCCCTTTAAAAGGCAGCTACAAATTTAGAATTGGTAGCGTGTCCTCTAGTGGAAGACTTTCTTCTTTTCAAACAATAAGTAATGTCCATAATAAACATCTAGGGCTGGAAGATGTCTCTGCTGCTGGAACTGCTGCTTCTGTGAGCAGTGTGAACTGCGAGCTTTTAAATATGCTGAGAATTAAAAAAAAAAAAAAAAAAAAAAAAAAAAAAAAGAGCAGCTATGCTGTCATTGTAATCCCCTACATTTTCCTCCCTTCAAAATTCTCCCTATTACCAAAAAATGAAAAACAAAATTCTGGCAACAAAATTTGTAGCCGTTGAGTTTCTTCTCTGATTTGATTTTCATATGGAACATGTCTCTTGTGTCTGTAACTGACTCTTCTTTGCAGAAAGGAATTATGAACTGGTGGCTCAGGTGCTGGATTGGAACTAAGAAAACCTGGGTTGTTTTCCCACAGGTTTCCCAGCTATTGCATCGAAGAAGTGGCAGCAGCAGCAAAACCAAGAAATGATGACTCTCAATGCAGAAAAAAATCAGGATATAAATTAATTTGCTGATGTTTGATACCAAGCTTTCCTTCAATGCCTACCCTAATGCCTTTGTTAGAAGGGGGGGTGTATGCGTCATGCTTGCAGCAAGGCTGTGTCAAGGCAGAGCTTTGGTCTTTAAGAGCAGTTTTAATCTGTTTTGGAAGTCTGTTTCTTGCCATACAAGATCTAATCATGCTGTTCTCTCCATGAGTGGTTTAGCTAATTCCTCCATATCTTTTCACATGGAAATGCTCCTTGCATTTTCTTGCCTAGCAGTGGAGTAGGTAGCATGGTGGAAAATGTAGCAGGAGTAGCCTCCTCTTACCTGCTGTCCATACCTGCTAAAATACATTATTTTCCCTTTCTTCATGTTTAAAGTTTGTTTTTCAGTGGTTTGCAGATGCTTCTTTTGCTTCCCACATAAATTCCAACAGTATGACCAGATGTCTAGTTCATTTCTCTCTACACACTTTATAGCCCTAATCTGAAATGTTAACACCAGCCACAAAAGAATCATAGGCTTGTTGTGTAAATTACTACAATCAAATAGCCAAAACATTATCTCATGCTGGCCTAGATGTTCTAATGTTTGCAGCTCAAATGCTCCCTTAGGATCCAGGGCAGAGAAGACTGGGCTTTCTGACTGTGCTCTGAGATGGGCAGACAAACCTCTCTGTGTAAGAGTGTGCATGTGTACACAGCCCAGACAGATGGCATACTCTGAACCAGTTGCTGAGGCCCCATGAAAATTTGTTCCTTTAATGGAAAAGGCAGGAAATCGAGTGAATCTGCCGAGTTTCTAGCAGTTCAAACCACTGCCATTATCCCTTGTGGGAAACCTGTGCTTGGAGCACAGGCTAACACAAGACCAAAAGTATGTATCTTGATTGCATCTTCACCTGGATGGATGAAGATATCAGACATACGAGATGTTCCTAAAGAGGAAGAGTTCATATAACTAGCTTTAGGAAGGAGAAGGTAATATATTAGTATCAGCCCAGCTGAAAAAAACCTGCTGGATTTGAAAATCCTGCTAACATCAGCGGCTGTTCTGCCTGTTGGCAGTGGGAGCAGAACAGTCCAGGGGTCACAGGCAGTGGCTGACCATGAAGAAGAAGAGCAAAATGCTTATGCTCTGGATCTGAAACTCACCTTGATCCCATGCTAAAAAGAGAGACATGACTTGTTAGAGACAGTCTGGAGCCTGCAAATGAGAGACGTACAGCCTTTGTCGGAATGTGCGATGACAGCTGAGTGTTGCTTGATTTCGGACTTGTCTGGGATTTTACAAGGCACCTCGAGTGGTTAGGTACCCGCTTCCCACTGGCATCCATTGGGACTATGGTGTGTTGCTTTCCTGCTCTCCTTTCAACATTTTTAATAGTGATGACCAGAAAGAGCCAGTTGAAGGTTGGGTGCGAGGCTGTGGCTAGGAAACCTGAATTACATACCTGTCACTGGCCTGATAGTCTTCACTTATTTTTTGTGTGTACTGGATTTGTAAAAGGGGACCTTCTTTATTAAACTTTCCAGGATTCACAGATTGAAAGCGCTGTATAAAAACTGAGTTGGTCTTTTCACCACTTGATTATTTTTCTCTTTCCCAAGGCCTGGGTGAAAATAAAAGTTTGAATTTGCGTGCTGGAGTTGTATTTTTGTTTTGTTTTGTTTTCCTAACCACTTCCACATGCAATCAAGTTTTATTGCCAGCTGCTCTCCATGGTTGGTCTCCTGGGAATCTAGGCTCCCGTTTGTTGTTAAACTCATAACAGTTGGTTAGTTTAATTTTTTGCAAATGTTAATTTATCACGTTTGGTTTTCCACCAGTTCTCTTTACCCAGCCAGAAGTGGGCAATGGAGTAAGCACTGATGTGTAAGAAGGGCTTGTCAGAACCTCAAATTCCTGCAGTGGGAGAAATGGCCAAGTTTATGGCCACTCTCACATTCTCTCTGTATTGAAATTAAATATCTTGAAATTTTTCACTTCCCACAGAGCAGGAATATGAAATTTCATTTAATTAACGGAAGAAAGATTTTATTTCAAAATTTTAAATAGGAAAGGACAGGGCTCCCCATGATGATCACAGCAGGGAGCCCACGAGCCCAGACATGCTGCTCACCAGGGAGGCTTCCAGGGAGGCCAGCAAGCTAGCAGGAAACCAGCCAGGTTTCCCTAGGAAGTGTGTCTGGTCGCTGTTAGAAGATTTGATTCAATCAATCTGTTCCTGCAGAATATATATGCATATTTTTCGGGAATTGGTGTTTTCCTATGGAAAAATGTTTTACTGAGTTAAAATTAGAAATTAGTGAGCGTGCTTTTCAGTCAGTCCTAGCTGTACTGGTGAGAAAGCCACATGTACTTTGTAAATATATGTAAATATATGACAATCTAACGTACAGTTAGGCAACCACACCAGACCTCTAAAATGGGGCCTATGGATGACCTAGAAGTCTCCTTAAAGACTTTTGCGTAGTTATCTGTCAGCCTAAAGCTAGCACTGGAATGAGCAGACCATCGGGATACTTCCCTACCGTGCAGGTGAAGGCTGCCATCAGACAAAGCAGAAGCAGAAGCCATCTATGGTGAGAACATCTGTACCCTCTTCATCTTTTCAGAGTTTCAACAAATTAACATGATAGCTGTGAGTCCTATGCATTTCCCTGTGGAATTTATTCTTTTAAAAAAAACTTCTAATTGTATGCTTGCTACCGTGGCGCTTACAGCTGGAAAACTTGAGGAATCTGGTTTCTGCTTTGGATTTAAGAGTTGGTTACTAGTACCGGGTCACAGAGTCCTGAGCACTGACTGCACTTTCTGCAGCCTGTGAGCTATGCTTTTCTGGGGACCACCCAGAGACCTGACAATGTTTCAGAGGCTATTGGGCAAGCTCCTATGGTACTGGCGTGGGCAGGCTGTGCTGGTGATGGAGCGGTGCCCACCACAGGAGGGACAGAGTGGTGGTGGAAAGCAGGAGGGTCTGGGGCTGAGTGAGGCAGCGTGGCCTGTGGCCAACCCCACCAGATCTTCCGCTGGGTATTCCAGAGGAGAGTGCATGGGAGGGTTTAGGTGAAATCAGGGCCAAAATGGAGTGCCTGGCCCTGGGCACCAGAAAACAGCTAAAGCAATTTCTCCTTTGGTGTTCTGGCATGTATAATGGACAAAAGCCTGTGGGTCTGATGTACTACTCAGTGTTTGGGAATCTGAACTCCAACAAAAAAATGCATTTTTCACACATGTTGTTAAACACAAATGCACTCTTGCAGGAGTTTGTAGATGGAGACCTTTTCACCCTGTGCTTCATCGGGAAGCTCTCTGTAGGAACACCAGTGTGTGGTAAGGCAGGAAAGTGTTTAACTATTGAGTGAGCCATGAAGACTGCAGCATTTCCTACCATTACCCTCACATCAGATCACGCCCTGTTACTGCGGCTGTAGGCTCTTCCAGAGGAAAACTGGGTTTACATTGCGTTGCATTCCTCTGCACCTGAATGCCATTAAGCTAGGGCCACTGAGGTGGATTGACCTTGGCTGGATGCCAGGTGCTCTATCCTCCCCTCCTCAGTAGGAAAGGAGGGAAGAAAATGAGATGGAAAAAACCTCCACCTCATAGGTCAAGATAAAGGCAGTTTAATAAAGCAAAAGCAAAGGTCATGCATGTGGAAGCAACAGAAAACAAAAGATTTTATTGTCTACTTCCCATCAGCAGGTGATGTCCGGCCAGTTCCCAGGAAGCAGGGCTTTGGTGCAGGTAGTGGTTGCTTTGGAAGACAAATATCTTAAATAACAAATGCCTCCCCTTCCTCCTACTTTATCTTAGCTTTTATATCTGAGCAGACATCACATGGTATGGAATATCCCTTTGGTCAGTTTGGGTCAGCTCTCCTGGCTATGTCCCCTCCCAAGATCTTGCCCACCCCAACCTACTGGAGGGGGAGGAATGTTGGAGAGACAGCCTTGATGCTGTGCAAGCGCTGTTCAGCAGTAGCAAAACCACTGGTGTGTTACTAACACCTTTCTAGCTACCAGTACAAAGCACAGCACTGTGAGGGCTGCTGTGGGGAAGATTAACTCCATCTCAGCCAGACCCAATACAGCCAAGCGTCCAATGCTTCCAGCTCCTTTTTGCAGGGAGGGAAGAGGAGATGTGGTGGAGTATAAGGCCTATCTATGTCTCTGCTTGGTAAGGCAAATGTGAGTGGGAGGAGTAAGACTAGAGGTCTAATTCTCTGCGTGCAGATGTGGTGAGGAGACTGGTCCCCCGGGAAGCCAGAGCAGTGCCACTGCTTGATGTGAGGGTTTTATTTTTCATAATTGGATGAAATCATCTAGTTTCTCTGTCGGACAGGAAATAAGACTCTCTGGCTTTCTGAAGTTTTACACATGGAAAGCTGTTGTGCTTGTTGTCCTGGCTGGCAAGAACTGTGTTTAGTCCTCAACTGGATCTTAGTTTGTATTTTAATGGAAACACGGTTTCTTTGGAAATACCATGTCCCTTAGCGCTAAGCCCCACCGGTGACTCGGGCTGACTCAGAAGAGAGAGTGCCATGCACTGAATCAGCCGCAGAGCTGTGGTACAAGCTGATGTTTTCCTTGGCTGTCTCCATCAAAACAGTGATCAGACATGTATATCTACTCACCCAGGTAAGGTGAGATCACAGCTAAAGAGGCTAAAGTCATATCAGGGCATATCTGCAATGAGAAAAAAAGCTGTATTTTCATACACTTGCTTGTTTGTACAGAACATAGAGGGAGGTATGATACAGGGCACCTGGATTTGCAGCTCAGGCTGTTTCTTTCAGAATTTTCCAAAGGGAAATCATCATTCACACTTCAGAACTGAGAATACACAGGTACACTTTTGGGTCTTTTAATTGAACTATTATGCTAATACTCTGTCTGACACTGATTCTGGTGCTTTCCCTGCATAAGTCTCCTTCACAAATGTAGTTTTTGGGTTTTGTGGACTTGTTTTTTGGTGTTTTGTTGTGGACTTGTTTATTTTTTAAAGTTACCATCATATCAGGTGCAGTGCTTGTCATACGGGGTAGTGGAAGGTACTAGAAGTTAATTCGTGGCTATGTAAGAGTCAGTATGTTACTCACCTTTCTATAAAAATCCTATACTGAAATATGGGGAATTCACAATATGGAAATAACACATTAAAAAAAAGGAATGATACTAAGAAAGAGAATTTCAAGTTGAACTTCGCAAAGCAATTTTATCAGATCTGTTATTCTGCACAGTATTTCCCGGGACAGGTGACTGAGAGAAGATCCTTAGCACAGCATTTGACTGCAGCTGCATGGAGTGTGCTTCTTCAGTAACACTGCAAGTAATCGTGTCTCTGTCACTGTTGGTTACTGTGATCACAGCAAAAGGAGTTGAGTATTTGCTCCCTATCTATTTAATGTGGTGATAAATGTACACAGGGACACTGTTGACCCTGTCATCCGTCTGTTTTCGGTACTGAGCTGCCACTTAGCGGCCTCCTTCATAAACCTGGAAGATGGGAGGAGGGAGGGAAGATATCAAGCTGATAACAAGAATGAGAAAATAACAAACTTCAGGACTTAATTTATGATATCTGTTCATTCCTCACTGGCTGAGGAAGCAGAATTTACTTTTGTACAATCCAAAACACAAGAAACAAACTTGAGAACACAGTAAAATGGGTAGGAAACCCCTCGGTTAACTAACAAAATGTTTTTTCGAAAAATGCATAAAGGAGTTCGTATGAAAGTTGAAGAGATTTCTCTGACAGGTTAATATCTGCTTTCTTCTCTTTACTACCTCCTTTTTTCCCCTCTAGATACAGAGAACTAAGATTTGAAGTTTCTTCCTTTTAGATGAGCTCAGGTTCAGAGGAAAAGTCACAAACAGTTGTACGTGATGGGCATGAATGCTTCCTCAGCTCAGGCTCAAGCTTGACACTCAGGGTGGTTGTTTGGTTTTGTACCACTGGTTAATGGAAGTGCAGCCCCTCCGTTGCACTGACTCGCGTGCCCCGCTGCACCCTGTGTTTGCGTGTGTCCTGACTCCCTGCTCAGCAGTGCAAGGCATTGCTCCTGACCCACACCAGGATGGCTGCTGAGGCATTTTCCCAATTTACCTGGGCACATGGCCCCTTCTCATCTAGCTGTGCCATGTTCTACAGCCTGGTGCATAGAAGGTGACTTGCGTGAGTAGCCTTCCCCTTCCTTCTGTCTGGATCTGCCAGGGAAGACAGGCTTTTTCCCTCTTATTCATGCTCCTGTAGTGAAAAGAAATCTGATTTTCCAGCTTGAGGAGTTGTCTTGTGCAGAATAATTTCTGACCTTTTGTGAGGCAGTGGAGAAATCCTGTTTTCTGTTCCAGACCTGGAACCAGTGTGATTTTAAATTTCAGCTAAAACATTTCTTCACACAGGTTCTGCCTTTGTAAAATATCCAGGAGCGAGATGGGAATGGGGCCTATTGCACACCTTAGGATCCTGCCTGGATCAGTGCTTTGCAACTGTGATAAAATGCATAGGTTTTTGCTGTCCTACAGGTTGAGGTTTTGATGTCCTTCACTCCACTCTGCCTGCCTCATTCCTGTAAGCATGTAAGCCATTGCAGGTGGTCAGCCTTGGAGACTGCAGCTTTGGTTCAGTTTGTACATAGCTGCCCATGACAGCCTTCTGTGAGAGATGATCTGAGATGACAGAAAATCTTTAAAGTCTTCGATGTGACCGTGCGAGGCAGCCTGATTTTCTGACATACCAAATACGTACTTTAGACCATCAGGATCCCCTAAGTGAAAGTTGGTATTTAGGAAGTTCAGACTTCAGTAGTGCATGTGCCTCCAGTCAGAGCAGGCGTATGCCAAGCTCCTGCTGTTGGTTGTGCTACTTTGGTCATGAATTAATGCCAAGTCAGGAAGCAGAGAAGCAGGAAAAGGAGCTCTGTCTGTAAGAAAATACTGTTTTAAATCTTAAAAATAATTTCACATGAATATAGGACAAGCTTAGATCTAGTATTTTATTTAATGATCTGTGATAGAAATGTTGAGTACCTGTTTGTTCTAAGAATTAGCATCCTGTGCATTTTGATTTGTCATGGTATAAAAAGTCTGATGTTTATACTAGGTAGATGTGAATTACATTTCTGTAAAAGCTCTAGGATCTTCATTTTAACACATACATATTAGCATTATTAGCAGAGTGGTGAGTGTTTGCTTAGTGAAATTATGGCTTGTTTTGTTATTGTGCTTGTAAGGCTGATTTTATTTTGTCATAAATTCAAATGCAGGCAGAGAAGCATAACTGAGGCAGTTGTTACAGACAAAACAATTCCTACTCCGGGAATTTTTATTTAATTGAATTTATTGCCAATTAACACAAGCTTCTGATCACCCCAGTTCTGGTGTTGAAAAAAAAGGAGGAAAAACTCAATCAAACAAAAACTTCAGGAAACAGCTTTCCTTCCCCTTCCCCAAGCTCAGCAGAAACCAAACACCTATTGTCCCTCCTTTTCAGTCTCACCGCCCTGCATTTTTGCCGTGGGTTACCCTCAGCCCACCCCAGTCCCTGCAGCAAGGTGCTGGGCATTGCGGGAGGGCTGAGGCCATGTGCATAACAGTTTCTTTTGGCTGCTTTTTGCATCTTCAAATTTTCCTGCTGCTATCCTTCTTAGTGTGCCTGCCTGGTGTGGGCCATACTTGGGTTGCAGTTCCCCAGGAATAACCCCGTGAAAGATAAGGAGTAAATAAGTTAAATAGCTTTTACTACTTACATTCACAGAAACAAATTCCTCATAAAATGAATGAGAGACAGAGAATTGAAACTGTTGTAAAGGGACTTGGTGGGGCACCTTTCCTGGATGTGTATTTTCAATAAAAGCAACCACTTGCTGCAACCTAATATATGTCTCTTAATGGTTTATTTAGCTGAGAAATGGAAAACAGGTTAATTTTAGAAGGAGAAGTCCATACTAGGAAAGTATATACGCTGAAGCTCCCAAAAGGAAGTATACAGAGGAAACCAAATTCCATGTTCAACTCAGTGAGGTTTTTAGAGGCCCTCCCCATGAAAATCCCAACGCAATTAAGTGGATAAGAGTTTGTCAAAGAAATCCAATGAATTTTTTTATGTAGAACTATGCCTGCATAGCACAGCAAAGAAATTTCACAAAGAATTAAAAAAACATTTTTTCATTTCAGAAAATGTTTCAAAAAAATAAAAAGGTGCAAAAATAAATTGCATATTTTCTTGAAATTTTATTTCATCTTTTATATATGCTCTGTTAGTAAAAATGTGATGAAACTTTCAGCACAGAGAAAGAAGTTTTGAGTAGAAAGAAGTGCGAAACCTTCAGAAACTACTGTCATTAATGATTTTCAAAACTGAATAAAAATTATTTTTTTTATGAATTAATGTGATTTATAGTCAGTTCCCGGCATATCAAGAAATAATATGAGAACAGTATATATGAATTAAGTTGTAGAAGAATGAAGCTGGGTTAATTAGCATTGACAATATACAGCTGTGGGCTGGCTTCAGGGGCGGTGGGTTGGCTGATGTAGATAAGGTGCAGCTGTGGCTGGTTCTGGTAAGTGGTTGAGAGCCAACGAAGAGAGAGCAGTCGAGGAAGAAGAAGAAAGAGTGGGCCCTGGATGAGATGTGGAGAGGGCAGCAGAGGGACTAACATGAAGTGTGTGATGGTAAAAGACATTGTTGAAGCTTGATCATTTGGAGAGTGCTGTGACATTAAAGTGATAGAGAATTTCTAAAAAATGCTTGAAAATTCCTATTCTCTTTTAAAGAAACAAATTTCAAAGTTTTTGTTCCATGGGAAAATGTGGAAACCCTCTCTTCCTTTCCCTTTTAGAATACAATGCCACTGAAAAAGACGGAACTTCCCATGAAATAAATGCTAGATTTTGAGAAACTTCAGCTCAGAGTTTGAAGTAAAGCTGCCAAAACCTATAGTTTCCTGCTAGAAAACAGGAATTGAGTTCTGAAATCTCTGAGCACTAACAAGAGAATTCTTATTTGGCTGAAAAAGAAAGGGGGGAAAATGCCACCACTGAGAACTGGAACATCCCTGAAGGTATCTCTCAATGTGCCTTCCGAAATGCTCATCCTGTTGTTCAGGTTTGGAGCCCAAAACTTTTGGTTGGGAGAGAGTGGTTGCTTGCATGGGAACACTACTATGCCAACTGTTCTGCCTCTCCTGCCATAGCATCTCCTTCACAGAGTCTTAAAAGAGGGTTTGACAAACATCTGCCAGATGTGGTCTGAGTGCATGGGAACCTTCCTTGGGGGAGGGAAGGGACACTAGATGGCCTGTTGATGTGCCCCCTATCCCTATCTTTCTATGATTTTATTACACATATGTGGTGGCATGGCAAGCAGACAACCTGAGACTTCTCAGCGGCATGGTGTTCTGTGGTGCCTCTTACCGTAGCTGAGTTTGACTGGATGACACTGGGGGCTCCTGCCAGTTCTGTATCGCTGTGTTTTTGTTGGAGATTTGTTCCTTCAGACTGTCTCTTCATCAGTAATCTGGGATGTTGGTTTCAACCCGTCCTGCTCATGTCTTCTCCCCCGGCAGCTCCCCCCTGGTACGCCCTCCCCGGCTGCAGGGCTTTCTCCTGTATACTTGGTCACTGGCAGCATCCGCTGTTAGCAGTTTCCACCAAACTGCGTCCTGGAGCTGGCATACTAGACCGACTAGAAAACACACCACAAACCACATAACCTGCAGGTTAAGCTAAACACAAAGCTCCAGCAGAGGTAGCTATAAGCGTGCTGTTAAATTCACACGGCAGGTTAGAACTACAGTAAGAGCCGTGCCATTTAAACCAGTGTCCATCTGCCTGCTGCAGAGGAAGGTAGTTTGCTGCTTGCGTGCTCCTGGGGAAAGAGTGGAGTTACACAGGTGCTCAGATGGTTTTCCTTGTATCTCATGAAATTTAGGTAAATGCTAACTAGAACTATTTTACAATTGGATGGACGTCTCTATTCCTGGCTGAAAAGGCTGTGAAACTGTCACTGTCAGCTCCAGCAAGATGTGCTGGCTGTAGTGCTGGCAAACTCCTGATCTTCAGTATACTAGGAGAACCAATTTTATTTTTGTCATAGCAAAGCAGAAACCATCATACAATCAGCTGCTACCTCTCACCTGAGGCATGGCAGCTTCTAGATGAGGAAAAGCAGCATTTGAAACCTCTGTAACGTTGTCCCAACAACCTGGCTGTGCCCTGACTTTTGCAGTTCAGCTGTTTGTGAATAATGCGGTAAACAAATACTACAAATTCTGACTCTGCAGTGCTGTTCTTCCTCATGATCTGCCCTTCAGGTGCTCTTATGCAGTACTTCCTGCAAATCTGAGGCAGTTTCTTGCTTTTCTAAGCAATATATTTTTCTTGCACTTCTTATTATTCCCATAATGGCTTTTTTATGACACCCAACTTGTTTGTTCAACTGGAAATGGGGCTATTGTAGGTGTAGTTTTGAGAAATACAACTCGAAAAATTTTAACTGGCACCACAGTGTAGTATGCATTCAGTGTCAGTATTTGGTGTGTCACAAAATGTTCGTCTGGTGAGTTTTACTCAGTCTAACTAGTGTCTGTGTTGCTGTCCCAACCCCTTTGCTATCAGTCACAGTGATGTAATCAATTTAGAAAGCAGGGGAGCACTGCAGGAGCAGTATATCAAACCACAAAAGTAAAAGTGGAGCTCCAAACTAGATACAACGTCTGTAAAGTTCTCCTATATCATAGCTAATGGATTTTCATGATCCCTGTGAATTCAGAGATATGGGCAGGTGAGTTTTAGCTTGTTCAAATTTAAGAAACAATGTCACCTAATTTATTTAGCTTGAGACACTTCTGAAAGAAGGAATGTAAGTATTGACTAATGATCTTGGATTATCTTGTTTATATAAGGAACACTGTTGCATACTGCCTAGGTGCTGCCCTTTGTAATACTGCATTTTAGAATAATACCAGTATTTTTCATGGCATGTTGCTGTTACTCCTATGTCCTTCTCTTTCTCCAAGAAGCCCATGACTGATTTACTGTAAAGGATGGGTCCAGAGAAATGCATTTCAGGGGATCTCAGCAGTGGGCTTTTTGCAGTGGTACAAAATGGAACTAAGGACAATGTTTTATCTAGAGGCAAATGTATGAGGGCAAGACCCATTTAATTATGGATATGGACATCCAAAGTTTCTCAACTGAATTAAGTAAATCTCCTCACCACATCTTTTGATTTAAAGCCTTAATGATCATCATGTCTAGATTGTTCTCCACCAACCACCTCCTTTAAGGACTGCAGAGCAATGATGACCCTGCCAGCAGCGATGAGAATCCATGGCTTGTTCTGGGATAGGTCTTCTAACTCTGGGGAATTGCAGGCAATTGGGAAAATGTTCCCTAATATGTGTAACTGAAAAGAAAGTTGTATTTTTTGCTAGAGCACGTATTTGTTTGAATTCACTCAAATCTCTTCTATTTTGCAGCAAATTATTATTGGTTATATCCTTTGGAACATAAAACAGCAATGTGAGTAGTTTAGGGAATAGAAGGGTGATTTATATGCCATAATGGAAGTGAAACTCTCTTTAAAAGTCAGTATAGGGAGTCTTCAAGTGGTGCTTCTGCTGGACTCACTGTAAAGATGATCCTGCCCCAGGAAGAAAATGTAGATGAATATGAGTATGCAGGCGAGTAATTTCCACAGCTGATCATAAAACATTGAAAAACTTAATACAAGGAATAGTAAGATGCTTTTAAGTTTTAGAATTGGTGAGAACCACATTGCTTTGCCATCCTGGCAAAGCACAATACAACTTTATTTCTTTTCTTCCTTAACCAAGGAACTCTGCTTGTTTGATAGCTCACAGGCTGAATGGGTTTGCCTTACATGAGGGAAAAATAAACATGTATGAGGGTGGAGGTTTTTCTGTTTAATTTGTGCAAGGTTAAAAGTAGGTAGTTTGGAACTTATATGCTGTCATTTAGGTGTTACAGTCAGCTCTTGAACAAGTAAAGGAGAAAAAGACGGTTGTGCTGCTTTGAATGAAGCCCTTATTTATAGGGGCAACCAGAAGGATTAAATAAAGGCTAGAATTTATTCACACAGGAAAGTAAATTATACATGTTAGAATGTATAAAAGAAAAGGAAAAGGAGAAGAGCCATGTGGCAGTGAAAATGTGAGATGTCTCTGTAAAAGGCCATTTTAAAATTTTGTACAAATATAGCACAAGCATTGACAGCTCTCATTACTTCACATGATCTATATGATGTCAGAGACTTGGTGTCATGTGATAGTGTATTTTAGCTTGCATTTATACAAGGAAAATATAAACACTCAGGTTTTCTTGAAAGTATGAAACATAAGGGCTCCAAATTAAATAGCCAATAAAAATAGCCCACATTCCCCTCCAAACTGTCTTGCTTTGCAGTCTGTGCTCCAGTCTAGGGGAAGCTGTTCTTCACCACCCAAACTGGGGCCGCCGTTGTAGGTGCCAAGGGAGGGATGCTCTTCTGTTGGGTTTTCTGCTGAGGCAATTCCTCTGGTTTTAATGACATTTCTCCTCCTGACTTCTGAGATCAGAGCTGGGACCCAAGTACGCAGTTGCAGAATGGCGACATACTGAGGAAGTTGCAGTCTGATTGCTTGTAGTTAATCAATATAGTGATTCTGTGTCTTACACATTTATCTCTTCTGCAGTACTGACCAGTGTAGGAATGGGGTGGGGGGAACCACCACACCCCTTGGGTAAAAAAGTGAAGTTTCACATTTCACACTGCTTCTGAAGAGCTTTCTGGTGCTCTGCTGGCAACAGAATGCTAATCTGCTACTCTGTTACTTCTGAATGTAAGACTAAAAATGCTATTAATGGTGAGCTGTAACATTAATTTGTTAATTAATTGTTTCTAATAGCTGTTTCTACTGATGCAAGGTAAAGAGATTTAGATCCAGCTATGCATTTTTATTTATAAATCTGGAAGAGAGAAGGGTTTCCACCTGGATGCATGTTTCTAATTGGATGGATTTTCTAAGAACATGATTTACAGAGAAAAAATGATAATGGACTTCTTTAAGCTTTTTCCTTTTGGGAACCCAAAATCACTAATTATTTTCCAATCCCGTCTGTAGGTTTCTTTATTTCTGTTGGCCTTTTTTTTGGAAAAGAACATAAAATAACTCAATTACACTGTGCTTTAGTGTTTCTAACTGATTATACTTCTGCACTTAATTCATGAGAAATTAGGGTAAATAGCTCTTACTGATCAGCATTTGTTTAAACAAATTCCTGGAAATAATGGAGGCCAGATGAGGGAGGGAGAGAAAATTGAAACTGTCTGAAAAGTGGCTTGCTGGGGCAGCTACTTTCCCAGAAGCATGTATTCAGTAAAAGCAGCCATGTTCTACAACCTAATATATGCTTCTTAAAGATTATTTATTTGGGAAGTAGAATGTAAGTTAATTTTTAAAGGAAAAGCCTGTACTGAGGAAGTTAAAGCCTGCTCTTACTACCCCTATTGTGTGTGATAACCTCGCCTTTTGGTCTTCAAAATGTGCCTGATTTGCAAATGGGTAGCTTGAATTTGTGAGGGCGAGGGAATTCCTGTGGAGCCCGGGTGATTGCAGTGTGTTTTGTTATTCCTGCTTGGGGATACAGGGTAGCTGTATGCTGAAGAAACCCAGGAAGGAATATATGTAGCTAAGAAGTTTTACAGATTGCAGGTAGAGGAATAATGTTGGTTTTTTAAAAATACTGAAGATAGCTCAGCTACATCAGTTCATTATCTGGTGCTAAACACTTATATAACATCACAGCATATGATGCTCTTTATATGTTACAAGAAAAAATATCAGCACCAAAGCATGCTGCTACCTTCCTTTAGTGTCTTAGATTTCACCTTTTTTCTTTTTTTTTTTTTTATATTTTATATATATATATAAATATATATATATATATTTTATAAATAAGGTTCTGTTGAACTGAGCTGTATCTTTGAACAGCTAATTAAGTTATCCCTGAAGTGTATTCTGGCTCCAGATATATGCTACATTCAATAAGTTCACAGTGTGTTCTTGAAATAAATGGAGTAAGATTTCTAGAGTGTACCTGATGAAAAAATGCATTATGCATTGCCAGCTAGCTCTACCAGTCAGATTTACATTGTCCGTATACTACTTTGTTTGTCTCACTGTGCTCTTACTGTTTTACAAAGTTAATTGTAGATGCCTGATGTTTAAAAACCTTCCAAATGCATGTTGATATGCAAGAAAATGTAGGAGGGAAGCCAACACAAGTGGGCATTTTAGGAACTCACTGATGTTTTATCATGGAATAAAGCCAATGTGATGTCTTTAATGAAATGAGACAGCCTGAAGACAGAGAATAGCCCATGTGTTTACACTGTGGAGCAGTGGAGAAGCTGTCTGTTCCAAAATTCAGGGTACAAATTGTTTTGCAGCTAAGGGTCAAGAAGAAAATACCCCCTTTTTCCTCTCTCCATATCCTGCAGGGCGCTATAGAACAATTAAGTTCATTTTGGGGAGCCAGGGTGGGGAATTAATCCTCTCACGGAAACATCTGGAATTGGTAAATATCTTAGGCAGGAGACCCTCTTGCAACAGAGTATGAGCGATTTCAACAGTGGAACAAACCAGCTTTTATTCTTTCCTTTCTCCTGTTCTCGGTCTTTGTTAAGTGAAAGATTTTAAGACCCGAAACACAGAAAAAGTGTGTCTGTGCTTAAAGAGGAGATTTGAACTAAGAACTTCAGGCAACATGAATATTATAGACCAGACAAAGGATTTGTTTATTCAGGGTGGGATGAAAGAAGAAAATACATATCAAGGGGCATGAGACCATTTGATCTTTCAGATGCTTGGGAGTAACATTACTAATGGCATAAAAGAGTGGAAGTTTCTTCTAAAAGAGCAGAAAAGCAGGGGAAAGAGGGAAGGCGTTGGTGTGTCTCAGAAGGATGTTTCCCCAAACACACGTTAAAACTGATGAATAAGTGAGAGATACTTGCTGCTGATTTGGAACTAACACTTCTTTTTGTCTTGATTTCTCTGTAAAGGATTTCAAAATACGTGTAACAGATATGTATGCAAAAGTGCTGTTTTTTATAGGCCCTCTTATTTCCTGGCTGAGAACTTATTTTAAAGCAAAAAACCTGAAACTTCTCAAATCTCAAGCAAATCAGATTTGTATATGAGAAAACTCTTTCAGTTTGGTAATTTTACATGGATTATTTGGCTTGTGCTTATTATGATTTCTGCATGCTTTTCTGATGAGCCTAAATAGAAGAGGTTGATTCTGTGGTAACACAGTCTTTCAGTAGAGAGTAATCAGTCTTTGTAGAGATATACCAATATGATAATTTTCCTGCAGGGAAATGGTTTGTCTTGATGTTTTTTCATCAAGGCTAAGTGGGAGGAAGCAAACTGAGTCTGTCTCAGCCGACGTTCTGAACTGACTGAAACCTGCATACCAGACTTAAGGAATTTATTAAATGCGACTTGTGTGGTATATTCTATACTTTTAAGCTTCCTGCCTACCTCCTGCCAAAACCAATTTCAGTTGGAGTACTTAATTTCAAAGACTTCCCCCCCACCCTTCTCTTTAATGTATCTGTATTCAACAGAGGTATTATTTTGTAAATATATGTATGTGTTTAGCACAAACTAAACCAGAACTGGCTGTGCTGGAGAAGCTAGAGTTCTCTTTATACACGTCTTAAAAGCCTTTTTTTCCCCAAGAAGTTAGGAATTTTTTTTCTGCTGAAACTCACTGTATGTGGCTTCAGTAGTAAATTGACTTGATTTACTTTATATTAATTAAATAACATTTTATTTCTATTGAAACTGTAATGTCGGATGCAACCCGATTCCTTCTGTGAATATCCTGTTCTCAAACTTCTATCAGCATGTTTATTATAAATTACAATTATCAAATTAAACTGTTATGATTTAAAAATGTCAAAGAAGTTATTTATTTCATATGTAAAGTAAATATTGTGACAGCTGTCTTACCCCAGCCATCTTCATAATCCTTCTTGCGGGATTTCATATTAGTGAGATTTCTGATCATGTAGGTTTGATTTCATGAACGTCGGGCTGCCTGTGTGTCTGACCGCTGGCGGCTGCTGCTCCCTGGCCTTGTTACTGTTAGGCTGAGCACAACACCAGCCTATAAATATGCCACCTCTGTGTGGGAGCTGACAAGGGCCAGGACAAGAAAGTTGGTGCCTGTCTTCACCAGACTGTGAGGACATAAACACAATCTTCTCACGAACGTCTGAACCATTAAGGCATCTGCTCTGAGGCTGTGTAATGCACGCCACACAGCTTCAGCTGTACCCTTTGCACTGGGTCCAGGGATTTCTGTTTGATTATTGACACAGCTTTTGTGAGCTACTTCAGCCAAATTTCCAGCTAGGATGTTTGTCTGCTTGAGATATGGATGTAAGTCTTGACTAATATCAAGTCTCTTTCTCGTAGAAGCTTTGCTTAAAGTGTTCCAGGAAAGAAAAATAATTCTCTAAAGGGTTATCTGATCCTCCAGAGACCAAGTGGTGTGATATGAAGAAAGGACAGTTAGCTGTAATTACTTCTCACCAGTTCAGGAGAGGGTGAAATCGAATCTCTGTTTATTGATCACTTTCAGTATTGCAGTGAAGTGTGTTCTTATTTTGATGCTTGTGAGAAAAGGTGTATAAATTGAAGAGTATTTTATATTCTCAGTGATATTGCAAGACCCCATATGTATGTACAGAAACAATTTGTCTGTTTTCAGGTATGATCCCATAAGATGTGACGGAGACTGACTACCCACTTGTAGGAAAACTGGTCATTTCAGACCCACCGAAGAACGAGGAAAGAAGTTCAGAATAAAGCAAACAAAACAAATGAAAGAATACAGTGGCTATTTTGAAACTGCAGCTAAAAGTAAATTCCTATTCTGACAGAAGTATCCAATCTAGTTGGTCTCAATCTGTGGGGCAAGGAAGGAGGCTGAGAACTGAAACCTGCAGTGGTTGAAAACCAGAAGTAGCTAATAAAGCACAGTTATTGGTTGTGGTTTGTTACAGTGCTTTAATGCAAAAAAAGGCTGACCTGACAAGCTAAAATTCCTTTAAAAACAATCTATAATCTTTTTACATTACCACTAACACTTTGCAGCACTTAGCTAATAATTAGGAATTCCTCTGGTTTTCACTGTCACTGTATGAATCATTTTGTTTAAATGTGGATACCTTAAGTAGGTCTGAATGATTCCACTGGAATCAGCAAATTAACTATACCATTTAGTCTTCTCAGCCACGTTTACATGGCTATAGGAACTGCGGCACAGACATTTTGAATGTTAATTGGAGACTTGTAAAAATGAAGGTTCCTCTTACTTTTGTAAAGGTCAGCAGAATGAATGGTATAATTCACATCCCTTGAAACAATGAATATTGTTTTAGAAAGTGTCAGAAGTGAAAAAATAGTATTGATATGAATAAACATGTGAAGCAATTAAGTGAAATGGATACAGAATTTGCTTTGGGACTAGGAATGAGCAACTAGTGGGATGTGTACAAGGAAATCTATTGAAAATAGGGAGATAAACCTAGACTGGGAAAGCTAATTCTAAAATGACAACTGCTCTGCAATATCTCTTTCTCCCTCCCTCCCCTGACCCTTGTTGCATATAAGTTCATTAGTCAACCAGCATTTTTAATGAGTAACTATATATATTACACACTTTAAAGAATCAGTCGTGAGGCGCAAATAAAGAAACCTCTATGACTGTACTCTAAAGGTAAGATATGTTATACTTGCAAGCGCTGCAAATCCCACCACTTTTCTGTTGGTAATAAAATAAGTGGGCTTGGCAACTGCATAAAATAACTGAATGTAGGATGCATTGAATTATTATTATTTAAGTCTCCACTTCAAAATAGTTACTATTCTTTCACCTATTTGGCAAAAAAGAACTTTCTCTGCTTGTCTCCTGACGGGTCCCTTGGAATGTTGCGTTTCCCATCATTTCCCTGCTTTAATATTTTTTTTAAAAAAATCTTGCTTGAAATGTTAGTTTCTGTTTTCTTCTTGTAGCTTTTCTACTATCCATCAGCTTCAGTGTCACTTTCCTGCCTCACTGGCCCCTAGACTCAGCAGCATCTGTAGGTCAGCGGTGCCCTGTGCAGACTAGTAAGGAGTCACTTTAGGCAGCAAAGCTGGAGGCTTTGTGTGGAAGGAACTGCTGCAACCACTTTATGGAAGCAGCTTGCATTTCTCACCTGAGGGGCTACCAGTGGTTAAATTGGTTCTGTCGAGCTGCCTGTGGATTCAGAGTCCTACGTTTAGTCAAAGTGCTCTTAACCAGAACCAGCATTTAACTTTCTTGCTTATTTGAAGTCTCAGACTTTGAGGCCATCTGCTCCAAATGAATCTTCAGGTATCATTATTAAAATATCAGCAAGGATATCACTCGAGGCTGGAGTGCCCTTGCTCTAGTTTCTGTGAAAACACAGACAAGGAAATATTCCCTGCCCCAAAGAGTGAAATGGGTAAGACAAAGCAAACAGAAGCAGCTGGAAGGGAAGGAACTTGGTTGCAGTCACACAGCAAATCAATCCTTGGCAGACCTTGAGGTCTCTTGAGTTTTGTGTGGTTGATTTTTTTTTTTTTTTAAATACAACAGTGATTTGAAATGGTATTCACGACGTCAGAAATCCCCTTTTTATTTCTGGTTATTCTGGAAATACCCTTTCTGCCATATCAAGGGATCTCACTGACCTGCTGCAGTCCATAATCCCCATCACCTGCCCCTCTTCTGTCACCTACCCTGTGATCTAGGCAAGGCGTGGAAGAGTAGAGCATTTGTTACCTTGCATCAATAGCCATTTATCGCTGACAAATGAACTCCATAGTGGGAAAAAAGTGTGATACCTTACAGTGGACTAATCTGTAGAGATGGTAATTTTTGCAGACCAGGAATTTGGTAAAATTTCTTTAATAATGAGCAGATCCAACTATAAATCAGTTCACCTTTTGTCACAGATAGGTAAGAGGAATAGAAACATTGGAGACCACAGATATACTGTGGTTTTATACTGCTTTTTCATCTGGTTTCCACTTACCTATTTTGCATATTTGTTTCCTCGCCCATCTTCCTGTTTCCCATGGTGGTACTTTGAAGTGCTGCTGTACACCTTCATGTAGGAGATCTCCACCAAGGTGAGTGGAGCTGTAGAAGTACCACCCAATCTGCCTTCGGGTGGAACGCGCAGATGCCTCTGCCTTCAGCCTGACTGTGTCCCCTTATTGTTTGTACTTGGTACCCTGTCTCCTACAAGTATGTGGAAAAATAATAATTAGCAATGTTAGGAATATTTTATTATTTTCAAGATTTGGGCCAAGATTCACACATGTAAAGTGAGATTTTAAAAGCAATTTGCTTTATAGTGATTAGGTTTCAAAAGGTACTTTGGGGATTCCTTCATGCAGAAAGCCATGGGAAAGTCACCACAGCCTCAAAGGAGAGCAGCCATTGGCAAAACTCAAAGCAGTAGTGCAGATTCAGGGACTGAATACATGTCCATACACTGTGCAACCAGCCCTGCAGCACAGGCAGCAAATTGCCCCCTGGATCCAGTGTCAGCCTGGCACTGCCCCAAGGACCCTCTGCAGGACTAATGAGACCAGTGCCATGATGAGATAGTTATGCTGGTGCCTGTCCCATACATTGCGTACAGGCTTTAAGGCTGCAGCCCTATGCATGCTCCCGCACTGCATGGTAGAGACATGCTGCTAGCCACCTCACTCCATGTACTGCTGGCTTTCTATGGAGTCCAAAAAGGTATTTTGAAGTGCTACTGTACACCTTCATGTAGGAGATCTCCACCAAGGTGAGTGGAGCTGTAGAAGTACCACCCAATCTGCTTTCTGGTGGAACGCGCAGATGCCTCTGCCTTCAGCCTGACTGTTCCCTTACTGTTTGTACTTGGTGCCCTGTCTTCTTGGTATCTCCAGAAGTTCCCTTGGCCCAGCAGGAATGTGGCTTTCCTCATCCTCCTTACAGCTCAGCTATTACTAGCTAAAACCAACAGTTTCCATTCTGCAGTCAAAACAGACTTTGGGGATCACTTTATGTAAGTGGAAATCATCATGTACAGTCCTCAATACACAGGTTACATTAATGCTATGAATAAGTGAAGAATTCTGGAAACAACTGAGTACTAATAACAAACTAACCCTTAATCAAACACGTTTTGCATTGTCTGGGCTCATTAGCCTCACAGTGGTTGAAGCAGAATAAGGCATCTGCTTCCAGTTTCTTTCATAAGTCTGTAATAACCATTTTAATGTAAGTAATCGTGATAGACCCTGTATTATGGTGTTCTGTCACATCAGCTGGCTGGTTCTGCCTGTGCTACAAATAATCTTTCTTTGGTAAAATGATCTACTTTTTCTACAACAGTATGAGGCTCCATTGGCAGTAGTGGATGCATTTACTTATTGTAAAATGCACAGATGACCATTTTTTAATTTAGTAGCACTTAGAGGTCTAAGTTAGAGTCAAAGCCCCATTGTGTCATGCACTGTAAAAACTCACAGTAAGGGAAAGCTTGACTGGAAATTTCTCTTATCTGAGTATGCAAGAATAGCTGAATTTAGCAGGTGAAATAGTGCAAAGAAAAGCATTTGCCAAACTCACATTTCAAGACAGTAGAAGAGATAAGAAATCGAACCATTGTCCTCATTCAGTGTCTTCTCCAGAAACCCTGTTGTTTTTCATAATTAAACTATTAACAGTAGGATTAAATATTTAAATGAAGACAAGGAATAAAATAGAACCATACACTTAAATCACCTTTCTGCTTTTTGAGGTGCTCTGGGCTTCTCTTTGCTGCTGATTGCTTGGTATTTGGGCACCATCTTGACTTGAGGAACGTGGACTTTCACTCTGCCCCAGTTATGGGCTTTTAAATCTTCCTGTTCTTTCCAGCATGGAGACTTTTGATTGCCTCTCCTTTCTGGTGGGGGAACTGACTGCTGTTTCATTTGAGGACATGTGTTCTGCGGGGCTTTCATGTTGCTGATGCATCATGCTTCTTTTGATGGCTCCAACCCAGAGTAGCTGGGGTGGTTTTCCCTGGCCTTGCATTTTCCACAGACTGCCTGTCTACGTGCTCAGGCTTGGTGGTTTCCACTTCCCATCTACCCTCACTCCTAACCTCGTTGCTGGGGCTGCCTGCTGTAACCTGTGTCTTACTGCAGACTTACCTGGCACCTTTCCCATTGCGTGCTGGCTGATCTGATAGTTGGACCCAGGTTTCTCATTTTGGTGTAGTGTCCTGGGGCTGGGGCTCCTTTGCTTCAGGGAGGTGCCTGTGTCTGGGGCTTGGCTGGTGCTGGATCCTTGCCATTGCTTACACCTGGAACTGCTGCTGCTGCTGAGGGAAAAAAATCCTGGCATTGTAGTCCCAGGACTGGGTTGCCCCAAAGAAGGGATCACAGCCCAGGAGCACTGAGTTAAGAAAGCCTTCAAATAAGTTATAGTTGGTTCAGGATGACTCTCCCCTGCCTTTATGCCTGCATCTGCCTCTTCTGACCAGAGGAGGCTGTTCAGGCTCCTTGCCTCTGTTGCTTGTATGCCAGGTATTTTTCACCTTGCTTTTCGTATTGCCTTGTGTAGGTGGTGCTGCTGATCTGTGCAAGTGTCTGTGCATAGTACAATTTTCTCCTGCAACAGTTCAGCTCCTCTTGCTGTCTGTGTGCTTTGCCCTTCGACCGGATCTCAGCTGCCTGCTTTACAAACTGGAACCTCTCCTGTTGGCTGGAATAAGTGAGCCACAAACGTGCCGTTCCTTAATTAAGCAACCTTTAACATCTCTGAGTTATGTGTTGGTGTGCGAGTTCTTGGGTCAACAACATGAGCATGCAGGTCATATTTTGCTGATTAGCTTCTAGTTCAAGGCCTCTTTGCAACTCTGTTCTGTCAAAGGAGTCACGGCAGTTCACAGCTGGCTTTGCGTTAACTCCTGGCAAGAGCATGTGGGTTTTATGTCCTTTCTTCCCCACAAGACAGCAAAAGCTCCTCCTTTCTTTTCTCTGCCCTGCTCCCTATCAGAAAGCTTGTTTATGGGCTTCGTTGTTGTTACTCTTGCTTGAGTAACACTGCTTGCTCAGTGCTTGAGCAGATTTGTAAACTCAGACATGTAAGTGCTGCTTGGTTTGCCTGTTCAATCATAAATTCTGTCCTGGTGTGTTTTCTGCCTGGCTGACCATTGGTGCTGTGTTTCTATAACATTTATTAGGGAATAATAAAAAAGCCATAGTTTCTGAAACTATATCCACTCCTTGCCAGGGAAATTATTTACAAAGGTGCTGCAGGTACTGCTAGCTTTCCATCTGATGGACACATGGATATGCACACATGCTGGTTTCTTGGCCACTTCCATCAAACTATTCCATTTAGGGTTTTACAGTTTTATAATATAGCAGGAAAAATGAAAAGGTCCTGATGAGTGGAGTCCTTACTGTAGCTCCTTCCTCTCTAAAGCAGAAGGGCTGAAGCTACACAGGAGTGAACTAATGGCGGGAGTGATGGTAAAAACAGGAGTGGGAATACAAAGCAGTGAATGCCATGCAGTGCTGACTACAGTGTGGAGATTTCCAGGGTAACAGCATTGCCGGTGCCTGAATTAGGAACTGAAGGATTTAGGAAGAAAAATGTAAAAATGTTCCTCAGTAGTGGATCATGATTCCCCTGTGTATTCAGTTTCTTGTCCCTCAACTGACAGGTGCTTAACACTGATAGCACTTACAGAAAATCCCTAACTATGCCCTTCTTCATCTACAATTAGACACAGTATATTTCACATACTGGTCAAGTAACTAAAACCAAAACAAACTCCTTTGTGATTACTCCTGTCTTTGAACCAAGATTCTTTGGGGTTGGATACAAAGTCAGGTGATACAAACATCTCCAAGAGCACTGTCCTTACACACTGCAAATCCTGAGGGCTTCCTTGCAAGAAAGCACCTCTGGAGATCGCCTTTTTTTCCAGCTCAGAAGATTTAGCTATGCTATGCTGATCTTCCCACTGATGGCATTTTAGGCTGGGCTCTTTTCCTCATGCATATCTTTTGATACTTGCATGACATCTGCTAGTACAGAAAACCAGGTGTGGTGTGACAAATATAAGGACTATGTTACTTGACAAGTTATATAATCTTAAAATCTGTCATAGGAGCATAAAGCATTGGAGTTAAAAGATAGAGTATTTGTAAGTCTGATTAGGCATTTGTATTTTATTTAGAATGAAAGTTTGGATGTTTTCACAAAATGACTGGAATTATAGGCGTTCTGTTACACCCTTTGGCTCTTCCACTTGGTTGCTTCATGAAACGCCCCGAAGTTTTCTCATCACATAATATGATGAGCTTTTCTGTTGCAGCTATGTTGTGATACACCGCTCCTCAGAATTTTGTTACCTTGAATCAATAGCCATTTATCACTGACAGATGAACTCCAAAAAAAGTTTGGACAGAAAAAATGCAATACCTTACAGTGGCCTAATTTGTAGAGATGGCAACTTCTGCAGACCAGGAATTGGGAAAATTTTCTCTAATAATGAACAGATCCAACTATAAATCAGTTTACCTTGTGTCACATAGGTAAGAGGAATACCAACACATAACACATTTCAAGGAAAATCTTTGTGAAATTACGCTCCCAGCAAACCCTTCACTGCGCGGGCGCGAGTGTTGCAAAGGGAGTTCTGTGCTGCATAGTTGGTTGTTCCTTTCAAGGCTGGCTGAGGCCTCAGATGGGCTCTGCTTTGCTGGTTTCCCACCTGGGAACTTCAAACATATTTCTAGTCCTTGTGCTCCTTTATTGTATCCACTTCTGTCTGATCATCTGCCTGAGCTTGGCAAGCACAATGAGGAAAGCTTTTTTCTGGCAATAAGTGGTGACAGATCAAGGCCGTACAAGACCACTGCACCAGAGACCTCTGGTGCGGTCAGCCCTGAGGAAAATGGTCCAGGTGTCTGCCCTGGGCATGCTCTGACAGCTCGCTGCACTGAGAAGTCCCTGGGGTGGCTGGCCTGAGCCCTAAGATGCCATCTCTGCAAGTACTGCTGGATCCAGGCAGGGCACAGGGAGATAAGAGATCTCTGTCGCTTTTCTGCCTGGCATAGACCAAACTCCAGGCATCGTTGCGGCCCCTTTGTAAGAGCCTTTAAAACACTGCTGATGTCCTGCCCAGCATGGATGCCATAGGTAGGCTACGTGGTAAGACACAGCTGATGAGAACCAAAGGAAATCTGTGGGAAGTGGCCTAGGAACAGGTTTGCCCTGTGTCCTCCACAGCCCTCAGCTGAAGAGGGTGTTTGCAGAGATGAGCCTGCGCTGCTGTTACTCGCTGTGCTCGCACGCCCACGGGGAGTGGGAGTGCTCACCTGGGGGCTTTCTAAAACAGAGCTGCAGTGGCCTGAAGAAATGTAAGAGAAGCAGGTGCCAACATTACCAAGCAAACACAGAATGTAATTGCTGCACCTCTGACTTTGGCAGCTGTGAAGACAGGCCTGTTCTGTGACTGGACATGTGCTCTTGCCTGACTTCAAGAACAAGCACAGAAGATGGTGTGGTTTCAGAAACTGAAAGGAAAGGGAGCTCTGTAAAAAGCAGACAAGCCAAACACAAGGGTTAAATCTGGGCTTTGAGGAGTAAGTCAGGGGAGAGGGCAGCTGAGGCTGAGGTTCTCAGCTTGCAGTACTGGCAGCGCAGTTGCACACTGACAAAACGTTTTGCTCTGTGTATCGTGCTGGTTCTGTCAAGCTCTGCATGTCGTGCTGGCTCCACAGAGCAGCAGAGACACGTCTCTGGCATTGCCCTGGCACCAGCCACACTCCCAGTAGCAATGAGGGGCAAGAGTAGGGGCTGTCCAGTCAGGGGTCCAGAAGGATGCAGTGATGCTAGTTTCAGGGTATGTGTGATCTTCAAAGTAAATAGAAAAGACTGCATTGTTTACTGTCCTTTTTCCTCCCCGCCCCCCCCCCTTTGTTTTTTAATGTGAAATTTACATCTCCTTTGGAGCCAGTCCTAAATGATTGGTGTTTAGTCATTTCATGTCATGCCCACCTGCTATTTTTCAGACATTTCAGAAAATGACTGGTTTCACAATAGGATTGCAACATATGTCAGAGAGGGACAGGGAAATTAGGATAAAACTGGAGAGGGAGGAAAACATAAATGCATCCAGAGCTGTTATTTCATGTTAATATGCAGATGTGTTGTATTACATAAAGACATAGGGAACCATGCAGAACTTGTTCTCCTCACTCATTTTGTCTTGCTCCTATTACCCAATTTTGCTTTTTTCTGATTGTTCCATCTTCTTCTAACCAAGAGTGAGTATTATCCTTGAGGCACCATCTGTTTACTTTGTATCGGTATGACATACCACCATGAGACCTGGCACTCATGGCCTCTGAGTGGTCTGATGGCACACATTAATAGTCTGATGCTCTAGGGTACTCCTGCAGCTCCTTAGTACTCCTGGATGCAGGGTGTGAATAAAACTAAGCTCCAATACAGGGAACTCTCCATCACTCTTCAGGCAATAGGAATTGGCATTTGGAAAACCCAGTGAAGACTGTAGTAAGGCATTTAGATTGTTACAGATGGTTTCTGTTTGGAATATATTTGGTAAAGTTGTATTTTCTCATATGATGCAGTCTGAAAATACAGTTCTTACCGCTCTTTCCAGCTGAGTTAGAATCTGATCCAGCTGTCTTTGACCTGCAACTGGGTTAACTCCTAAATCAGTTATACCCCACCTTTGAAGTGTGGTAGGAATCCCATTTTCCATGATTTAGCTCATTGTCAGTAATTCAACATGATTTTCTATAAAGATATGGCAAACTCGAATTTTCCCTACTACAATTTAGAAATGATCTCTTTAAGAAGAACATTTTTCTCAGACCATGCTCTTGGTTTGGTTTGCATAGCCCAAAACTCAAAGCCACAAAATAATAATCAGAAGTATTTAGGTCTTTTGGAGCCCACATTTTGTGTGGTTATATATGTCAGCATCCTTCTTTTTTACAATACAGTAGGGCAGAGATGAAGCATATCCAAACGCAGGCCTTTCAAAGATCTCTTTCGTATTTAAAGAGAAAAAAAAATATACTTTAAAACCCATGTTTTCTGAATGAAGGCTGAATTCTGTTTGCTCCAAGCTTTCCATTTTCTTTCAATGCCCACCACCACCGAACATGAGCTATAAAAAGGATGAAGCAGCGTTGTGAATGCCTGTAGAAAGAAAAAATTGGACACCACTTGAGGGCAGCAAATACTCAGCTTCTCTCTTTGACACGCTAACAAAGTATCATAAAGAGATAGGAGACTGTACTTTTATTTTCCATTTATCTTGTAATTTTTTTACTTGTCCTGCAAAGGGTTTTGTTTCCAAATAATTGCACTGATAGAAAGAAAAGTGGGTTTTTTTGTTGTTGGTTTTTTTTTATAGTGCAAAAAGAAAAATGAGGTTTTGTTCTGGGTTTTTGTTTTTGCTTTAGAATTCAGCAAAAATACGAAGGTGCATGGAATTTTTTTGAAGGTGGCAGAGAAGGAGTCCAGCAGAAGAAGCTCATTTTCACCAAATATGTCCTTGCAATGTTATATGACAACATCTATGCAAAATCTTCACACAAGAAAATGCAAAAATAATATGAACATGAAAAAATGTATTTTCAGTCAATATAAATGATAGTGCGAGATCATGTAACTTTCAGATACATAAAGAATGAAGACTGTCAAAATACACATTTGAGGATGTCAGATTAAATCTGCACAAGGACCTTTAATCCTAGCATAGACTAAATTCTTATAGCACTTGCTTTCATAGCCATATCTTTTTCTAAAAAATGTTCAGTTTTAAAATGCAGCAAAATGATGAAACAAAATCTTTCATCTGGAACTAAATTTATGCCTTCGTGTTCCTTTAACAGCTTTAAAATGTAGATGTAAAGCAGAGATCTTTATCAATTAGGGTAACAGACCGATCAGCCATGAGGTTATCTGGGAACTTGATGGAGAAGCCTATGTTTTGGTTTTGTGCTTCACAGTCTGATGATGATGGTGGAGAAATACTGGGCTTCAGTCTAGGTTTTTACTTTCTTCCTAGTACCATCTTTCCTCAGCTGATCCATTTTGCACCTTTTCTTGTACCAGTCTTCCCCATAGCCCTTTTGTCCTCATTGAATGTTTCCATTTCTCCATTCTGCAGTTTGGGCTGCTCCCTCACAGCCCCTCGCTCCCCTCTTGTCCCTGAGCCTTTTCCTAGCTCCTTCTCCATGCTAGCTGTGCTTCTCCTCCTCCACCGTGCTGCAGCACCAGGATGGGGGTGGCCAGAGTGCGTTGGGAGGCACTTTGAGCTTCAGCTGCTCTGCCTGGTGCTGAAGCACCCTCAGCTTATTTGAAGATGTTATGAGCAGGAGAGTCCTGCTCAGCTCCATCAGCTATGAGTGTGCATCTGAGTATCTCAGGCCCTCAGAGCCTCGTACAGCCGAACCTGAGCAGATTTTCGCATGGGTTGTAAATACCAGCACCCGTTTCACCCACGTCTTCGGTGAACTTTGAATCTCTGGTCAAAAGCACAGAGTTACTGGAGAGGTTTAGTTTTATGGTGGTATTTACTTCAGTGTCGAGGTTAGTGAAAAAGTGAAGCTGATTTACCATTTTCAGAAACGAGTGAAATGCATAAGCCAACTAAAAATATATCCGCATACAGAAATAAAATTCAAATTCAGCTTAATGCAATTCAGCACCATAATAGGCAATTTCAGTGCATATGAACAAAGTTGTTGAGATGTAGTTGAGGGCAGGTTTATGTAATGGAAAATGTAAAAGGTGTCTTACCTGTAAGTATTGTTGTTGGTGTTACCTCTGCTCTGTTTCTCTTGTCTGAGGTCGCGTTGTTCTGCAGGCATACAGGAATATTGGAAGAGAATAAATGCAAGAATGTCTCTGTTTCACAAGTAAAAAACCTACCACTCAGACTGTTGGTCAGAGTTTTCAAGATCTGGCATTACTTCTAAAGTTTTAAATGTTCAGCTTTTGTTATCCAATCTGAGAGAAAGAAGCTGTCTCTTCAGAGTGGCTTTACATTTGTCCCTCCCACTGAAAGTAAACTGGGGTTCTTAGTCCACTTTTCTAAAAATCAGGTCTTAGGTGTTTCAGATGAAGTCTGCAAAAGCTGGCCATTACTGAATTGTTGCATCTTTTTTTAACCTTATCTTGCACAGGAAATCTGTTTCAGAGCCAGACATACTGACTGAATCTCAGGACTTCTACACCTTTGGTTCAGCAACAAGACCATCTGTCACTTCTAATTCCTGCTATGAATAAGACAATCTAGTTATCTTTGATGGAATTATTCTGAATTTGCAGTCTACGTTCTTCTCCCTTTCCCCAATTAGATTTTCCTCCCCTCATACATACTGGAATCTCTATTTGAAGGTTCAGCCTTGGATAAACCTAAACCCAAGGAGGACGATGCATTTTTAATCACCGTCTCCCCATTGGACAAGATACAAGCCTGGAAAACATGCCAACTCCTCTCACCATATTTTGAGTCAGTTTCAAAAGGGAGAGAAATCTGAAAACAGGTGAATTCCTTGTCACTTTAGATTTCAGTAAGGATGTGCAGAACTTTTGCTCCATTTTAAGCTTGATATATGTTTTGGAAGGTGGAAGATTTCTGAGGAGGAGCTGGGTATTTTTTCAGACATGTCTACATCTTAACTAGCATCTGCATATCATTCCGAGACTGCTTTTTAATCTACTGGGTTCTCATTCAGCTTTGTTTAACTCTCCAAGGCAAAGCACCCTTTCTCACAGCACCATTAAAAGCATGACTAGAGTCTCTTTCATAATGAGGAAACAAATCAGGTTTCTTCTTTGGAGACAACCATTCTCATCCTCATCCTCATCCTCATCTGGGTAAAGATGTTTCCTGAGATCCTAATGTGTTAGGTCTTTCACATACACATTTTCATGGTCTAAACTACAGATAAAAAGCACATGATATGATTTCACCATTTGAGTGGCCTTATTTTTCATGACTAGGTGAGGCAATATCTCAGGCAACTCCTTCCATCCACGTATACGTAAATACATTCCTGAAGCCCAAACTCAGTGGTGTTTGTATAGTTCAGGGCATGTCTCTGATGTTAAATTTTAGTGAAAATATGATTGAAATTTTGGGGATTAATGACTTCTTGGCAAAAAATTCACCTGATATCTACTTTATCTGCACCAGTTCTTCCAACCTTCCTTCTATAATGAATAACTAAAAAGGACCGAGGAACTGAAAGCTGTTTCTAGGATACAATGTGCAGCACTTCCTACTCTTGGCTCACTCTAACTTCAGCCTCTCGGCTCTGTCATTTTTTTCTGTCTATGAATTTAAAAGAGCTTTTGCCACCAGATAGTGAAGTGAAAGCAATAGCATTTGTCCCAGCTGTGGGTGGGATCACCTTGCTACCCTGGTAAAATTGAAGGGGCTGACCTTCACAAGGATTTTATGATAGGGTAATTTCCACACATTACTTATTCTGCTGTTTGGAAAAAAACCCTTTCCTGCAGTGAGTTCAGAGGCTTTGTGCATGTATGTGAGTGCACATATGTCCCTGTGCAAAGCACAGCTTCTCTGCATTGGCATTGCAACTGGCAGTTCCTGGAAAGCTGTCTGGAAAGTCACTGTGTAGCTCCAGAAGCTACTGCAAAAGAGAAATCACAAATGAGATGGCCTCCCTCCTGCCATTCATACCTGTGCCATCCTCTCTGTATTCCAGTGCTCATGTGTAGGCAGAATGATCCAGAGATCATTGCTGTTTCATAATCTTTCTTTGAGGGGAGAACAAATTCCTTATGGGGCTGCTTTCTTTGGGCAGTCCAGCTGACGGGAAGAAAAGGTCTTTAAACTGTGTTAGCGCAGGTTGATCTGGGTATAAACACTTTGGGTACATTGATCCATTGTAAACTCCTGGAACAGGAACAGGATGCAGGTATAGCAATTATTATAAAACAATTGCTGCTCTATATACAGCCAGTTTACAGCTTTCTGGTGTCCCTGAGATATAGGTGTTGGTTTCATATTCTTGGCAGCCCTCCCTCTTTTTGACCAGGAGCTGGCAGGAGGCTCACAGGTCAGTGGTAAAGGGCTGCTGGGGAAAGATTACCCTCAAACCAGAAAACTGAAGAGATTTTTTTTGTCGTTTGGATTTGGGAGACAAACCCCCTCGCTAGCATTTTGCACTTGCAGCACATGACTACTTTGAGATTTAGAAAGCAAACAAACAGTAATCATTAAGAGCAGTTTATTAAACGAAATAAATTTCTCCTTGTGCTGTTGACTAAAGAGCAGGCAATTTAGCTGTTCCTAATTATGGGGCTATGTCTAGATTTTTCTAAACTGAAATGGCAGTTTATATACACTTTCTTTTTTTTTTTTGAGGCATGCATGTGCTTTTCAAGCGTTTAACATAAATGAGCTCTTTTATCTCTCCTCTGTCCACAAGTGCCACCATGTGCAAATGATTGAAAATGGTGGTGTAAATCTCAGGGCTGCTTCTAGCCAGTTACAGAGCCTTGAATACATGGCACGTACCCACAGGCAGTGATCTGCCCTGGTGTTTAGCAGAGGTTTTTTTTTTTTCTCAGCCAGTTCAGAGAGGGCAGATACACACATTGACTCCGGACCCATGTTTGGGATGGCAAAATAAAATAGTTCCCATAGTTATTCCTAGAAGTTAATTAGCTGTGACAGTGGGAAAGTGACAACCTCATGATTCTTGGATATTTATAACGAGGCTGTCACTTGCTCGGTTAGTCGGGTCATAGAGGAGACAAGTGTGTGAAGCCAGGTTTCTGGCAGGACACAGAGCTGAACCTGCATCGTCGTGCTTCTTTGCCATTGCGTAGATGTTGGCAGAAAGGATCTCTTGGTGCAGCGTCTGTAACACTACACCAGCGTGTGATCTGTATCTTTTGGAAATGTAGCTTCACCATGCTGCAGAGCTCTGTAAGTGCACATGCATTGCCTTCATCACCTGCCTTTAGAGTTTGGTCTGGGATTATTGAAATCAAGGTGTCTTTTCTGCTCCCGCTTTCACAAGCACAAGGTCAGACTTCCAGGGGTAAAGCAGAGCTGTGGCATAGGGAGGTCACGGAGGACATGAAGAAATGCCATGGTGCCATCCCTCAGGTCGCAGGGTCTGCTGAGGTGGGTGCCACAGTGTTCGTGCCTGCACGGTGCCGTAGTGCCCTTTTGCACTGTGCACTAGTTGCCTCATGGGTGACACAGACCACTGCTTTGGGGTATTTTTCTTTGTGTATTTAGCAAGCGGCACTGCTACTATCGTGCTTCAGGACTTACCTTAACTATGGAGTTTCCTAATGCAGGAGGAGATATTAAAGTCTGACTATCTATTTTTACCATGTAATCAAGGCTTAATATGCTAAATATGATCACTGTACACTGGTAACAGCATAGCTAAGCATGACTTTTTATTAATACCGAGAGAGCTGATCAGGTCTGGAAAGGCTGTTGGGAACATTTCTGAGAGCACTTTTTGTATTTTTGAGAGTTAAAAGAGCAAAAGAGCTACACTAGTGGGGAAAAAAGCTCTTTTTATTTATTTCTATTGGGGTTTTTAAATTTTGATTTTTAATGATAGGCTAACCTGGAATAGATTATTTCAAAGAAATCTCACATTCAAAGTACCATTTATTAATGTTGCTACTGCTCAGAAAAAGAGATATCTCACATGGAGAAATATATGAGTTACCATCGTGATAAGGAGAAAGCACAAAATTTTGTTTGGTTTTGTCTGTCATTCCAGTCCTTCACTTTTAGTAGGAGAAACTATCATAAAACTTCAGCATGATCTGTAGAGCATTATTTCTCCATGAAAATTCCCTGCCCATAAATCCTGTGCCAAATGTTGTAGTGGGTTTGTCATCTGCCCAATATTCTTCAGAGAAAGCAGCTGACTGTTGGCTTCCCTAATTATTTCTTCTTCTAATATTGTTTCCTCAGAGCTAGCTTGAAGGGGGAACAAACCCCAACTATGTATAAATAATCAACTAAACCCAGACATTTCTGTCAAAAAATGTAAAGCTTTGCAACAAACAAGAATAGTTCCAGGCAAATTTCTCTCTTCAAACTGGCAAGATTTCAATAAGCATTTTCTGAGAATATTTTATTTCACTGAAAGGTGGGACACTGCTTTTTTTGCATCGCTATGAACCCCCACTGGAGAGCAAAGCTGGGAAACTGCCAAATATCTCATACCTGCTGTGACAATGGGTAACTGTATCAACACACACAAACCCATATTTAACTAAACTGTTCAATTGAATTCTAATCTCCAGCTAATCGCTAAGCCTGGAAAAAAATACCTCCCTATTCTTGATTTATTTCTAAAAAATACCTTTATGATGTAATCCATGTGAATGAATGGATGAGATACTCAAGCACAATATGCTATCTACAAAGTTAAATGCGCTACAGGGCTCACATTCTATTAAATATTTCACCCATGAAACTCTCAGTTAAAGAGAACCCTTAAGTGGAGATTGGGAAGTCACTGAAGGGCCCTTTTAGGGCTCCTCAGAATAAAAGGTGATACAGAGATGTGGTTTTCTTTTGCGCTGACATCCAAGGGAGAGAACACTGCAAGCCTCCATAAGCCACACAGTTCAATGAGATTACAATAGGAGAAGTACCAGCAGTCACTGCTTTCTGTAGAAGGTACGCTTCGTGTTCAAAACAGACCTGCAACCTCCTGAATGAAGGACACGTGTGTGTGTCGTAGGGGATAGTGAGGGCTTTCATCTTTCCTGCTTCAAGGCTCTATGCAGAAGAAAGCATGTCACCTCTGAGTCTGTGCAATCAGACTTGGCATCTTCTGTGTGATCAGTGGTATCCAAATTAATTTCTTCTCAGTATTGCTTAAAGGGAGATGTTACAAAAGTGAATAGGTGCTCCTCCATTGACTTCTTTGGGGCCATAATTTGAAGTTAATGATGAGGGAAATGCAGGATTAAAACACACAGTCCCTAAATCAAGACTTGTAACACAGCACCTCATCATCCATTACAAGCCTGAATGGGTACCCTGCCCCAGTTTACCAAGGAATCACTAATGTTCCTGATAAAAGCCACATCTGTGGAGAAGATGCCTACCTGTTACAGAGCCAAAACATAATTTCATATAAGGATGCTGTGGAGCAAGTGTGAAGAATGAGACATCTGTGTACAGATGTTTGTTGAGCACAGGCCCTCAAGTCTCATATACCAGGAAAGTGGATGAAAACCAGAAGAGTCTCCCCTGGACCTCCTCACTGAGTTTCAGGTGCTTACCTTCTGTCTGGGTCTCAGTTTTCATCTTTTTTGCAGACCTGAACGTAAGGGCAGTCTGATCTGTGCTAGTGTTTGGTTGGAGCATCCAGCAAACTCTCCGTATGTATGATGGCTCCTCTTTGCTGATTTTAAGAAATTCCTTGCAAGTGGCTCATTCTCATTCTGGTTTTCCACCCTGCACAGCTTGGCTAGGCATATCCTTAATTTAACCTGGCAGTGAGAAGTACTGGCATGTACTTTTAACTGAAGTGACTCTCCCTGACCCAGGTTTTATGCTTGCATGGAAACCCTGTCAGTGAAAATAATTTTCCAGTGTCTTCCCATTTGTTCTGTTATTGTACTGTGTCTTCAAATCTCCACCTTTTCAGTGCAAACAGGCCAATGTGACCTTCTTACCAAATGATTGTAGAAGACTACAACTAACAAAGTGTTCTAGGGGGCTATCAAATGTCTCCAAGGTAAGGCATGCATGAAACATGAGCACGTAGTCATAAATAACTGGGCTCCTCTTCATTTATTTTAAAATAATGATGGTTGTTTAACTGGCTTGAAAGGGTTACTCTTTCACCCCTAGCTTGTTCTGAGCACCGTGGGAAAATGACACGAGAAGTGTTTAGTTTAAGGGATGTAGTCATGCAAAACCTTTGCTGTACTTGTGGAGGAAGCTGGAGTGTTTCAAGGAATAATGAAGGTGTGAATCATCACAATTCTGAATTGTCTGATAAGAAAATCTTTTAATCTCTTGTAGTAATGTAAGGACTCCAATTGCTGCAATTCTCTTTATAAATTGTGCAATAAAATATGGAATAAATCATTTCAAAAGAATCCAGGATTATCAGCAGTATTTTCCTTTGATATCAGTATTTCTGAACAGTGTTCTTTAAAGGTTTTGTTTGTTAGGTTAGTTCCAGGAGACAGGTAAACAAATTAGTTCTTCTTTTTCTTTCTTTTTTATTTTTTGGGGTTTGTTTTGTTTTGTTTTGTTTTGTTTTGTTTTCACTTTATGGTCTGTTCTTGGCATGCTTAGAAAACATTTGAGCTCAAACAGTTCATTTTCAGTTGTGCCCATTAGCAGGAAGGATTTCCAGTTTTCAAAAACAACCTAAGAAAATGAACAGGATGAGATACTGCTTTCATTACAAGTATATGCAAAGGATGAGGAGTTTGGTTGCTTACTTATATATTTTTTCAAAATATATTTTAAATGGCATCCAAAATATACCAAAAATTCTTCAGTTTTATGTGTGTGTTCAGTCAAAAAACTCTCAAGAGTTCCCTATTGAAAAATATTCTCATTTCTCATTGTTTCTGGAATTTGTCTTCACATGCTCTATGTGATTTTACAGGACAACACCTATGGTCTTTTACAAAGGTTTTATGTTTTTATTAAAACAAAAATCACACAATGCAGTAGGATGTCAAGAAAGCGAAGTGTGGTAAGATTCAGGCTTTTGAGGTTCCTTTTATGACCAAGAAAGATATAAAATGAAGTAAATCACTCAAACTGGAAACCTCAGAACCTAGCTTTGATATATGACTCTTCACATAATATACAACAACTTTGATTACAGCTTTGTAATTTCATTTATCACTTCCTAGGCAGCAGCTGCCCATTGGCTAGAGAGGAAATCAAACATTTATCCACTGCTACCTTTGCCTGTGGATGGTAAAAAGTCCTACCATAAAAGATTAGAATAGTGGAGCTAGACAGGAAGAATGAGCTACAGCCATAAAGAATAAAGTTTAAAATGTTTGGGTTGGATTCTGTTGTGATTTATCTGCCAGCTCCTCTCTCAGGCTGTGGTATGTCCCAGCAGCCCACCCCAGGTAAGAGCAAGGTGCGGCTCTTTGCTGGGTGCCTGTGAGCATCCTCCTGCAC
This sequence comes from Falco punctatus, assembly GCF_963210335.1. Classification (NCBI taxonomy): domain Eukaryota; kingdom Metazoa; phylum Chordata; class Aves; order Falconiformes; family Falconidae; genus Falco; species Falco punctatus. The sequence goes on from NC_137581.1 coordinate 80,922,655, forward strand.
ACTGTTTTCAGAAGGCTGTGAGAAAGTGGCAAAGCAGTTTTTGGAAACAGCATGTGCACTTGCATTTTGGATGGGTTTTTTATCACTGAATAAGTTTTATAAATATTTGATGAATGTATGAGAAAATGTGAAAAAACACAATAACAGTAAGATTGCTTATAGTGTTTTATTGTATTTTTTCTATTTACTTTCCACAGAAATTTAATAAGTAAAATATCTTTGTGTGCAGATTACAGATATGTGACACACTGGCTAATTGTCTAGATGTGTAGCTCAGACAAGAGGGATGAGCTGCCTGGCCCTTTCTCTGTCAACTCCCTCACTTCATACAGCTGTTTACAGCCAGTAATTGGCTTGGGAAACAACATATAGTACAGCCACTGTTCATATGTCAATCATGAGTAATTCCTTTCCACAAATAATTCCCAAACTGGCTTAGGAAGCTACCAGAACAAAGCTACTTGAATGCTTGTTTAGCACCAATTGCTTCACCTGCTGGGCTTTGGCTGCTGGAGGGAAGAATCCAAGTGACTGTGAGCTGCTGGGGAGTGAGCAGAGAGCAAGTGGGTTGGTAGTGGCATGGGGAGGCCACTTCTGCCCGATGTCCTGGGCATGTTTATGTCTCCTGGGACTCAGAACTAGGATCTGTGGTAGGCTGATGGTGTAGTATCCCTGGGAGGACAAGACAGGTCCTGAAGGTGAGCTGGGACCCCTTTGTAGCTGAATAAAGTAGTGAACACACACCTTCAGGAAGAGGTTAAGAGGGCTGAGGATGTGACAGGTAGGCGAAAGACGGCATCTGGCTGGTTTATGTGCAGTTCATAGACTGAACTGGGGGACTTGATGGGCTTGAACCCTTCTCACAGCCTCCTGAAAGTGTTGAGACACCTGGGAGGGGAAGGAGGCTGCTCAGGGTTAGCTTCAGCGCAGATCTGCCTTGTGGAGAGGCCAGCCCTGTCTGGAGCTCTGTGATGCGGTAGTGAGGTCACCTTGCTGTTCTCCTGCTCTGGAAGCATTCCTGGGCTTGTGGTCCCCATCATGCAGAGCAGTGAAGGAACTGTGCTGCTGCAAAAATTATATAGATGCTTGTGTATGTGTGTAATCGTATTCTAGCTGTAATGGGGTTTAAATACTGTCTGATTCAGATATAATCTAACACAGCATTTTAGACTGTGTGTGAACTGCTTGATTTTCCCTTGGGTTCCTTTAAATATGAGGCAATTGCACAGCAATCTGGAGATAACCTAGTGTAGAAAAACAATAGAGATGCTTCTGTTGTTCCCTTGTCATTTTTACTTCCTTTCTTTTCTTTGAAAATGCCAGTTATTTCCCTGTAGAGCTGTGAAGTAACAGGAAACAAGAACTCCCCAGCCAAGAAAAGTCTCTTCTGCAGAACTAGAGACGATCACGTCCTGTAGAAAGGTTAACAAGGAACTGAGACTTGTGTGTGTCAGGATAAAGAGAGTTGCTCTCTTCTTAGTGCACTAGAAGCATTTATGAAACCTTTTAGGAAATGGCATAATTTATTTTTAGTGTTAAATGAAGCTAGAAAAAAGTTGCAAAAAGCTGTACCATCAGTCCTGGATTTAATACATCAGACACTCAGCAGCTGCAGGTTTCTGGCTTCCTTGTTTCATTGAAAATGGATGTGGGGGACTTTAGAGAATATCCTTATTTTCTCATTTCCTCATCAGACTTGCCCTAGAAAATGTGTATCAGCCAACGTGTGTGAGCCAAGCTGGTGCTGGACACCAGGCAGAGCGCTCAGCACGGCCCTCCCTTGCCCACCTCTGAGCACTTTTATGGCTCAATGCCCATCGCCATTTCCCTGCCTCCCTCTCCTGGCCCACAGCAGCCGCTTCCAGGGCTGCTACTGTGCATACTGAGAGATTTTTTTTCCCCAAACTCTGCATTTTAATTATACCTCCTCCATTTCAAAAGGCTGGATGTTTTGAGATAATGAAATGTTTCCACAGGTCACACTGCTTTCTCTTCCTCTTGATTCCTCTATTAACAGAAAGCTACTGGTTTCCAGAAGGAAATTGTCTTGATTTCTTTGTAGCCTCAATCTGTTCTCTCTGAAGCCACTGGCAAACCTACTGTTTATTTTTTAGGGATACAAACATAAGCCAAATGCCATCAGCAGGGATCAGCACGTATATTGAACTGTCAGCAAGGCCTGGGGAGCCCAGTTAAGTCATTCATTAGAGCTACTTTGAAATTCTTCGCTAAAAAGGTTTGGGTTTGGTTTTTGCCAGAAATACTGGCTGGCTGAAACATTTTGTAGCAATGTATCAATTTATGTTATCCAGAAGGTTGTTTTTGTGTCCCAGGTGAAATTCTATGGGGAGAAAAGGAAACAGAGAAGGATCTTTTTATCTGTGACACTATGCTGAGCAAGTGTAGCTACCATGACTTCTGGGCTAGACTTGCTAGCCCTTGTCTGAACACATCTGGGTAGCTGGACTTAGTCCGTGATTTCAGGGGTTTAAATTAAGGCACCTGAAAGAGGAATTGAAGGGGGTTGGGCTGGTTGATCTTTAGAAGTCCCTTCCAACTCAAACCATTCTATGACTCCATGAAATATGTATGTTTGCGATGTGTGATTACGGAGTGTTCCTATTTATGACTGGTTATGAAAAATTATATTGGAGTGCAGAAGACCATCAACCTGGGATAAGTAGAAGCATCATTCAAGCCCACTCTTAAGGAATTGGATTCCACATCATGATGAAGTGTGACACTCCCTGTTACATGGCACAATGCTAATTCAATGCTCAGAAAGCAGTTAGAGACATCGCAGAAGATGATCTTGTCAAGAACTGTAAGCAAAACCTGCTTTTAGTTCAAGAAATTGCTGGAGACTGGGAGAGTATGTTGAAGTAATACCATGCTATCTTTACCTTGTTCTTATACCTTTCTGAAGGCACATGGTCGCTGTCCAAGCCAGGATACTGGGGTGAAAGAATATTTAGTTCAGTCTGATAAAACTTGGCTTTTAATGCTATTTTAAAGAAAGTTTACATGAAGGTACCAGAGAAAATAATTTCTGCCTTGCCTTCAGCTATGCTCTGCTCTCTGCAATTAGTACCATGTGTCTGTAGCTGCACGGGCTCTTGCAGCTGAGATCTTCCACAAGGCTCTGAAGGCATCAGTGAAGGAAAAATGATAGAGACGTGAGAAGTGCTGAGGCCTGAACAAGACCAAATAACAATTGAAATTCAACTTGGTTTGGCCCGTCACTGATGGTAAATTGAGCTTGTGGGTCTGCATTATTAAAGACATTCAAATACGTAAATCTCTGTGAGTAAGGTGTCTGAGTATTTTTATAACCTGGGTCACAACAAAGCCAAGGAATAGTGTTTGTGTTAAATCACAGAGGTGATTTGATTGATATTTGGGCCTGATGGTAATGTTGGAAAGTAATAGTTACTCTCAAAAAATTTAAAAGATCAAATGGTTATATTGCATTCGAAACATCAGCTTGCCTCACTGTTGTCTTGCATTGTGTTGATGTCACAGGCAGTATACAAGCATAAAAATGAAGTAATTAATGATGAATGCTTCCATGATTCTTGTGTTCCAGGAAAAAACAGAGCAAGATTTGTGTTGTATTTTGATTCTGATTACAATTTTCTTTATCAGTAGGACATATTCTAAATATTATTAACATTAAATGAGCTAGTCTGTCCAACAGTATAAATATGTAGTTCCAGGTTTTTTTCTTAAATCCTAGTCCACATCAGTTGTATCCATGGTGATAGTACGACTCTTGTTCTCCTTTTTTAAGTCAGTGTTGTGATTCTTAGTGATTTTGAAACTGCTTTTCAGTAATTCTAAAAATTAATGGTTAGGTAAATAGTCTTGGCTTTGGCTCAGTCTTCAGCATGCGTGCACCCATTATTAACAATCTACAGCAGCAAACCCTTTCATGGTGGTTTGGGTTCTCATATTGTGTCTGTAAGGATGGGATAATCTATTTGAACAAAATTTGGTGATATTGCACCAAAGCTCACTACATGCTTTATTGGGAAATATAAAGGTCAAGCTCTTTCTTTGTAGAGACTGCTGGCTCGGTATAGCTTTAGTAGTAGGAGGGAGCAATAGGAATGAAGGAGCGGGGTGATAAATCAGATGAACACTTCCTTCAATATATCTCTCTCTTACAGTAATTTGCTCTTGGTAAGATATTTAGAGTTTGTTTATCATTCTGTCTTTTCTCTGGGTGTGCAACCTGGAAAACTTTTGGGGAAAAAAAATAAAAAGCAAAAAGATGGGACTATAGGGAGAAGGCAGATTACATAGATTGGGATCCTCCTGCATACATTGCGGAGAGGACTGAGGAATGCAGGTGATGGTAGTGCAGGAGGTACAGCAGGGTGTGCAGAAGCAATACCATGGAAAGCAAGTGAGAAATACTTTCCACTTTGACACTTGTGGAGTGGGGAAACTTTGGTTGGCCACCCCACACAAGTGAGCACATGGAGCATTACACCAATGGGACCAGCAGGAACCTGGGGTTGCCTGGAGTGTTGGATATGCCAGTGGGAAAACTGGTGCATGACAGCTACAGCTCTTCCTTGTGGTGCCTAGAAACTTTTCCCAAAGCTTGGACTGAATCAAATTAATACATGCCTGATAGGAAACTTGAAAATCTTCCTGGTATTCATCAGGGACTGCAGGTTTCCAGAAACCCTGCATTGCTAAGATCAGCCTGAACAAAATAAGGAAGTGCTCCAGAGATTTGCTGTGCTGTGCCCTTGAACAAAAGTAAAGCTTAAAAAAGCTTTAACAAACACTTGTGCTTTTCAAATGCTTATCTGGAGCTCTTGCCCCTGCTTTAGCTGTGTAGACTGAAGGTGAGGAGGGAGGAGCCTGCATTGTTATTATTCCCCCTGACCAGGGCATGGGGATAAAATGGTTCTTGACTGGAAGAGCCCACTGAAGGGTCTGCACTGACGCTACATGCATGGTTTGTCATCAATGTACATTATCAGCAACTTAAAGTTAACCTGAAGTCTTGTTTCTGTGATTGTGTGGAGCTTTTAAAATTTCAAGTATACAGCTGAATGTTTTCTATGTTTCTTCTTCAAGTGAACATGCAAAACTGTTCCTCACACTTGCCACATGCGACCTCTGCCCTGAGTCGGTGATGACAGAATGTGGTCCATTTTTTAAAAAGGGATTTGCAAACTCAAACACATTCACAAATCAAGTTCAGTCAGGAGATTCCTCACGTTCCTGCCCTGAACAGTCTCCAGACTCTATGAAAAATACAACTAGTCTGCACTCCATATGACCATGGATTTTTAGTTTGCTGATGGGAATGCCAAACAATAATCACTGTCAGCCAGTTTCACAAATGGCTAGAAATCATTCTCAAAGAAGAGAAGATAGTAAGTGCTATCAAGCTGGAAGACCTCTAATACACCTTATGCCAATTCTGATGTACAATGAGATGCAAAAATATCTCTTTTTTACAAACAATTTGACTGATGAAAGAGAAGCTTTTAAAATTTGACACTTCAGTTGGTGGTGTTGCAAGATCTTCAGGAGGACATGGTCAGAGTTCAAAATGAACTTGGTCAGGCAGAGAGGTGAATTGAGAATTTGTCAGGCAGAGATGAATAGGTGACTGAACAATGTTCAACGTACCAACTGTGACATTTAGGAAGGGCAATACAAATGTCAGGTGGGTAGTGTCTGCTAAGCAGCAGTATGGCAGAGGAAGATTTAGACATGAGAATGGAACAACAGTATGTATTAGTCAGCAACATGGTATTGCAAAAAATGGAAATGTCACCCTAGGCTGAAGTTGAATTTTAAATAATTCGGTAGTCTTAGAAGTCCTTTACGAGTAATTCTGCGATAAATGCCTCATTTCGATCTGATGGCCACTTACTCTTTGCATAGCTGCTCCGTTTATTTTTAAAAAGCCAACTCATTCATTATAGCTATCTCTGAGTAAAGTAAGGCATTCAACTAGGTACGTCAGCTTATGATAGTCAGCTTAAAGACATCTCCAGATTTGTTTTGAGTTAGCTGGTACAGGCCCAGTGTAAAACAGCTCATAAAACCCATATGTAGTGTGGAGTGCCTTGTCCCCTTAAACTTGCTCTGTGAGAGTGAATTGTTCAGTGGAGAGAGACATGGTGCTCAGAGGACATCCCAGGGAGTCTTCCTAGGACTCTTGTAATCTATGGAGGAGCCCAGGGAAACCCACCCTGGCTAAGGTAATTTTTTTGTGACTGCATCTATCCAAATGACTTGACTGACATAGATCGATAATGAACACAATTTGTATGTTGAATTAATCTAAATTCTGCACTTTATTAACAGCAGAGTGGACCAACCAAGAATGGTCTTACACATAGACTCTGGTTTTCTTTTTTCTTAAAGCACAAGGAATACAGAAATCTTCCTTAGTTTCCCAGGGCTTTCCTCCTCTGTACATAACTCTTCAGCTGGTACACACATAAACAGAAAAAAACTACTTCACTGTGTACTGTGTATTGCACAAATTCACCAACAGTGTATCTTTTCGTTTTAGCTTCTCAAAGCTTTGTTTAAGCCCTTCCACATTAGCACCACAACCTACTGAAAACAATAAACCCGATGACAGTTATGGATGCACAGATGACTTGACAGCCTTGACACATTTCAGGGTGGTAGTGTATCATTTTCCTCAACTGGTGCTAGTGGTGGAGCTGTATACCTAGCTGGAGTTATACTACTTTAAGCAAACAGAAGTGTAAAGGAGAGCAAGGCAACTGGTGGTATGATTAGCTAACATGACCTGTGAAGAAGGCTGAAGGAACCAGAGTTGTTCAGTCTAGAGAAGGGAAATGAAAAGGGAAGCAGGTGAAATTTTAAGATATGAAGACCTTTTTAAAAAGGAGATGGTGATCAGTGGTTGTCTGCAACTGCTGGAGAAAGGACAGGACAATAGCAGCTTGGTTTACAGCAAAAGGAAATTTAAGATGGATTTCAGTGGCGGCAGAACAACCTGTATGATGAAAGAATGGAATGAGTTTAACTGGGCAGTTTGGGGTCCATCTCAACACTAACTTCTTCTTTTAGGAATTTCACAAAGCCCTTTTAGGTGTAGCATACTACTATTTAGTCCCGACTCATCAAAGGAGGGCTGGGCTAGATGACATCCTTGAAACCCATCGTGGACTTTAATTTCTATGACTCTTTTACTTCCGTTGCCTGCAGTAATGCTGTACCTCTTCAAACTCCCTGTAGATTTGTGCACACTGAAAAATGTTTCCTTTGCTAATCTGAATGAGTCATCAAAATTAAGCAAAGCATGGAGAACCAGGCTAATGCACGAAACATTCAAAATCTAGTAGCTACTACATCTTGTCTGTCTGTGGACATCCTCTGTGTTGCAGCCTCTGCTCACTGCTTTTCTTGCAGAGATGTTTGTCTTATCTGGAAATATTTCCATACTTCAAGTTTATAAGCAGAGCAGATGTACACACCTCCTCATACTATAAACTGATCTATAAGATTGGACTATCTGGTCTCATAAACCAGAATCTATCATCAGCAATCTGCTTTTTGAAGTTGCTGCATGGGGTAACTGTAGAACAGTATCTCCCTCTGAAGATAAAATCTGAGACTGGACCTTCTCTGTTGCTGTAGCTAAATGTCCCTGGCAATGTTTTTTTTCTCTTTTTTCCTCCTCTTCCTCACACAAACACAGGCACAGCTAAACAGCACATGACAAAACAAGTGAAAATAATTGGGATAAAACAATCTAATATGAAATTATTATCAACTGTCTCAGCCTCTGCAAAGCTTTAAAAGCATTTCTGACTGACTCAACCGACAAACGGCCATCACACCAGATCTTGTTCCTAGTGGTTTTACTTTAGTAACCAGAGAGACTATTGTGCTTCTTGTTCTTACAAGTAGTGCACACATTACATAGATCTACAGCACTTTTGTTCTAAACTGTCGCCCTTAATGTGCGGAGTCCCCAAGGAAAGTTAAAGGCAGTGGTGGGTAGCTCTTGAGATGTGTTGGGTTCACGGGCGCTTCCAGCACAGATGTTACACCTGGGCTGCAGCACCTGATGGCCAGCAAGGGGCTGTGCTGTGTGGCGGCTGTGGGGTGAAACCCACACCCAGCTGTGGGGGTGAGCCAAGTGGAGTAGCTGATGCCAGCTTCTCTGGTCTGTCCTTGAGCCCCATCTCACAATGGAACAGCAACCCCTCCCAGCAGAAGCTGCTGTCATTTCCTACCACCAAGCTGTTCCCAGGGTTTCTCAGGCTAGGCAAGGTATAAGAAGTGCGTCTTGTGACTTTTCGTTCTCACAAGAGAAACGTGAGATTTCTCTGACCTTTGGAGAAAATTATTGCTTCTCCACAGAGTATAGCTGATTGGAATATTCTTAGGGTCCGTCTTTTGGATTGATCTTCCCAAGATCAATCAAATCTCTTCTCTGGAATTCAATTCTTCCAGTCCGCAAGATTCCTGGCCAATTAATTTTTAAGCACTTTATTATTACACTCGTCTGAGCTCAATAGCTATGGAAAATTCTCTTGATATTTTGGTTAAATTGGAAATACTTTTCCCTTATACTCTGGCATAAGCCTGTATTATCCCTAAAACTGAGATTTCTTATATTTTTCCCAAATGCAAGTTTAATATTTATTGAAAGCTTCTGTTGATTAAATGCTCTGAAGAGTGTATCCAGAAGACTAATCGATATTTTAAATGCACTCAGGCATATTAGCTGCTTACTGGTTACACAGAGAGATAATGAAGTTGGTATATAAGAAGGTAAAATTCATGAATAATTCATACCCATTAATTTATTCAGTTTTGCCTTTTGAATTGATTTGGCAATTATTCTTGTATGCACATCATTTACAAATGCCTAGATATAAATATTTACAGTTGCAAATTTGTGGTCAAATCATTTCTATTCTCTGATTGAATGGCTTCTGTAGCACACTGATCAGTGCAAATTGTGAATTTTCCTGTTAAATATATAGCTAGTAGAATGTGGGTGCCTGAATGATCAAATAAAGTGGATACATACCAACTGTAAATATGGTCAAACTAATGTATTTCAAATATGAATAAATATTTGCAGGCAGGTTTTTCTTCATCATTTATTGTAGTAAGAACAAGGGAAAGATCCTGTGTGTCGTGCTGCCACAGACAACAAAGACCAATGTCCTTTGGCACTGATATTTTTATTGTTTATTCAGCTTTTCTCTCTTTTTCCTTTGTTTGCAAGGGTTTTTTTTTTTTTCCCTGCTGATTGTGTGCTATATTTTTCAAGGATGATTGCAACATTCAGGAAAATGAGAACTTGCTCTAGATGTGGGTGACTGGCAAAAAAAGCCCTCTGCTTCCCCTAACCCCATGGAGAAGCTGTGTAGTTAGAGGATCCACAAGCAGAATATTATGGATCTGTGAGGGAACTGATGGTCTGGCTGAAAGGGATAATTCACAGTGGCGTACTTCAGCCAAAGGAGACTTGTCTCCTAAACTCCCCTTGTACTTATCGGAGAAAGAGAGACTTCTCTTGAGTGTGATTCAGGAGTGTAATTTTAAGTGCTCTGAATCACTCTGCTAGTCTGCTTATTTTGAACTATGCAGTTTATCTTCCCTCCATTTCCTACTTGTTGCCCTGATTGATGAGTCAGGATTTATGCAGAATGAATGAATTTCACCTTTTATGAATAAAGCATAGCATTGTAATAATTTAGAGCACTTGATTTGAGACTAAAGAACTAGTGAAAGCATTAAGGTGTATTATTTTATACATTTCTCTTTCTGAACAGTTAGGAGAACCTTGAAAAATTCCAAGTTTAAGCATTTAAGTTGATTAATACATTGCAATAATTCAAAGTCACTTAATGTGATTTTCAGTTTTCTTGAAGGACTCCAGAAAATTATTTTTCCAAGGTTCCTTCACTTTGAAATGTTTCCACAGAAGCACTTGAGGCTAAAAGTAAAGAATCCATTTAGAGATAGCATATTCAGAAAAGAGCAAAACCCATGAAAATACAAACAATTGGTTCTAAAGGAATAAAGATGAATACATTGGAATCCCAAGCAATTCTAAATTAAAACTAGGTATTTGGTTGTAAACATGTTTGAGAAATGAGAGTAGATGCTCAGGTGGTCTTGAAGCCAAGCCAGTGGTTGCCTTAGGACTCCTGTGTAAGGATGCAAGCGATGCTCAAAAAATATTTCACACTGTGTGCAGCTCATGAATGGGCGTGAAATCATGTTCCAACTTTTTGCTGCTATTCCTATCTTGGGATGAACTGTTGTTGCTCAGAGCAGACCTTCACGACCACAGCAGAACTGCTGAAGCTGCTGCTTTCAACTCTTCACTGCTGCTCTTCTCAGGGGAGCAGTGTCATGGGGCTGGGTGAGCACCTCACATCTGAGTAAAGTGCTGGGTCACCCTGCTCAGCTGCAGCTGACACCAAGAAGGAAACTCCTGATCAGCAGCCTCCATGTGGACACAGGGCCTGCTGTAAGTGTTGTCCACAGCCCTGCTTTTCTTGGTGGACACTCTGTGTCTTATGGCATTGGGAAAGTGCAGTGCTGCAGATGGCATTCTTCTAGTACATCAGTGTCTTGGGACAACCACTGCTAACACCTCTGAATTGAAATCAGGTGACTAACAAATGCTTCTACAGGTGTTGCATAGTGCATCTATGTATGGTGGCCCCCAGCAGGACACTCTGGATGGATGTTCTACTCAGGACATCCAGCTGCCAGGGGCTGCTCTGCAGGTGGTCCCACTTCCTACACTAGTTGCCTGCTGCCATCTGCCGGTTTTTTTCCAGTGCCTTTTTCATCCTTGTACTTTCTAGGGGTTTAGTAGGACCTCCAAGCACTGTCCAGAATGGCTTATCATAAAATTATGACTGTTTTAAATATGATTTCAATCATGGGCAAGGTTCATATGGGGTTTGCTCCAGTTCAGAGATGCCATAGCAGGGGAGCAATGAGTGAGCTCCTTAGGGCTGTGTCAGGTGCCCCTAGTCTGTGTGTGCTCCCCTTGGTTTGCAAACATGAATTGAGAGGAAGGGAGATCAAAGGGATGTTGCACTGAGGTGAGAAACTCTGTCCTGGTGAGTACTGTGACAGTAAAAAGGATGCTTGAACTTGGCTTCCTGCTCATGATGTGGTACATTATGGGGTAGTGTGCCTGTGAGTAATTCTTCCTCCACAGGGTGAATAGACAGAAATGATTTTTGCTTCTTACTGTAGTGCTAAACCACTTTTGTAGTCTCTTCACATTTTTATCTGAAAAGTGGGAACAAAATTTTGCTGTCAGTAAAATGAATTGTCAGAACAACTACATGTGCTGAGTTTAATTTCATTTAATATTTAATGACTAGCTAGCTTTTCCTGGGATAATGATTTCACAAGAAGAGAAAGATCAGAGCAGACCTTCCGTTAGTGTAGCAGAGCTACAGCAAGGACTGCAGGAAAGCAGGGCTGCTCCAGCAGAATGAGATTCTGCCATCTGTAGTCACTGTGGATAGCACTTCGCTCCTTGAGGGTCTGTACTTGGGTCAGGAGGACTGCTGTAGAAGAAAGGAGACATTCAATATGCATTGAGGCATAGAGATTGACCCTAACTGCAGATTGCTCCCTCCCTTGGAAAGAATAATGTGGAAACACAGTTTAAGGCAATACTCTGTATCTCCTGCTTTTATGAGAGAAGGGGTGGGATGTCTCCTCACAGATCTCATGTCACAAGGCTGTGATGTCCAGCCCTTTCCACAGTCACATAAATTCCCCACTCAACCATGGTCATGGTGATGTTATTTCATATAAAGAGGACTTTTATACAATCATTTCCACAACAAGTTTGGAACAGCAACGTGCCTACATTTCTGTATGGCAAACAATGTTGGAAACACTTGACTATCAAATAGTATCTGTATGGTTTTGACGTCAATGTCAAAAGTAATGTTTCTACATGCAGCAGGTTAGCAGATGTAGGTGTCGGTGGTCCACACAGCAGAATAGGTGCTGATTTGGTTTTTCACATTTGTATTGGCTCTGCAGTGCTAACAGTCTTGTTAGTTCTTGTCTTTGGCACCCTCAGATGCATTCCTCTGAATTTCGAGAGTTAGAAGAACCATTAGATACAGGCAAGGAACAAGAAGACCCACAGCATATGTTCAGTCTGCAGGCGAACAGTACTGCCTGTACTAACCCTAATCCATGTGTATAAAGATGGTCTGGGAAGCTAATTATGACAGGCACAAAAAAAAAAAAAAAAGAAAAAAAAAAGAAAGGACTGTAGGAATTTGCTCCAAATGACAGCAAATGCAGTTGGCAGAATGACTGAAACTCAGTCCCTGAAGAATCCCTCCAGGATATGTAGCTTTCCTGACACAAAGTGAGAGGGTTTATCAAGTGGACTCAATGACTTTAGAGTAATTTTCTACCCATAGCCAGACTAACACTTGTAATTCTTCCTCTTTCTCTTTTTTTTTTTTTTTTTTTTTTTTTGCCATTGGGTAGGGACCAGCTCCATAGATCAATTTGTTTATTTGTGTGGGGGAATTTTTGGTGATGGATTAATTGACTGATAGTGTCATTGCCGCCTTGTGAACCTAAGGATAAACACACAGGCTGTTAGCAAAAGCACTGCCTGATGCCTGTCATCTCTACCGAGCAGGCATTGCCCCCTCCTCCCCAAACTCTCAGGATGGCTTGAGGCTCCTTTCCCTTTAATGTTTTATTTTTCACTGAACTGCACCCTGTGGTTAATTTTCCTTCTTACTTTGCAGCTTCTCCTCACCAGCTGCACCGCTATGTGGGTATATTCCACTTTCAGATCTCACAGTTTGCCAAGCACGAGGCGCACGCAGTGAGAAGCAGTGGCACAGATTTTAAAGGATCTGGCTATTTTCTCTCCTGGCTGGCATTAAGGAGAAAATAACTGAAGATTTGTACCTGTTCGTTTGAAAAAATCCGAAATGATTTGTGAAGACATGGGAAAGGTGGCTTTCAGGTATTGCCCTTGCTTGCCTGCCAGATGCCAACAGGGGGAGTTTCAGCTCTGTCTCAGATTTCTGCTTCTGACAGTATCCTCACCTTTAGTGATATTGATCATGAAGGATAAAAGTTATTTATTTTCCCACATTTCAATAACATTTCTTAACGCCTCTTTCCTTTAAAGAAACACTTCTGTAGCTCTTCTGTAGATTGAAAACGAAGGCACAGTTCCTATTTCTTGTTGAAATCCTTTTAAAAAGAGATCAGTGTTGGAATGGTTCTACACCTTTCTTTCCTGGAGTGAAAGAGAACTAATTTGCCTCTGAGATGAATCAAAACCAGACTTTAGAAGAGTATCCCCATTTCTCCCATCCCCAAGAAAACCCTGATGGCTGAGGCGTAGTTGACTTCTCTTGTTCATTTTGTATAAACTAAGATTTGAAAGATAAGATCTTTGAAAACCAAAAATCTGCCTCTGGCCTATCAGTTTAAACCAATTAATTCATAGCCAGATAGAAAACAAATATAGAAAAAAATATCTGCCTTTGATTTGTTTGTTTATTTGTTTAAAGGGGAAGTAAATGGGAAAGTACTTCACTTGTGAGAAGGCAGAACAATATCTTGGGGAAACGAGCCTTGGCCCTTAGAAGGGGCATGTAAGCCATGCTTGTGTAGAAATGAATGGAGTAAGGCTATTTTGTCTCTTAGAAACAGGACAGAATATGTCTGTGCAGTGCTGAAGTCAATTCTGCCAGGTGCCAGCAAATTGCAGTTTCTTTTCACAAAATTTCTCATTTACTTCTTAGGTGAAAAATTATTTTTGAAATTGTCTTCAAAAAGCAAAGAGTACACCTTTTCTGTAACATAAGCATAGTATTTTTAGTTGCTACTGAAGAAGGTACCTTCTGTATATTGAGCCTCTAGGGTTCACTCAAGCTGCATTTGAAGCATTTTTTGCTGCCATTCAGACCAGACTTCAGCTTCTGAATCTTCTTCATTTTGGGGTGTGAAAGCATGAACAGATTAAATCCAAAGCTCTTCATGAGAAAACTGAAATGTCCTGAGTCATCCAGTGAGAGTTGACACTAGCTCCTCTTTTTAAAGTCTTATTATCTCTGCCTCTGAGCTTCAAAACTATAGCTACTTTCAACTATAAAGTCTCAGCTGACAGGGTCCAGAGCCATGATCTTGTCAACAAGAGGCCAGGGTGGAAGGAATGTCCCTTAGGTAGTCTGTCCTCTTTGGGGGAATCCTGCAAAACTGACTTCTTCCTAGTTTGTGGAAGGAGCATTTTTACAGGATTAAAAATTCTTCAGCTTCCACTTGGCATCTGAGTTTTGAATTTACAGGCTGTGTCTTTCTCTCTATACCCACACACATGAGGGTCATGCTCTGTGTAATATGCGAAAACGTCTAAGTAAAGATGTGGTGTGTGTGTATATATATGTATGTGATATATATGTGATATATATGTGTATATAAAGTGTGATTGCCTACTTCAGCAATCCAAATTAAAATTCATGTATATAGCAGTGATGCTCATCATTTCACTCAGTCCAGTTCCACAGCTAGTTGAAAACCTTTTTAATTAGTAGCTATCAGCAATTTGGTGTGTAGGTTGCTGGAGTGGAGAAGGTTAATGCTGTATCTGGGGAGAAAGAGAGTCAACTTACTGCTGTAGGAAGTAGGGCATTTTTCCTGATTCGATGAAATTATGTTGGAGAGAAATCCACTGTGTCTTGATATTGACATAATTGTGTTACATATGCTGAAATGGCTCTCTGTGATGGGCTGATCCTGTGCATGTACCAAAGGGCAAGGATGGCCCTCTGTGGCTTGCCAAGATGCTCTATCTATTCCCATGCCAGCAGCCCGGCCAGAAGGGGTGAATGGTTCCAGGGGTATTAGGAGGTGTGTCAAGATCACTTAGGGCTGGCAGGTTTTACTGGGACGGTTGCAATATTGCGGTAACACATCTGCCTGGGCCTGGCTCTTGAGTAAGAAATGGTGAGTAAAAGTAATTCCCAAGGACACTGAAGTAGGTCATCTCCATCACTGACTGTGACCCAAATATCTCCCCTGATAATGAAGACTTGTTTCACACCCTAGCCAAACGGCGTGAAGACAGGGCCGGAAACCCTTCCATCTCTCCTCTGTATGAACTTCTGGTTAAAGCCCAGACTAGTTGTTCAGATCACAGGCAGAAAGTGAAAGAGAGGAAAGGCATGTGGAAGTAAGAAGGGTGTTTACATCAAGAACTAAGAGAGGCTGTGCCATAGGGTTAAGGCAGCAGTGCAAGCTTGCATAGGTATTTCCACTTGTGCTGTCTTCACACCTTCTCCGAGGGAAGGTTTTTGTCCCAAACACAAAGACTGTTTGTACGTTGCAGGATACATTGCAGTGCACCACACAGCTATGGCTTCTGGCTACACGTCTGCTTGTGTGGATGTGCCGGTGTGCACCATGCCAGTGGGTACCCTGCTTTCCTTGAGAGGGAAATCTGGGTGCACACAGGCAGGGAAGGATTTGAGGTGCAGCAGGTATGCTCACGAGGACACCTATGGCCCCAGGCCTGCAAGGTGCACTGGGGACTTCAGCGTCCCATAGGCAGCATGCAGCCAGAGGTCGTGCCAGGGGGTCAGGGCTGCAAGTGCATCGGTGTCCAGTGAACATGGCTTTGAGGTAGCACTCTTAGAGTTGCATGAATGGGGGTCGCAAGGCTGTAATCTGTAATTGCGGGACTTGGGCTGTATTTGGGAAGTGTACAAAATATTATGGTTGCAGTAGGACATGGGATATGTTTTCTGTGCCTTTAACCAAGAAAACAAAACTGGTAGTAAACACCATATAAAAGCACTGAGGATCATGGTGGTGTTTTAAACAAGATGACCACATCAATTGGTAGGCTGCTGGGTGCATTGTATGCACAACTAGCTTTGTACGTAACAAAATCAAAAGCCTTGTGGAAGAGTAAGTAGGAAATCTTAATTTATAGTGTGGAGGTGGACATTTGAGGTAAGTACAGTAAAATTTTGACTGGTAAATGAAATATCAATGGAAAATGGTTGATGTCTCTATCTGTGACTTCCAGACAAGCTTACATTGACATTAAGTACAACAGTGTGCTTTTCTGGAGTAAGGCCAAGATGCTGTCAGGGATCATATATCTTTTAGTCAAGAGTGGTATAAGATCTCACTGTCTCTAAAGAGAAAAGGGAAGTCTATGGAGGAAAGTGGAAATATCTGTAGAAGAATTTTTTGTTCTGAGAGCCGTGTGTTTAAAACACAAAATCCCAGGAATGGGAGAGGAATGAGAAGCAATGCTTTAGAACCAAACAAAACAACAGAAGAAACAAGCAAGAGTTGTGTCTACTATGTGCTTACGAACAATAGCGCTGAGTCAAAACCTGCTGGACTCATTTGGGAATGCTGTGGTTTAGCTAGTCCAACTGAGCTGATCTGGAATGCTCTTTTGTCTTTCAACAAGCCTGCAAAAGTTGGCAGAGATCTGATCAGCCCTGCTGAACAGACCTCCGAGTTCAGCTCTTGTGTCTGGTTAGGGGCCCAACGGAAAAATTAAGGGTCAAGCAGGTTGTGGGCTTAGCTGGCTTTTGTGTTGGAGAGGCGTGTGGAATAAGGTGGTGTTTTCTGCACGTAAGAAAAATGTTGCCTCAGAAAGATGTGTCCACATGCACTCTTCCTTTCTGAAGCAAGGGCTTGCTGTGTAAATAGAAATGGGAGCAGTAGCTTGGGGTAATATTTTGTGCTTGTAATGTTACAAAGACTAGCTTAGTTCTTTGTCTAGGGTCACATATTCAAGGTGATTTAAGTCTATCTAAGTCAGAGCTATCACAGCTTGGTCCTACACCTTGCTTCCTCTCTCCTTGCCAGCACTGGTATTTGCCTGATCTTGTCATGAGCCAGTTCAGGGAGCTAAACTGATTAAAGACTACTGCTTTTTCCTGCAGAGTTACTTTTTACCTGGTTTAACTCCCTGAACCAGCTCACAGCAGGGTCATAGCAAGGCCTAGTGCTGGCATGCAAGAAGAGCTAGTTGGAATTTGTGGCTGGGGTGAGAAGGAAATGGCAGGACTTAGTTGAGTTCCCCGGGGAGCCTCAACCTACAGCAGTTTACCCTTCCTCCTGTTCCATCGCATCCTCTTATAGACCTTCTGTCCCCTTAAATATTTTATAACCAAGTTTGTCTGAGTATGGACTCTAACTGAAAGTATTTTGTAGTGCATCTGCATACTGCTGGAGCTGCTTTCTCCTTCACAGTCAGACTTTGCTCAGAAAGGCTGGACTTCGCACCCAGCAGCGTAATGTGTCCACCTGGGTTTGTGAAATGCTGTAGGTCCCAACTTGGAAGGCCTAAATCCCACTGACCCAACAGCTTCCACTCAGGTCACGGTAATAAAGACAGAGAGAGAGGTACAAAGGCACTGCAGTGCAGCTGGGGTGATGCTAAATTAATTTGAGCATATCTTGGGAAGGCAAATGGGTTGGCATCAATGTCTCAGCCTCATCCTATGCTGGCTGGTCTCCAGGAGAGAAGGTCTTACCATCCCCAACCCCATGGGCTTTCTTCTATGCCCTGTCCTCGGCTGTTTTGTAGCCCAACATACACTATGCGTTTAGTGTTGGTGGAGACAAGGCTGAGAGAGGCATGGAGAGTTTGACTGCAGGTACTGAAAGTGCTTGTGGTAAATCTTAATAACATCACTCATCCTCTGGTCATGGGTAGGCTATGCAGTCACTTCCATTTTATGTTAGGAAGACGGCTATGTGAAAAAAGCAATTAATGTCACTATGGTAATGATTTGGTCCTGTCTCTTCCTTTAATGAGTCCAGAAGTATCAATAAAAATGCACTTTGGGATTACTAGTAGGAAGCAGTGCTTCAAAGTAAGGTCTCAAAGGGTGTCTCCGAGGAACTTGCCTTGCCAAATGATACTGACTCCTTAGTTCAAAGAAAAAGTATTTTCAAAATTTGGCATGTAATAGTTGTAGTTGCTGTGGAGATATTGAGCAATTGTAGCTGAGCGTGGGAAGTGGCCCGTGAAATCTTGAAAGGTGGGGAGAAGTCCCAACGAATGATTCCTCTCCTAAGTGTGGGTTCCACATTTTGTGAAGGCCTGAGAGCCTGCCTGTAATTTCGTCTTTTCTGACAGTTTGTCTTCTATTTTCACTTGTGGGCCATTGTCATTATTTTAAGCATCCATTTCTTACCTGTTTGCCTTAGCAATTTCTGTTAGCTCCAGCACAGCCCACATGTTTGAGCTACAAATGGTTTCAGATAGAGAGACTTGACCTTTCTTCCTTAATGTTTTCTCAGTGTTCCTTTGTTGCTGGGTATGGGATTCAGGAAGTATTTTTTTTCCCTCAGAATGAGGTTGTAGTTACCTGAGGGCTGAAAAAAATGAACATTGTAATTCAAGGCAATAGCACATAACAGTGAAGAATGTAAATGGTGCTTTTTACTTAGCCTGGTTTCTTGCAATCTCTTTTTCACCAGCAGCCAACAAATGACTATTCCAATAATTAAAAGGAATACACTTGGAGAATTAGCCATATAATGAATGGCTCAGAAGTTAAAACTTCAGCTCTCTGATTGTGCATTCAGTCCCTACAGACCTAAAACGCAGAATCCAAGTTCCAGTTTAGAGCAGCTGCTTTCCGATGGTAGCATGAGCTCTGGTACCAGTGCCATTTAAGCAACATACTCTTCTTATACTTATTACCCTTTCCCAGTGCATTCCAGGGACCAAGAATAGGGCAGAAATAAATGCTGAAATGTGATAGCATGCATTTTATATGGGTTACCCATGGTCAGAAGAGGAAGTAATGATCTGATAAGGGTTACAAATCCTAATATACTTGAAAAAGGGAGAGAATAACTCCCACAATGGAGTTATCTATGGCTGTTCCTAGTCATATGGGAAATATGTAGCTCTTATGTCCATGGGTGACAGGACTTAATCTGGAGTAGCTGTACTCGTTTATGTATGAGTAAGCTGGCTGTATTTCTCTCTTATTCAGAAGATAGTGATCTTGCTTTCTAATCTTAAAATATAGCCAGTGCTGAATCTCGGAGAAAAAGGTTGAAAACCTTGAAGTTTCTTTTTCATCTTATATGGCTTTGGACACCCTTTTACAGGTAAAATGACATGGCAAAGTGTAAAGTAATAAAGGAACAATAAGCAGTGGCCAACATGTGGAAAGTCAAAACTATCTACAGCTGAATAACATTCTTACCAGAAATGAAGGGCAAACAGGAGTATAATTTATTATTGCCTCTCTATGTGGCTTCAGAGATCACATAATCCAAAGTAAAAAATGGCATGCATATGTTCCCTAAGATATTCTTCAGAATGGAGGGGCTATATATCAAAACCTTGTTTCCTGGTAATGAATTTTAAATAAGTGCCCAGGGCATCAGGTCACTGATGTTTCCACTTTGCAAACTGGGTGGCCTATGAAAGCCCCTGGAGCCCTTCAAAGGCGCCTTAAAAAAGATCCCTAGTTTTAACTGACCAAACTTTTCAAGAAAAATATCTGAAACAATTAGGAGAATGAAAACCAGGAGGTCAGATTACTTGGCCCATGGCTGAGGATTTACATAAATAGGCCTAACCTTTGACTTGAAATTAAAAGGTAAGTACAGAGCCCTGACAGAACAGCAGGTCATTGGTATTTACTCTGTAAAGTACTGCCTCTGATGCTATGACAAAAATGCCAGGAATTCCACTGATCACTGTGTGCTGATAGGGCTCAAAGGTATGCAGCCAGCTAACAGAAACCCAGCCTACCTGACTGATCGAAACTGCATTACTCCCACGCATTTATAACCTGCAATCTGCGAGCGTGGGAAAGTGTGCAAGGCCTTAGACTAATTCCTGAGGAAAAAAATGGAGAAAGTTGCTGTCTTTAACAGCTTTTTGGGTTTTTTGTGGTTTGGGCAAGATATAATAAAATTAATAAAAAGTCTCTGAGTGAGCATCTTAAGACGTTTGCTTCACTGTGTGTACTGCCATTCAAGACTCCAGAATTGGTGTTGCATGTGCAGGCTGAGACTGGTACCACATTCAGCACTGTGGGACTTTGTCAAAGGTAATCTGTGCTCACAAGCAGTCTTCAAGTGTCAAAATGGTAACCAGCTGTAGGAAGCCAGTCGCTGGCTCAGTTTCTAACTGATGAAACTCTAGACAGTTAACCTACGGAAGAAATTATATGCTGTGTGTTTGGGCCACATTTTGTCAAGCAACAGCTCTGTGCTCACAGGTCAGAGATGGAAAGGTGAACCAAAAAAAATTCTTTGCATTTTTATGTCTAGCATTATAACAAAGGTGTTTTTGATATTTTTTTCATTTCCACACGGACAGCAGAGAAAAGAGTACCCCTGTGAAAGTGGAAGCAATCAGTGCAAACTTTTTATGTTCATGTTTTATGGAGACAGTCGGCTTCCTGTTCCAGTTTGAGACACAAGCACACACCAAGTATCCTGCAGGCTGTTTCAAACTTGTTTTTCTAATTAATCAAAAGTGATCCATTACAGAAAACCTGCAGGAATGTCAGAGATGGATGCTTCTGCTGTACTGTTTTTCACTTGCTTGTTGCAACAGAGGGGGAAGCTGTTAGTGCCTGCCTAGTAAATTATTGAAGGATGGTGTAAGAGGGCCTGCTGCCTTCCTCTTGAAGGGCCAGGAAGCCTGGGGCTAGCCAGCCCCATGTTGCTTTCCCTGTCTGCTAGACCGCTGTGGGATTTTGGAAGGAGGTAGAGGAACAACCCACAGCTGGAGACTGATCTGGGGAGAAGATGAGCTAGCCCCATGCCCTGGGCACTGCCTGGCCGAGTCCTGCATTTGAGAAGCTGGGCAGGTGGTGATGAAGCAGGATGAGCTTGTGGCCACTGGAGGTTGGTCAAGCAGGGTGTCCTGGTGAGGAGCCAGTTGTCGGTCTCCCTGTGCCCGGTGAGTTTGAGCACTGTGTGAGAAGCCCAGCCCAGCACCCCTCTCTGACCAGCGTGGCCTTCACAGGATACCACTGGGCACATCATCACCCTTCCCTCTCTGGCCAACAGGCATGAACCTAGGGTATAACTTTGAAGGGAAATTAGAACCATTTGAAGGACATCCAGTCTCTGGAGGGTGTTCGTGGTGACCTAGAGCCCCTTTGGTGTTGGTTCTGATGTGTCCCCTTGCCAGGCTCAGCTGCCTCCTCCTATGGACCCCTGGTCTTTCTGAGGTGGTGGACGTGTCCCCTCCTGGTGGACATGTCTCCTCCTCTGAGTCAGTTCTGTGATCCCACATGCGAAGCGTAGGCCAGTCTGCTTTTTCTGGGTGCTGTGTTCTGTTGGCACTGTTTCACTGATGCATGGGACACAGAAGCAGTGGGGCAGAGCCCTTACCTATCAAGTCCCATACTGCACCCTGAACTGCTTGACGTCTTGCGTGCAGAGCTGTGGCTATCTTCCCTGCTCTGTCAGGCTGACCACATCTGGCAGAAATGGATTTTCTATGTATAACTATGAGGCTAGCAGTAGTGAAGCTGTCTCAGGGAATTGAGGGCAAGAGTTCATAAACAAGCTGTTTCCAAGAGGTGTGCAGTCCTGGACAGGGAGCTGCCACTGGTGATAACACTACCTTGCAAAGTTATGTGAATCCCTGATTTAGGGTAAATAAGGAGTACTTCTGTCTTAGTTTGGGGTGAAAAATGGAGAGTTGGAGGCCTGGACAACTTCCCATGGCCTTTCTTGCTTGTCTCGATTAGCATTTTGCTATTTGCTGTGTACCTTAAAAGCACCTTCAGTCCTGATCTTCACACAAGCCTGCTGTAAAACACCTCTGGAACTTCCTGATTTTTCAATCCCTAACCATTGTAACTGCTATTTAACCATTTTTTTTCCCCTAATGGCCATCCCATGTCTCTGAACACAGCTTTGTCTAGCACTAAGTGCTCTCCCTTATCTGGGTAGCAGTGCCAGAAACTTGCCATCACAGCCTCCATACTGGGAGCCTGGAAGACCCTGCACACGGTTTTGTCCTCAGCTGGCTCTGTGATCAATGTTTTCCATGTTTCATTCTGAGGCTGAACAACTTCTTCCCTTCTGCATTGGTGTATATGTATAGTTTGGGTTGCAAAGTTTGTTTTGCTTTTGACAAGTTTCTCAAGTGTAGTTTGCTTAAGGACTGCCTCCATAATCAAAGAATGATGTGCATCCCATCAGCATAGTGATGCATATCCAGGTCCATCCATATGTGAAAAAGCAACAATGTCTGCAGTTTGTTTGCCTTCAGAGAAATCATATCTGGGCAGATATTTTCTCTTACTATGTAATTTTGAGACAGTTTCAAAATTGTGCATTTGGGAACTCTGTGCTTTAAAGAAAGTGACCAGGCTTTTCCTAAGCTCATATTCTATTTCTTGTTCCTCCATTGCAGCTATAGGAGAAAACAACTTAAGAGGAAGGTGATTTGCTGGGGCCATTTTGGCAATGGCGACAAATCACCTATAGGCAATCTATAGACTAAGGCCAATGCCCCCTCTTCTTCTTGGCCATGCTGTTTCCTAGGGGGATTTAGTGTGCATAATGTAATTGATGTCACCTCCTAACTTGGGCTGTAAAACTGTGGGAGGACAGGGTCAATCCCTGGGGGATGTCCATGGCCAAATTAGTTTTGTCTGTATTGTCATCTTAGTCCTGATCTCTAGTTTCTCGTCAACTACTTCTATTTCTCAGGCAGTCTGTTAAGAGCTGCATACTTTATGGAATGGCTATCCCTGCACAGTTTGCTCACAGAACTGGTCTTGAGTACTCTCAGACTAAAATTTTGGACGGTGAGACAGATTTTGTGGAATGATAAACGTTGTACCTGTGCCTTGACCAGCAGGGCAGCAGTCTTTGGCTGTACTCTTCCGTTTCTCTTCTTATTAAAATGTCCTGTATGTAAGTCCCCTTACTATATGCCATTAAAAATGTGTTCTGGCTTCTTGTGAAATGCCTAAGGGAAGTATTAAATTCATCCTTACATGATCTCTGATAGCAGTGGGCTTTTATTAATGGCACTTGTGCCTCTATTCTTGCAAAAACACAGGAAAATACCTAGTGTGAGAAGGCTTTCAAAACGCTACTCTGCCATTTGCTTCCTTCACATAATTATTTGCTTCTCTTTGGACCACTTATAAATGTGGTGTTCGTTCTGTCATCCTATAGTGGCTGGGAATCTCATGCACACAATAGTTTTTTCTTCTGCCTCTGTAATTGATGGAGCAATGCACCTCTCCAGCCCTTCTTTTAGCTTCTGCTTCAGAGGGAGAGCCAAACTTCCACTCCCTGCCAGAGCTGAATTGAACTTCTTTGGGGAGACTGTGTTTGGGCTAGACTCTTCTAGCTCTGTCCCCTGTCTGCTGATGTTTCTCTTCGTCCTGGAAAGTCATCTTTAGTCCCTTCAGTCTCTTCCAATGTTGTTTTGTCCCTAGCCAACAAATTCTGTTCCTCTCTTCCCAGATAAAACCAAGAATTTGATACAATTTTAACCCCAAGGAAGTGATTTTCTTTCCCACTTTTTCTTTCTCTACTGTTTTAACATATTATTTAGTCCTCCATTCACCCACTTCCTGCAGTGCCTAATTGGGTAAGACCATCCCTGTAAATCCCAGATCAGTCCAGCTTACCCCCTTTCACCTATAGATTTTTCCCTCAGACCGAGCAAGACCGCACCTGAGACCACAGGTTGGGGCACTTACATCCAGCTGGAAGTTAAGGTGCCCTTTTTGCTCCCGTTAGTTGCCTTTTCCTCTCTGGGCCCAGTGCTGTCTCCAGCTCTGGCAGAGGACTCCCTTGAGTGGTACCATCTGCCTGGGTTGCTCTTGCACTTGCTCTCCAAGTGTTTGTAAACCCTCCCCCGGTGGCCTCATGGATCTCAGGCTTGTTAGGTCGCTTCCTACCACACAGAAGAGCTGTTTCAGATACTCACTGATAGCTGGGAAACATAAACATTCAGAAGCAAAACATTACTCAAAGTCATAAGGAGGCAAGGCTGCATTTGTAAAACTTTGTGTGGAGAAACCCATTTTCTTTTGTGAAGAGCTCTCAGGCACCATATCAAGCCTGTGTTTTGCTAGAGGAGGCATCAGCTGAAACAGCCGCAGCCAAAAGGCTTTGATTTGTTTCATTTATTTCTAACTTTCCCATTGAAACGCCTGAGGAAAAAAAAAAAAAAAATCACTTCCTTGGAGAGCCCTTCAGCTCTCAGAAAGATACCTGCTGCAATCTAGAAACAGGTTTGTTCTGGGAACAGCCTGGCCAAGCACTGTCCAGGGGGCTGTAGTTTGTTCTTTATTTTATTTATTAATTTTGACCCTGAACACAGCCACCTCTTTCAAAGGCTTCTGTCGTGGGTTGGGGGTTTTTGAGTGTTTTTTCTGGTGAAGAGCTGAGCAGGCTCCAGCTCACAGGAGCGGAGCGCAGTAAAAGCCGGGAGAGCCCAAGCGACGGCAGCCTGGGCTGCATCAGCCAGCTGGTCACAAGGATGCCTGTCATGTGCTGCTGCTCAGACAAAGATCCCTTTCTTCCCGTGCCTGGTGGGTTCTCCATCAATGAGAAGACCTTGTCCTACAAACAGAAATCAAACCTTCGTAATTGCGGTGTCACTAATAAAACATGACTTCTTTACCAATTTGTACAAGCACTTTGACCTCTTGCCTTGGTGCAACAGACTTTGAAGAGTTTTCATCCCCAGCTCTTTTTATGGTTTTGATGGAAATACTGTAGGAAAATTTATTTGGGGAGTATTTTTGATCTATCTCAAGCAAGAAGCTAAGCTTGTGCACTTCCAGTCAAAACTGCTATAAATTATCTGGAGTGATAGTTAGCTCCAAATAAAAATTATTTCAGGTTATGGCTTACTTTTCATTTAAATTTAGAGCTAATTTTGCATGAATAATTAGTGTTACATGTTTTCAACAAAGATAAGAACAAAATTTCTGCTCTACACAGCTTCCACTCCTAAAAAATTTGAAAATTCTAAGTAAGAAGCCTGCAAAAATATAGACTAGTGCTGAATAGCATGGCTAAGCAGCTGTGCTATTTTTTTTTCCCCCAATTGAATTATTGCTATAACTGTTCTTTCTAAGTTAAGATCTCACTGGGGGAAGGAAGAAAGTTTCTAGGTTTCACAGCAGGAAAGTCTTTAACAAGAAGTTAATGTAGGATAATGAAGAGGTCAGGAAAACCATAAGCACAAAGGGATTGTCCAGAAGGCTGTGTAGAGATAAGAGTGCAAATAAAGTTACTAAAGAGAAGACACATGCAGCAACTATTTGAATTTTAACCTAGCTGTTCAGTGACAAATATATACCATATCCACCAAGGCATATTATCCTGGGCACAGTAATCAGCAGCAGTCATGGTCACCACCCCAAGCTACCAGAGAGAATGAAAAATTCTTGTTTGTACATGTGTTCTTCTTTAAAGGGAAATGTCTTACATGTGACAGGATTTAAAGGCTACAAGATACGTGGGGAGACAATACTATTTAAAAACAAAACCAAACCGAAAATCGAGAGAGGCAGGTATTTGTGGGATTCTGGGATTGTACTTGAATTTTCTAATATTTAACTTATACCGAAAGGGAGTACATCACAGACATTAACTGATCTAGCGGACCAGTTAGTTTTACTCTTGCCTTTCAGTCAATAGGTCGCTTCTCTGGGTTAGATGTTGTGCTTTGCCAAGCAGCAGGATTTTTTAGCTGGTCCTATATTGATGAGAAAATGATTCTGTTTCTGTGGTGCCATAGGTCATCAATAAAATAAGAAATAATTATATTCTTCAATACTGTAGAAATGCTACCTTTACTATTCTTAGAATATTTGATTATTTTAAAAATAAACTAGATCCCTTTCAAATATACTAAAATCCCACCTCAGTGATGTATTTTTGCAAGGGATTTTATAGAAGTTAGCTTCTGAATTACATATGAAATGCTGCGTACTAACTGTGCTGGTAGTTAATTCAGAATTAGTAACTAGAGTGTGGTTTTGCCTGTTAGCTCCCTTTAGGGTCAGGCTGGGGCACTCTGAAGTATTACAGCCATGGAGACTATTTCATCATACAGACGTAGGTACCTCTGATCTCTGTGGTTCTGTTTGCATTGATATCCCCAACAGTGAAATAACTTGTCAGCTTTAAACACTGCATATGATGGACAAAAGTCAGCATTAGTAGCATTGAGTTCCATGGACGGATCTGTATTGCTACCAGCAAGTAAATGAATGATTAACAACAGAAAAATGCTATTTCTTCTGCCAATTTCTGGAGATTTTGTTGATTTCTTATAGGAGAAGATCCTACGTTCCTTATTTCAGAGACAAAATAAATGTTTTTATGTGTAAAATGTCCCCACTTCTCAAGAAGTAGGTATCACAGGCTAAAATACCTAAACACTAAGGAAAATGACAGCTCGACCCTTTCCTTTTACCCTCACCCTCAGCAGGAATGAAATTTTGGCTAGCTACTGGTATTTTGCCTGCTCAATTATTTATTTTCATACTGCTGCAACTTTTTATCCTGATTCCTGCAGAAATGAGGCTTATGCAATCCTGCTGCGTATGCTTGTATCTCCGTCACTTCCACACCCCCAAAATCTTTTGAACCTATTGACAAATTTCAACAAATTGATCTCTCCAAGAAAATCAAATTCTTACAAGCTTTGCAAAAATAACCTGCCAGGTATTGCTCTCACAGATGGGTAGGCTGCAGTGCAAACAGGCACTATTTCAGACAGCAGAGAACCCACTTACAAGAAAACGTTTATTTATAAACTGATGTCCATGGGGAGCATTTCAGGGAAAGTTGTTCCTTCTTTGATCTGAAGTCAATTGAGTCTGAGGCTCAGGTCTTTCAGGAGCTAGGCTTCATAGTACTGATCTCCACAGCAAGTGAGGATACCATTTGTTAAACCATTAATTATTTTTTTCTTATTTATTTTTTTGGAAAGGGCTAACAACTGCCCAATAGCCTGTCTCTTAAAACCAAGACTATACTTTGCCCACCACCCTAGAAGTCAACTCTTGACCTTTATCACTGTCACTTTTCTCCATGAATTCTCTGGGTTTAAAGTTACAGAATTGCCAAAATAGATAACACGAGTGCAGAAGGCTGAAAAGTGGCTAGGATGAGCCTCCAGGGACAAAGTTTATCTGTTGGAGCATTTCCTGCGTGTACTTTGAAACCTCTCAATTTAACTTGATCAAGGCATGAGCCGACACATTTCAGCTCCCCACTGAACAAATTTATTGCTTATCGTTGTTGCCACCTCAGTCTTTACTTTACTTAGTAAGCCAGTACATGTTAAATGAACAACCTCGTTATTAAAAATGCTAGGTGCTGGTCTCAGAAACAGGCTACAATTTGCTTGACATTAAATTACACAGCACTTCAGAGACCCTCTCTTTCCCCACAGTCCTGATCTAAAAGGAAGTTTAAGCCATGTACAGCCAGTGTGGACAACAATGGCCTCTCTTTGGGAACGCTATATCCATCAGCATCTGTTGTATTTTTTTAGTATCTTGGGGTTCCTCCTTTCTTTTTCATTAGCTCTTGTAGGACATATGTGGACTGAGAAAATAAATGATGGTGTTTTCAAAATGTGTTAGTTAACTCACATTAACACATTTCAAAGCACAGTTTAGCACATATGGATTAACAGACCATTTTAAACATAATTTCGTTTTATCAACAGTAGTAACTAGTATTATTTTTAATGTTCTGGTTGCTGGGATATATATTTTTTTTTAATGAAAAAAAGTCTTTACTTCATAATAACGGTAGTAAAGACTATTGCATGAAGGGAGCGTGGCCAGACAGCCTGGCGTGTAGAAGATAATGAGGTACAGTGGCCACCTTTCTGATTTTAAACCAAAATAATTTGACAAGTTCTTTTAAACAATGTCTAAAATATTTTAATCATCTTCCACTTACTTAAAACTACTGGGCCATATTTTCCAGCTTACATGACCTTCCTTATTCTGAGAGAAATTGTGTCCAAATGTTTTTATTTTCTTGGTAACTGTTGTTCATCAACAGCATGTTCCCCTGAAATGAGAGCCAGTATGGTACTTAAGGTGAGGCTGCTTCTTCCTTCAAGAAGCAGCTGCAAGGGCAGGGAGGAGTGCCACACATTTGGTGACATATGTCCTTAGTTCTTGAATGCTTTTCCTGTCTGACTGCAGAACCCCCAAAATAGGAAATTGCTCCTGTCCCTCCAAAGTGTATGTTTCTGGGTCCGTAATGCAAACATTGAAATATCCTGGGTTAGAGAAAATAATCACTCAATAAAGCAGCCTCCCAAACCAGCCTTCCTCCCAGAACAACACTAAAAGGGATCTTTGCTTGACATAGGTAGATGCAAACTATTCTTCAGCACTCCAAAATGTGGTTGCCTTTGTTGAGCGGCAACTTTTTTCCTTCTTTCAAGGAAAAATAACTTCTTCAAACATTCTGCAAGCTCAGATATTATCCATAATCAGTTTTTATTCTACTTCTGTGTCATCACTCACCGAAAATGCAAAATGCTTAGGCAACATAAGTTATGATGGAAGTTTTCAAAAAAAGTGCAGCGACAATCTCCTCTTAGAATTAATGGGACATGCGTGACACTTTCCTGCACAGCTTGGTAAATGTCACTCAGAGACTTCAGAGCATCTATGTAAGAAATGACAGGAAAGCCAGCCACATATGGCAGTATCTGCTGACACAGATCAACCTCCACACGCAATTCAAATAATAAATGTATCATGTCTTTTTCCATAATAACCACAGACTAGGGATAGTTGACTTTAGGTTTTTGTGAAGCTTGCAGATGATGTTGTGGTTTTACTGGTATGTAAAACTATTTCAAATCCACAAAATTCCTTCACAATTTGGACTTGCATTGATTATTTTCTTCCTCTGATGTGAATAACTTAAACAAGTTAGAGGACTGACTTTTCCATGTAAATGAAGCCTGTGCCACACGTTGAAAACTCCTTGCCTGAAAGATGAGTTAACATTCATGTGAATGTCCTGCATTTTTGCATTAGCTGTAATGAATTAGCTGTAATTGTTGATATAATCCAAGATATATTTTACCACTCTGCTTTTAAATTTGTCAAAGGAAACCTTAATGTACCCAGTTCTGCCATTTTCAAGAACAAATTTAGACAACAGAACCAGGTGGGAAATGTTTCCATTCTGTTCTGGGATGAAGAAGATCTCTAGAAGTATTCTCCAAACAGGGAGAAGAGCAAGTTTGTTCTGGACTAGGTGGTAGCCTGGTGCTTGTGCTTCACACTGGGACTATTGGAGAAACAGGTTTAAACCCTTAGTTGGCTTGAGCTGGGTTCTCATGTGCCAGGAGGGATTCCCTGGACTCCAGACCATCAGCTGCTCTGTGAGGTCTCCTTAAATATCTCTGGTCATAAAAGTTGCTTGCACTTCTCTAAGAGATGTTGTCTGTGTGGGTGTGGGTTTGAGCATTCCTCTGTGATGAGGGAGACTCAGATGCATGCTCCAGTTCCAAGTGTTTTTTATTTATAAAAGGTGGAAATTACTCCAGTGGGTAGGCTTGGAGAAGATGCCTTCTCCATTCCATCAAATGATGCTGGTCAGGAGCACACCTAGTCCTGAAACTAAAACTTAGTCCAACTCTAGCAGAGCAGATAAGGCTCCTAGAGCAACAGAAACTATCATTTTTACTGAAAGTTTCATTTTAACAGCTATATTTCCCTTAGAACCTCTGTTTTTAACAAGTCAGCATTTTGTAAAAAAAAAAAAAAAAATATTTTGAAGAAATCTCCATAGCAGCTCTAAAGAATAGGAGATAGAAGGACTGGTTTCTTGGGCTGCTGTGTGGACTTGGACATTCTCACTCAGTCTTCAATAAAGCTTCATCCCTGTGGCTGCTCAGCCTCAGCCCAGCTGTTCTTGTCACAAATAATCACAGAAAACCACAGCTGATGCTGTTTGGAGCATGCTGCTAACTGCTGCAAATGTGCTTGCGGGTACTCTTGACTGTGCTGAAGCAGTCAGGTGGTTCAGGGCCCTGAAAGGGTAGGGCTGCATGGAGGGCAGCAGTCCAGAGATGATATCCTGCCTGGGGAGCCTTTACACTGACTGTTGGTGATTTTTTAAAGTAGAATGGAAAAAAAGTGTTTTAAATCCTGGATAAAGGAGTGGCCATTGGCTGCTCAGCTGTACTGGAAGTCCTGTCTCAATGGCAATCTGGGTGGATGGCCTGGAAGTAAAGAAACCTGGTGCAACCCTGGCTGCTAAAGGAGTGGGAGCCAGGGTTTGGGGGCCTTTCATGCTCCTCAGTCTTCCTCTGCTGGGTGGGTATTACTTATGTTTTTCTAGACATTTTTGTGGGTGGGTAGAGGCAAAAGAGAAAATAGATGAGAAAAAAACCCAACCCCTAGCTATTTCTGATAAGACCACCTGCTAGTCTCTTCTCAGGATGGCCTCATTGTGTGTACCGCTCTTCTTTTCCTCTACAGACAGCCAGTGTTTCAGATGTCTGTGATCTTCCAATGATGAGTTATATTAAATTCAGACACCAGTTTTAGTTTTCAAAAAATTAATCTTTGCAGAGCATCTATGTCAGGAAAACTGCTGTCCATTAGTAGGAAATTATTCAGAAAAAGGAAGACAATTTGCTTATTTATGTAAGAAACTGCTGTACAATTAAATACAGATATAGGTCAGTAAAATAAGTTCTTTGATCTATTGCTACAAGGAATCAGTGTAAATACATTTCCTGATAAGAGCTGCTACTGCGTAATTG
The DNA here is from genome assembly GCF_963210335.1 of Falco punctatus. Classification (NCBI taxonomy): domain Eukaryota; kingdom Metazoa; phylum Chordata; class Aves; order Falconiformes; family Falconidae; genus Falco; species Falco punctatus. The sequence continues at coordinate 80,953,475 of NC_137581.1, forward strand.
CATTTTACAAACTGCGTAGTGTGCTATTACTCAGGAAGTGTGTTTACTGATATGCATGTCTCCACTCAGCCTCATGGCTGAACGGTTTGTTTTTTCTGATATATATAGTTCTTGCACATTTTTAAATAAGGCAATTAAACTTGGGAAGGGATGGAAGAGTGTACAAACAGGGAAAATTGATTCTAGAGCATACAAACCCACTATTGAAAAAGAGACCAGCTGATTGTTTTTTAAAAATGTGTAGGTTAGTGGCATTTGAGATTGATTTGCCAAAGAAATATTAAGAGGGATTAATTCATACTGTCAACTCTGTTCTGGGCTTCATCCTTTTGTTAGAATAGATGAGAGTATGACTCCATCACAGTTGTAAAAAGTCTTGCTCTCCATTAAGTTTTGCCCTAATTTAGGAAGAATAATACTCACTGTAGAAATTAAGCCCTTCCAGAGCTTGCACGAGAGCTGCTGACTGAATGCCAGTGGTGTTGAATGCTCACTAGTTGCTCACCTAAGGATAGACTTATCCTGGGCTTTAGTGGGATTGCTAATAGAGGAAGATGGGATCAACATGGTGTTGTTATAACTCCAACTATGATTCCCTATTTACTAGGGATGCAGCCATAATAATGAAGGGTATCCAGGTAATTCTTTTCAAGTTTGGGGTTTAATCACTGTGAACCTACCTAAGCAATGCCTGTTGGATAGAAGTTGTTTGGTTAGGCAAGGCTGAGGTTATTAAACATTGTCTCAGCATGAAAATATGCGTATTAGTGTACAGGTTTAAGCAAAGCCATCTCATCATATTTTTAATCTGGGGGATATGAAAAGACCATTGTCTAGTTAAAAACAAGAGGGGCAGAAAAGTGGTTGCATTTGTATTTCTTTGTTTTGAAGAGCACATTGTTGAACTATGAGAAGCAGAAAACTGCTGTGGGATGGGAAGTAAGCCCTTGCAGAGCAGGATTGCATCTCTGCACTACAGTTACAAAGGCTGTGATTTGACTAGTTGTGGGCTGCTAAAAAATCCCACTTTGCCAAGGCTTGGTATTCGTAACAGGGTAAACAATCCCTTTTAGGCTGCAGTAGGATATCCACCATTCTCGTGGTCTGTAGTAGGCAACAGAGGAAAAAACAGCGGGTGGTTCCTGAGAGAAAGGATGTGGTTCTGGGTTCGTGGCCAGGGTAGGAGGTAATTCCCGCATCCTGCCTTATCTTTGGGTTCTGGAGCCAAGCATGTTGCTCTGCACATCATGTTTTTGTTAATAGAATAACGATTTGTAGAGCTGTCTTCTCTGCAATGATTTCAGAACAAGGCCTTCCTGGGAGACCCTAGGGAAAGTTCTTGATTTTTCTTATGGGAGGTACGATACGCAGTCACATGCAGGGCAGCCTGAAATCAATATGAAATTGAAACTGAAACGCTGTTTGTCTTTGCCCGGTCATTTTGAAGGAGCAATGGGAGCCATCGTCATGTCCTCCAGGCTCAATGCACAGTGAAAGAGGTACTGCAGCGTGGTTGGAGCCCTGCTTCGGGTGTCCATCAGAGGCCCTGCTGCTGCCTTAGGGAGCAGTCACGGTCTAAAGGTCCAGTGAGCCTGGGCTGCGTCAGAGCTATGGTGCTCAGCATACAAGTGGCATCCTTTTTAGTAACGGCTGCTGCAAAAGTAGCCTGTAGTTTACATGTACATCAGCTACAGAGCAGGAAACAAAAAATTATAAGGAAGAGAAGAGCCTCCATCTTATTCTGCTTGCTTTTACTGGATGGAGTGGGGTGCTTTAACAGGGTGGTGGAGGAGGCAGCATACCCCAGGGGTTGGTCATGCTCTGGTCTGGGATTTAGGGGAGCTTGTACTTTTCCATGACTTTACTGCTCCTGCCCTCTCTCCTCAGGATATCTCCCTTCACTTCCCTGGAAACCAGCACTCTTGCATGAGGGTGAAATGGGGACAGTAATACTTGCCTTTCTTCCAAACTTGCTTTGGGACCTACCAGTGAAAAGCATTTGGTGGGATAAGTTCCTCATGGCAGCTCAGGTTGTGATCAGGTTCTGCAAAGCTAGAAAGTTGTTGCTGATGTTGTCTTTGGTGTGGTTATAGCTCCTAGAGTGCAGAAAAAGGCCTCTGCTGCTGATGTTTAGAAGTATGTAGGATTGGCATTGCCACTGTGGTTAGAAGAACAGTTGTTGTTTTTATTCTGTGCATCTTTCTTTGTATTTAAAATACCTTAGAATAAGGAGAAGGGGAAAGAAACCTATAAAAGAGTGCACTAAGGATATATTTTAAGCAGATGCCAGGAAACGACAATGTTCAGGTTGCACACAGAGTCTGAATTTGGCTCCCTTGTGACAGTACAGTCTCTAATTACATGAACAAATACCATTTTTGAAGTCATATGATATAAAAATATGGACTATTTGAAACCTTAGACAAACATGAAAGTCCCTCCAATTATGTTACACTTAAGCTGCTTTATTGTCTTGTGGGTACGATACTCATTTTCTGCAAGAGTTCATTGACAGTACAGGGGGTCTGCAAGTGAGTGCAAATGTTCCTGACTGCAGTGCTTTCCTGAATGGGGACAGATCTATTAAAATGATGAAATACTTTCCTGACTCAGTCCCGTGAAAATTGCTAGCAGGGGCCATAGTCAGAGAGCAGAGACCCTTGGCTGGAAGGAGGATGTCCCCTTACCTATTAGAAAAGCAGGGCTTACCTTTTTTCAGATTTGTAAAGAGAAATCTGAAGAGAATTCTGAAGGGATTTCTGAAGAGAAATCTGAAAAAGGGGAGTAGTCTGGCCCAGACAGAAAATTGTTTTTCTGCGTGAGGCATCTTACCTGGGCCATCCAGTCTTTCCTAGAAGAAAGGTTCCAGATACTGCAAGATAAGGCTATTGACAAGGTACCTGAAAAGCACAAAAAGGAATTAGGTGTATACTTCAGACAGCTGCATCAGGCTTCTTGTCACTCTCCTTCCCAGCAGTATTGCAGGGAGGAATTCTTCTTTTTGTATGAGCAGTTTTTCTAGTGGTTAAAGACATTAATGAAGGCTGAGACCCTTAAGTCCTGTTTCTTGCCTCTTCTTAATGGACTGTAGGAATTCAATCACATAGTTTTAGTTCCCTGAACTTCACTTTATTTAGTTGTAAGACAGCCTTCTATGTTATATACCTCACACGCTTTGTGAAGACAGACTTTATGTAAAGCCAACAAGGATTTGCTGGGAAAAAATGTGGTGTAATCATGACATATTATAGTTGTTATCAGTTACCATTAAAAGGATTGTACTTTTGCATGTGAGAAAGGGAAGAAGGAAAGATGCTCATTAGCAGCTTCCTTCCTCAGGCTATGAGCTTCCACGGGCTCCTCTCCGATAAGCGTGTACACAGCTGCAGTCCCATGGCAGCCCAAGCTGATGTAACGGCTGCTGCTGCAGTGCAGTGCCACCGTCTGCTCCTCTCCCACAGTCCCTCTCCATCCCCTGTGTTGGCTTGGATGTTAGCTGCCTCTTCGCAGAGCCATTTTTAGGTGTTAACATGGAAGAAAACTCCCATTACTTTTTTTTTTTTTTTTTTTTTTTTTTTGTGAGGATACTTTCTGCTGAGGAGCGCTCTGAAGCATGGCAGGACAGTGTGAGAGGGTTCCTGGAGGTGTTGCAGTAGAGAGGCAGGGATGTGGGGCAGTGGGCAGGGCAGCAGAAGTGGCTGCAGTGGCCAGCAGCCATGCTGACGGAGGTTGCCAGAGTGCCACCACCTTCCCCTCTCAGCAAGAGTTTTCTGGTGTCATGATAGCTGCTGCTGAGACTTACTGGTTTACCATACAGCCCCACAAACACCAGTGTTGCCCCAGCTGGTGGGTAAGTACACGGGTGAAGAGGAGTCATGGTGAAAGGACAGAAGTGAGGATGCTGTAAGATAGGACTGCAATTAAGAACAAATTCAAAAGAAAGAAATAGAAATCCTTATGGAGAAAATGTTGGTTTGTGGCTCATGGCTCTCAAAAAGTTGACCAGACTGGGATTATTGGGAGAAGTGTGGCTAACAGTCTGGAAATACCACTTTCTTATAGTAGAAAGTGCATGGTTTGCTCACCTCTTAAACTCTGCAGGGAATTTCGGTCCCTCCTCCCTGCCTTGGAAGGGACTAACTAGAATTAATAAAGGTTTAGAGAAGAGCAGCAAGTATGAGTGAAGGTACAGAATACCTCGCCCTCTCCTGTTGGGAGAGGCTAGAAAGGATAACCCCCCTTGAGTCTGGAAAAGAGAGACCTGACAAGGGCAGAGAGGGGCTGTTGGTTTGTGGTGCTTCGTGGGATCATGAATGACATGGTCAATGGGTAAGAAGGAAGTGAAAAGAAAGATACGTTTGACTATTTCTTGCTAAAAAAGGTGGTATACACCCTGAAAAGCTGTAAAGACAGGATGATTTGTGTTGAAAGGGACCCCTGGAGGTAATCTGGTCCAAGCCTCTCTGTAAGCAGGGCCAGCTTAGATCAGGGCTTTGTCTTGCCTGGTTTTGAATACCTCCAAGGATGCAGATCCTACAGCCTCTTCGGGGAACCTCTTCCAGTGTTATCAGACAGAAAATTTGAAGAAAATTAAGAAAGTGTTTCACGCTTTGTATGATCATTGCATATGTTTCATTGCTTAGGATACTATGGGGTGGAAAGTCTGAATTGCTTTATAAAATGACCAAAATCCTAGAAGAAAAACACTTCCAGAGCTATTAAAGCTGTGAGCACAATGTCTGGCTCTAGAATTCTGTAAGCAGCAGGTTGAGGCAAGGTGGGAACATACTATGGGAACATAAACCCCACAGTTTATTTGTCATCTTCTCTTCTCCCCCAATGCACCTACTATTGGTCACTGTCAGAGGTGAAGTACTGGCTTTGATGGGCCTTTGGACCACCCAGCATGATGGTCTTTGGTCTGATCAGTCAGTACCTAAGCCTGGCAACACATCAAGTAGGGAAAAATGCATTGGAGCCCTTAATGCTGCCTTCAGTCTCACAGAAGGGCTGCTGCCCAGGCAGGTTCGGACCTATTTCCATCAAGCGTTAAAAGTTGGTTTCATAACACATATTTTTCTGTCAAACTTTGTGAATAAAACAGTGCAGGAAGATGTCGTGACTAACATGAAGCTTTTTATTCAGGCAGCAGATGAAGTGGGTTAGTTTTAGAAAGGAGTAGGAGTCAGAAGAACATTCAGCTTAAGCAGACAGACCAACCCTGGTTAATCTGAAGGGAAAAGCAGTGACACTGGGTCTTGCATATCTGATGTGAAAGACTGGGAATACAATACTGGATTTATTATTCGGGTTATACATTATCCCAGAATACTGTGGTTTTATAGTGGTGACATCTGACTACTTGCTATCAAGAGATAACTTGAAAGTGCCGCACGATAGGAAAGCTGTTCCTGTCTTGTTGCAGTTATTTTTATTGATGAGCTTTCAGATGCCATGAAAGAGTCCACTGGTACACAGCGGAAAAATACCATACACAACCAGTCAGGGTAAGTCTGAAGGTATGCACAATAAAGCAAATGAATACCCTGCTGCCTCTCTGCACACATAGCTGCTTATTCAGCCTTCAAAAATAAGTAAATAAAATGCACAGCTGTTTGGATTCAGAGATAAGATGATCCCATAGTGCAAGGACCAATCCCATCTTTTAGATTTAATGTGCCACATCTTGTGGGAGAGGTGGATGTGGAGAACACTTCTTTCTGCGGTATGTCATCTGCAGCGTAACCCCCTCACACTCACATCAGACCCCTCCTTTCTCACTCAAGAGTTGATAACCTCTTTGTTGCAGAAACATTAATTGATTGCTTGGGGGGGGGGGGAATACATTGAGAAGGAATGCAATGCTTTATTTATAGGTTAGTTGTTGCTTTTTTTCATGTGAAGTGCTTTCATTTCTGGTGGCTGATTATTAAGGAGAGCAATGGTGTGATTGTGGACTCTGGGCAAAGACTTTCTGGTGTCTTCTGGCTTTCATTTGTGCTGTTCCCCATGCAGAGCTCGTCTGCAAAGAGAAGCTCTGCACCAGCCAGGATGGTGGCCTGGGCTCAGGATGGCACAGAGCAGGGGCTCTGCAGGGCAGAACGGCTCATCAGGCAGGTCCTGGGCAGGAGATGAGCCTAGGGACTTGTGATGGGCACAGTGCCTGGATCTGCAGCTCTGACTCAAGAGGCATAGCGTACCCAGGCACACCGTGGCTGGAAGCTGGTGGATGGCCAGGTGGACTGAGCTTAGCCAGGTGCCATCACAGCCACCAGTTACACCAGATTGTGTAGTGTCTAAGCCTATTTACAAGCAAAAAGATGCCCTTTTTTCCCCTCCCCATGCACTTGCAGGAAGGGAGGAAAAGCACTGTGTATCCAGTGAAGCTCTATCTCAGATGAGCGGCTCTGGAACCAGTGCCTAGCCTGGTGATGGCAAAGAGAGAGCAAGCCTGCTACCCAAGCTGGCACATGGCAGGGGTTGGGAGACAGTGAATATGCACATTATTTTGTTTTTCCAGCATGTATCTTACCCAAGCCTTTTTTTTGTGATCTTGGTAAGAACAAGAGAAATGGCAAAGCTTTTAGTAAGATCGGTTTCTCTAATGACTCACCAAGTGCTACAAAGTCAAAACAGGTTGCTTGTGCTTGAAAGGTATAAAACAACCATGTCATTTTTATGGTTACTGTACAAAACACTGCATATACACACGCAAGGGAACATTTTAAAGCCTCGTATAGCTTTTTTTTTTTCAGCTAGAGGCTCCTTTCTCCCGGTTTTTATTCATGTGTCATGCTTTTTATTAAGCATTATTGCTTTAGCAATTAAGCTAATTTCCTTATTGCACTCTGCCAGTCAGAGTGTTGCTTTTCTGTATTCCTAAAAGAAAGGAGGAATTAAATTGAGGTACCGGTGGCCCAACCAGTTCCATCTGCAGTCCACTGAAGTTCTCCCATTGGCATTAGCCGGGGCAACTAGTTCTGTGAGTACTGGGAAATGAGTAACTACATCTTATGTCTAAAAAAGACCTACAAGTCCATCAACTTTCTGTTACATAAAATTATTTTCAACAACACCACCACATACATTCCTGTAATGTCTTTCATTCCAAATGATATTTCACCATGGTAGTGTTTCAGGAAAATGTGCCTTTTTTGTAGTTACACAAGATTTGACAAGAAAAATATCCCTTTCAGTGCAGTCTGACAGAAAAATGAAATTCCAAGGAAATAAAATACCTTATAATGCAATTAGAGATTTGTACAAAAAACTTTTCAGAGAGATAAATACCCTCATTTCTCTCATTTCTTCAGAACAAGACAGCCATTTTAGGATTTTCCAGTAGTTTCTCAATCTCTCTTTCCCCCCTGCCCCACCTCCCCCCTTTTTTTTTTTTTTTGACTTATCGGAACAGGAAGAATCCAGAAGTATTCAGGCCTCTAGAGGATACAAAAGAATAGTAGCATGAGATATTTTCTCAGGTGAAGAATAGTTCTTATACAACACATTCCTTTTGCAAGTTAAGGTATGCCTCTGCTGCAGTGCCTGGGTAGGTCCTGGGGTGGTTAATCCACACCAAGCTCCCACTTCCACAGCAGCACCTCTACCCAGGCCCCCACAGCTGGTGTGGAGCTCACCTGGGCATGCTGGTGTGAGCTACAGACAGGAGATGCTCTAGATATTGCCAGATTGTTTCTGAAGCTGCCTGAAATGGACTCTGAAGGGAGCCTACCTCATGAAGCAAAACAGCAATGTGTACAAGAAATAGCTCACATCCTTGGTTTGTCATTGTACAAAGGTGTGTTAGAAAATTCATGTTAGGACTCAGTAAGGGGTAGCATAAACTATGCAGCTGAAATGGGTTTTTTCCTCCTTTTCATGCTGGGGAACTGTGCCAACTCTTTATGTGTGTGTGTGTGTGGGGGGGCTCATTCTTCTTAACATGCTGGTTACAGTATGAGGACTGCTGTCTTGAGGATGGGGATGAAGTCTGAGTTCTAACCGCACTCTTCCCTTGCACCACTGGCTTCACAAGGGCACCTCCCCTCCCTGGGCTGGGACCTGGGGAGGAGGTATAAGGACAGGTGGAGGTGCATCACTCCCATATGGACCTGTGGAGAAAGCCAGCTTCTCTGCCTTTTGTTTCTATACTGTTGGCCTGTGACCTGCATGAGCCATTAAGAAAATGGAGGGAAAGAGTTAAATGTGATGGCTTATGGGAGTGTCTTCCCAGCTTGATGCAGGTATTTCCTGCCCAACAGCTCAAAAATGGTAATTCAGAACAGGATGCACATTTCTTTCTGCTTTCTGCTCATTAAAAAGTCAGTGATGATAGACATGATCTCCAGGGTGGCTGCTCTGTACCTAGCCATGGGTCCAGCCTGCCTCCAAGTGAGAGGGCTTGGTGCTGGTGAGTACTGGGGCACATCTCTGATGCCCAGACACACACACTGCAGGGGAGAGAGGACGATGTCTGGATGGGGTTTTGACCCTCCAGTCCCTACTCCAGTTCACATCTCCACGTGGTCAGAGAAGCCTTCAATTCAAGCAGTCGAGTTATGGGAGAAACATGCTGGTCTACGTCCCATGCAATGCCACAGGCTGGGAGGTGTCCTCAGCAGGGAGGAGTTGGGCTTTCTGCCCATGGATGACTGACCTGCATCCCCGGGCTGTCCCAATAACTGCTCTAGGCTCTTGCAAAGGTGGTTTGCGTGTCCTCCTCCAGGACTACTGAGCTGCTCTACTTCTTCAAGCTTTTTAAATTTGGGTTTCCCCACAGCCAGACCTTTCTCAGGCTGCTTAGCTTTTTTTCCTAGTACACCCACATAATTACTCCAGCACAAAGAGTGGGCTTGCAAAGCAGCAGCATTTTAAAAAACCACAAACTCTGATCTCAAGGCAATCTTTCCCTCCCACTTCCTCCCCCTTCAAGCAGGGGTGTCAGCCGTGCTGTTTCTTTCAAACTTTCTCTGAGTCATCTCATCAGGCAGCTTGTAAATACTTGAATGCATCCATCAATGTCAAGTCAAAGTAAGTAAGTAGCAGCATATGCTGTGCAATGGAGTTTCCCTTGCTCACATTTGTCTCTTTTTTGGATGGGCAGAGAATTCAAGAGGGACCCTATCTCCCCGTATCATCTACATACATACATAGTTGTCATCAAAGATGTTGTCTCATCATGAGAACAAGACACGAGATGTTAAGATGAGCTTCTTACAGTTGAGGAAACTCATACTCTTCTGAAACTCCCACTACTGCATGAGCCAGAATAGAATGCCTTCATGCAAGATGTTCCATTCATTTCAAGCCTAAAACCTGGGAATTAGAGACTCTGAGAAGCTGCAGTACCAGCAGCCCTTTGAGAATGTACCATTGCTAACCATTTTGGACCGGCTGGTCACAGCCTTATGAGCTGTTGCTAGAAAAGTATTATCCTTTTGTATTAAAAGGGTGTAATTTGCTGTGTCATCATTTCATACCAAAATCTAAAAAGCAGAATGTGATTCAGAGGGTGTATAGAACACAAACTGCTGCCTCAGAAGGCAAAATCTGCTGAAGATCAGTAATGCTCCCTAGTATGACTGGTAAACATGTGAGTTTTGTCTTGAGCTAAATGGCAAAATACGGTCCCTGCACCAAGACTTTGCTCAGCATGGGACAAAATCCACCAGTTTGCTAGCAGGCTGGGTTAAGGTAGTGAAATCACTACAGTGGGAAGAAAGGAAAAGTGCTGCAAAATTTTGGTGTTATTTCCTCTGGATAGCTTGGAAGGAAGGTCTGGTGTCATTGCCTAGTAAGTATGAGATGGTCAATTCAGGTGGACAGGTGTACTCTTAAATATGCATGTGTGCAGATATGCTCCCCACCAACCCTCCACCCCAAATAGGTAGGTCATGTTTGAAAATTACAGTGGAAGCCAGGAACTCAAGCTTAGCACTACCTTACGGAGTAGTCTGGGGGAAACCAGCTGAGTGAGAAGAATGCTGTTCTGCAAAATGGGAAAGATGTCCTGAAAATGCTGTCTCCTTTCTGCTACAGCCCCCAGTGAGAGCCTGGCAGAATTGGTGCTGTGAGGGGCATCTCATTTGTATCTATTATGCTTTTAAAACATAAGGCATTGGAATCTCTCTCTGGATTCAGTGGCCTGCCAGAATAAGATACTGGTCAATGTGAGTACAAATGGTAGTGCTGATCTGTAAACAATTTTTCCCTATCACGACGAAGGGACATTTCAAGCATTGCTCTTCACTATTGTTTGTCAGGGAGTGCAAGTTAAGAATCAGGATAATCACACAGCAAAAATGCTTCCCATCTCTCACTCCTTTATTTACTTTTTTTTTCGTGATTTCCTTCCACTCCCAGGTGAAGGAATGTAGGCTGTTTGAAGAGCTGATCTGCTGGGGTGGGGCATTAAGTTAATTTGAAGCATTGCTGATTATTTAGTCATGTTCTGTGGGAGTATTAGAATCATAGAATTCTTGGATTCCTAACAAAATGTGCACGTGTACACAATCTCCAGAAAGAGAACAAGTGTTTAAAAACAAGGCTCTATACACAATTTTAAAGTAATTTAAATATTATATGTATATATATATATAATTATATATATATAATTCAAGTTAAAAACATCTTGCAGTACTACATTACTGACAGCTTAAAGTCAGACACCAACTGTGATGGCATAGATCTGTAAGCTGCTTTAGGGAAAAATTGCTAACTGGTATAAATCTGATTTTAAAACAAAGATAGCACAGTGGGAAGTTTGAGTTAATTTAAATAGGAACATGTCATTTATAAACAGAAGTCTCTTCCCAGTGGTCAAATTGGTCCACCAACGGTGGTTTAAGAAGGCAGCTCTCTTATTTTTAAGTTCATTAGCTTGTGCTGTGGCACGTGGGACCTTGCTTTTCTGACTAACATCTTCAAATTAAGATGCTTTCCAGGTCTGCTAATGGCTATATCTTGGTCAGAACCAAGTTTCTCTTCACTCAAAGATTTTGTGATTTGAAAAACAGTTTCCCGTTTTGGACAAGGATGAACACAATAGCTTAACTGACTATTTCATCCAATAATTACGGAAATGTTTTCAGTACAGTCACTTCATCTCACATTTTTAGCTTCCATGAAAATATAATATCTTTCCATTGTTCAGACATGGATTGCCTGTCATTGCAGTGCTGATGAGACACCAATGGACAAGTTCTTGGAGGCTTGTGAAGGCTGGTGTTAGCTTTCTATGCCATCCAGTCCACATACCCCAGATGGAGATCACCAAGGGAAGATTCTCTCAGAGTAATAGATGTAAATGTTTTTTTACAAAAGCACAACCACCTGATGAAGTGATGGCTTTTATAAATGAGCCTGGTTTTGATCCTACAGACTCAGACTAGAAATCAAAGTCACATGATGTACATTGGAGTGGTGTGCAACTGGAACCAGACCCAGCATTTTCAAAACAGGTCCACTAATGGTTCACTAATACTAGCTTCTGGCTTTTCCAGTATCAGACTTCAAAGGAAGGCAGAAATTGTTTGTGAGGCACAAATATTTGTATGGTAAATATACCTTCACTGTGTGAAAAATGAGCTCAAAGCTGATGCTGGATAACAAATCTGGAATTGGCTGATTTATCCAACTTCCATGTATAGTTTTCTGGTTACAGCTCCAGAGCCATAGTCAATGATATTTAGTCATCTAACTACTTCCTTGATAGGCATAATGAAGTAATTAGCTCTCTAGGTGCTATCAGATATACTTACCTCTGTGTGGCCACAAAACTGCTCCTTTGAAAGTCTAAATACAAACCTGGAAGTGACTTCAGGCCTTAACGCTGTGTTCACAATGAAAGTCAGGCAAAGACATTTGCTGTATCAAAACTTCCCCTGACTTCCATTGTCAAAGGCAAATTGGCTTGCAGCTCTTAATGATTGTTACCCAATTCCTAGTCATTCACAGTGGCTGAGACGCAGCTCTCCCACAAAGCCATGGAAGCATCATTCACTCTTACATACTACGTTGGCTTCAACACCGAGGTACATCTCATGCCCTGACTTATCTTTGTACATGTTGTCTATGAATAATTCAGGACGTCTCCAGACAAGTTTACTGTTTCATTCCAAGTGAATAAGCACCAGTAAGAAATCTGATGTGAAAGTGTAGCAACAGACTGCATAGCTAGTATAAAACAAGAAAGGTTTCCATGGACACCCCTTTGCTCTGGGAAGTGGTTTTAGGAGAGAAATACAATATTAGTGTAACAGGTTAAGGACATAAGAGAAGATAGATTGTTCCAGAAAGTAGCATGCATCAATTGTGTTCAACTGGTCGTTCAGGCAGGCGTGTTTAATGAGTGTCGGAGGCAGTTGGCAGTATAAAAGATGCACAGTATGCCAATCCCTGCAGTCCTGGGCTGGTCCGAGTTTTGCTGATGTACTGTGCCAATTATTCGCTATCGCTGCAATGACTCATAAAACTCCTCCTGTGACATGTGCTGCACTCTTGACATTGCAGGTGTGCCAGCTGCTCAGAGCTCAGTGCCAAGGCACACTGTGCAGGACATAGGCACACACAGATAGACCTATACACACATAAATCCTTTGGGAATGTAGGCCCCTCATTATAATTTTACATTGTTATGTATTGATAGTTTGCTGATTTTTTTAAATTATTATTATTATTTTTAGCCAGAAATTGTACCAACCAGTTCAGAGGCATTTGTTAGAAACAAGCAGAATTTTTGTGTCTATGCGTTTGGCAAGGGTAACACTCAGCAGATTTCAAGGACATTTTGACAGGAAACTTTAAGATATGTTGTCAAAGCTATAACGAGAAAGAATGTCCTCCTATTAACATGTATCTAGATTTTCTCCTTGATCATTTGGTTAATGATCCCAACCTTGTTAGCTGCTATCAGGGAAGATCCAGCAGCTAGAGATCTGAGATGCAGATGATGAAGAATCATGGATTTCTAAATTAAAGAAGTTCAAAGGTAGAAACAGCTAATAAGGAAATGGAAAGAAAAATCTTTGTGATCACCATCCAAACTCTAGGGGAAAATAAAGAAATCTGCTGTAGATAGGAGGTACCCTCCATTCAGCCCTTCAGGTCAAAGTGTTTTCTGAAGTTTCCTTCTTTCAAGAGACAAACTAAAATGAGCATGGGTTTAGGAATATGGGGGGAAACCCTAAATGTGGAATGGAGGTGGGAAGATTTGGAAAGGTTGTGGTATTTGGGTCCTCATTGGCCTTAAACAGCAGGGAGAAGGATGCAGTCCTCTGGACAGCATGACTTTACCCTGTCAAAACTTGTCATACCTAAATTATGTGACTGTTCCTGTTATGCATGTCCCTTGTACTATCTGAATAGCCAAAAGGTGGGCCAACTTTATAGGTGGATTTGTGAATTTGCTGGGATTCAGGGTTTGAACTTTTTAGATCTTCTATTCTCATGCTTTTCAGCACAACTTGTTCCTTCTTTCCACTGTTTTCTGCAAGTTCTCTGAGCAAGGATTGTCTCCTACTATATTAATATATCCTCCCTTCCATGATGGGTCCTGCTCTGGGGCAGGGGTGTCTCTCTTGCACAGAGCGTATCTAACTTGTTATTTTTACAACCAGCTTCTAAAGATCTTGATTGCCTTTTATCTCTTATTTAGGTAAAGAATCTACAGCAAAAAAGTGTGTAAGTCTTTCCAGTTATCTGCCAAACTAATTGAAAAAAGACTCATTAATTTCTTTTTGGGCAATTATTATGTAGTGAATAATGCAGTAACTCACTACAAGCTCCTGTATAACGTTTTCTTGCTTTATGGATAGTTTCCTAGCGTGCCTGCAGCAGAGCTGTTTATGTTGTTTTCACTTTGTAATTTTGTGCATGAATAACTACAATAAACATAATTAAAACCAAATTTCCCTATCTCTCTTCCTATTTTTCTTCTTGTGACTCTTCCCTTCTCTTAACCTTCTTCATTCTCCTGTTTCTTTTCTCTCAAATTTCTTTTTCTTTCTTTACTTTTCCTGCTTTGTCTTCTGCTTCCTCTCCCTTCTCAGTTCTTTTCTGCCTTTTTTGTATTCCATGTGTTTCCGAAGACCTCATAGGGCTTCACTTAGCATAAGGTGGTGTTTCCAGAGATGACAAGTCTGTGGGCAGAAGCCAATAATATTTGAAGCTGAAACACAATCATAAAAAAGATCTACAAACTCTTGCAAAACTGGCTTGCATAGACTCATACCTGTGAATGACATATGAGCAGACCATCGACATTGCTTGTATTTTCTATTTAAGGTGATCAAATATCATCTTTCCACCGTTCATCCACCTGTCTTATTTTGTATTGATCAGTACTTTTCTTTTTAAGGAGATAGTTGTTATAATATGGAAAGCAGAGCTGGAATTTATCCCTGAAACGTTCTTTCTGCATCTTGGTTTGTGAATGCAGCCCTCTGTTAGGGGTCAGGACTTTAGGGCTCTCCAGGCTTTGCTGCTGGTTGACCATGGGTCAGTCAGTTCATCTTTGGTTTCTGCTTTCCATTTGCAAGACGGAGATATCGACTCCTCTGTATGTTACTTGGAGATCTACAGATGGCAAAGGTCTTTATTGAAAAAATGCTTTCTTCTTTTTTTTTACACTGAGAAATCACTAAACAGTTCTTGGTGGCTGTTCAGTCCTTGCATGTAGAGCAGGTGAAGGCAGACCACTGTGGTGAGAAAGGTGAAGAGTTTTCTATAACATTTAGCATTCACCTGAACCATGTGTAGAAGCTGATGAGCGTTACCTGGTGAGTTTTTTTTTACTTACTTCTTCCTTTGCAACTCAGGAAACACCATCATATCTCATTTTGCAGTTTCAGCTTACTAAGTGGGAATAATTGGCTGTGGAAATGACACTGTCTTGGATAAGCACTGTCCATGATGTTATGGTGGAAAGAGTATCCTTTGTTAGAAAGAGGTGACATCCTGACTGTGCTGAGCACCAACATCAGTTTGCGTTTTGCTATCTTTCTAAAGTGTCCCTGTGGCACTACCTCAGAAACTTTGGCTGCTGGTGAAGACTGTAGGATTTGGCTTTTAACTTCACCTTGCTGTCTTTCAGAAACGTCATATTTGTGGTTTCAGGAGAATGTTCTTGCTCATCACAGGTTTTATCCTCGTGAATCCTGTTCTGACAGACGTAATGAAACATAGATTAATGTTGTCATGCTACAGTGCTCTCTCATGTACCTTTGGTCACTTTGAATTAAAAAAAAAAATATGCCAAGGTGTAGACTTGGATCATATTTTGTTCTCACAACTGCATGGCTTCCAAATTGCTTTTAATGACATTTACCAATGAAAGAAAGAAAGGCTAGTGCCTCCCTGTGCCTGCCCTGGTGCTTGCTATTATTACAAAATATCCCAGATGAAGAAAGAAATCTAACATCCAAAAATTCTCAACAGCCATCTAGACACTTACTAGCTATAGAAGGGAAAGTGTTAGCCTGTTGTAAGGTAGGAAGAAGAAAAGGCTGCTGTTCTTAGGCTGCCTGCAGCAGGGAACTGGGAGCAGCATGGACAGAAGCAGTCATATGCAAAAGCTTCCATTCCTGGTGCACAGCAATTCCTGACACTGATCATCAGCTTTTCCTTCTTTGAAGAGGCAAGTAGACCAAAGGGTATGATATTTGTGGTAGAGGAGGGTGATATTTTGTGATCAATTGATAGAGCAGGCTACAGAGGAAGCTTGTTCTTTCATTCACGTATGCAGGCAGTGCTGCAGAGGCCTTTGTAAATGTACACATACCTGAGCGGTCCCATTTGGAGAAAGGGGCATGGTTTTCCAGCAGGCTGTGTGTGATCACGTGTAGGTGAGGACAGTCAGAGAAAGCAATATGCAACCCAGTGGGACATACCTCTTCTTCTTTATCGTGCTCTCTAGTGGAACACAACCTTGGAACGTTTTGAGTCCAATTGTCCACTTAAATACCATTTTGCTGGGTATTTTCCCAAATGACTAATGTGGTCAAGAAGACAGTCAGTCCCTCTTCTCCTCATGGTTACATTCAGTTTTATGTACCAAATCATCATTAGGTACTTAGCCTGATTGCCTCTCAGAGGGGAATGATGAAGATGAATTAACAACTGGGGCACTCAGACACAGCTATGAAGAGGACTTGGAAAGTACCTAGACAGCTGGGAGAATTAAATCCTATGTTTGCCAACAGATAAAATGGGCCCACTTATAAGAATTACCACCAAAAGATACCTTGCTTTTTCAAGTCTGGAATATCTGCACTTGTAAATTACATGGGACAGGTGGCTCAGTGTAAATACAGATGCCACTATTTTTTTAAAGCTATAGGCATTTAGAGATTCTCGTAGCATCAAATACAGAAGCAATCTTCACCTGACAAAATTTTCTACCTACTTAGTTGGAAGGATCATTGTTCACTAGAAGGGAAGAGACAGGCCTTGATCCAGACATTGTGGGAATCGGCAGGCAGACTTCCCCTTGTCTTTGCTGGCTCTGGCCTCTGGAGACCACATAACTTCAACGTGGATGTTTCTCACATATCTCCAATGCAAACCGGGGGTGTGGGCAGCGAGTCAGCCTACAGGGGTGACCCGGGTTTGATCTCATGCCGCATCAAGGGCCAGGCAGCTCTCTGTTTCCATTTTAATTGTGTCACTGTTGAGCCAGGCCTTGCGTCTGCTTCCTCCTTCACCCCACAAAGGGAAAATATGTGCCAAAACGCTTCCTGTTTTTCACTGCCAGCTGAGTCGTGCGCTCGGGGTGAAGCTCATTAAGGCAGTGTGTGGCATTGAAAACCAGCAGCCTCCAATAGTGGAAACAATCATGTTTCAGCATCCTATTCTTGAGTGGACTCAAGTGGAAATCAGGCTGCAGTGCACAATCAGTCCGGAAACAAAAACTGAAAGAGGGAAAGCAGCCACTTTTAGTGATCTAAACAAACCAGGGAAAGTGGGCATGTATTCCACACAGGCAGCATAATTGTTCTTTGCTTCAAACGAAGTGGGAAAAAGAGCCTGATAGGAACACCTGATAGTACAAAATTGCTTATAGTCACAGGGGTTCATCTTCATCCCCGTAGGATGGAGCGGTTGTCTGGTTTTGCAACCCTTTCTGCCTGCTAGTGCCTACATACATTATAAAAACAATAGCCTGTTAATTGACCTTCCAATAAAGAAACCATGGTTTGACAAAAAGACACATCTGTGTCCTTACCACACTTTTCTGTACTGTTTTTCCCTCCGCTGTGATGTTTTGCCTTCCCTCTTTCCCAGCTACCTTTTCCTAAGCCCTTTCAGTCTGAATTGTTTGCATAATTGCTGGCCATTTTGTCCTATAAGGGCTTATTTTTCTCCCAGAGCAGGTTACAGGACTGTTATGTCTACCTCCAATCTCACATGTGGAATACCAGGCAGAGAAAAGTAGTCTAGTGCTTCAGTCTCTCACCCTTCTTGGTGGCTAAAACAAGATTTCATAATAATGTTTATGTTTAGAACTTCTGCAGTAATAAGCAGATCAGTATCAGTGTGTATGTAGTAAGTTTAAAGAGCTGTTAATAGTTGGATGGCTCAGGAATTTCAAACCTTCATTACTATGTCATCAGTTCAAAGTCAACTGAGTTTACCAGGGATCCCTGATAGCATCAGTCTGTCCTCCTCAGATGAAACAGGTATGCTTGTTCAAACTTGGCATTGCAATTCCACAGAAAATTCAGATTTTGCAGATTTTTCATGCCACTCGCTTTCACACATAAAACAGTGTTTTTGAAAAAAATGGGCTTTGGCCCATTTTTTAAGTTTTCAGTGATCATTTTAAAACTTCATTTGGTCTGCAAAGCATTCATAAGCAGCCAAGATAAAAAATATGGAAAACAGCAAAATGATGTAACAGTAAAAATATCAAAAATAACCGTTTTCTTGAAGAAATACATTCTGAAAATATATTTCATGGTTATGGTCAAGAAAGAACTTAGTCTACCAAAAATGCATCATTTTGGTTATTCTTCCAAAGTGAAATCATGATGAAAACTCCTAGCTTGAAAATTTTTTTATATATGTAGGAAAATATGTCTGTCAAAGCTCCCCAGGAAAACAGGCCAACACTCCAGTGCAGCAGCCAGTATAAAACGTGTAGGCAGTTTCCATCGAAGCCGTTGCTCCCCAACAAGCCCCTTCCAGAGTGGAGGGTCTGAACAGCCTCAGCGGAGCATCTGCCTTCCTGGGTGCCGCAGTGGACTCATGTCACCACTGAAACAATGTGGCAAGGCCAGGACTGGGGCAGCCTTATGACAGAAGTTATTTTGTTCCTTTCTTTCTCAGTCTCATTTTTAGCTGCACACAAACTTCGGTATAGATGTTCTACACTATTAACAGATCCCCTTCTATGAGCGCTGCAGTGTTTTAAAGGCAACACCTAAAAATGCCTATCTATGGGAAAGTTTGAAAAATAATAATTTTGGAGGCAATTTTAGTTGTTTTGTTTTGAATGTCCTTCTGGTTTTGTTTGTATACAAATTCTGTAGGATGAGGGGAAGGGGAAGAACTAGTCACTTGGAGTATTCCATTTTGGATGATCTAATAGTTTACTAACGATCTTGTGGTCATTTTCCACAGCCACCAGTTGTGATCTTGTAAAAAGGACTATAACTAACAAACAAACAAGGAAGGAGGAAGGAAGAAAGAAGAAAGAAACAAAAGATATAACACAGTGTTTCTTAAATGGTGTAAACACAGCATGGTAACTGCCTGTTACAGACTGTTTCCCCACCTCCAAATGCTCCATGATGAGACAGTGGGTCTTTAAAAAAGCATAATTGTAGGCTTTAGATATTTTCCTGGCAACTCACACTAAGCAAGGCCAGAGGGCTGAAACATTACTTCATGTTTCTCTTCCCATTTCCACCATCATTGGGAGAACCCAAAAGTTATCTACAAGTGCTCGGTCTCTGCCTTCCAAAGCCAAGAGGGTTTTTCAGAGATGCCGGTTATTCGCTAGTCTGTGAAAAGTCACTGCATTTATCTGTGTTGCTCTCCTGAGGGAGGATTTTCTTAATGAATTGGATTCTGGTAGTGAGAATGGATAAGATAAGGGTGAGGTAAGTCCAGTTTTCAGATGGTGAAAAGCTCAGGACAATAGTTCTATTTACTCCTATATTAAAAAAGGAGAAAAATTAATTGTCTTTTTGATTCTGCCAATGTCAATTGTAATGTAGGTGCTAATCTAATGTAAATAATAATAAAGGAGGCAATTTTCTTAAACCACAGAACCTGAATATAGGAAATTTCCACATTCATTCCTGAAAAAATCTCTTTGGCTTTATGGCTTTTTTTACTGAAGATTTCCTAAGCTATCACTCTTTCCTACAGTGCCATCATTTTCAGCTCTTTGTCTATGAATGCTTCATGGTCCAGAAAGTATTTCTAGTATTCAGAAAAAGGTGAATAAGTAAAGAAAGTTCATATATGCTCTAAAGTGACCTATATACTTGAATCAGTTGTAGGGAATTGAAAAGGGCTGGACATCCATAAAGCAAAAAATTGCACTTGCAGTCACTGAGAAGTAGAGGAATCTTGGACTTGGATATCTGGGAATATGTTCAGACTAAAAGACTTCCCCATAAGACACTTTACAAATAAGTTGAGATGATACAGGATTGTTTCATGATACACTTTAAAACATGCAATGGAACTGATAAACTAGTATTTACTTCAAACAGAGTATCTAGGAAAACCAGACAGTTTGGGATTTCATACATACAATATGTAGGTCCTGCGTCCTTGAGAAGTTTTTACTTACATGCTATTTGAGTAAGCGTGGACAGACTTTTCCCCTTAGAAAAACTCACAGTTAAAGAAAACCAATGAACCAATCACTTGTTAATGTTCTTTTGAAAGAATAATGTAATGTGGAAGTGCTCCGTTCCAACCACCAGATTGTAGCTTCCTATTTTTTCCTTTATATTTTTCTGAGCTACAACAATGACATGTTTCTCCTGTTAGGGTATCTGAGATCAGGCTTAGCCACATGCTCTGCATGCTGTGGAAATCTGGTGGGGTTTGGTCATCTTCTGACATTCTTCCGTATCCTGTGGCTGGAATCAGGCCCCACCTCTTCCCTGGTAATGCACCTTGTAGGAGCAGGCACCAGCTGACCTGCGTGCTTCCGTATGCAAACTGCCTTTTATTTGGGAAGCTTTGTCCCATTAGTGAGAGAGACCTTTGGCTATTATTATTATTGTTATTGTTGTTGTTGTTGTTATTATTATTATTATTATTATTGTTGTTGTTGTTGTTGTTATCATTTAGAAACAGAAAAAACTCTCCACACCTTTTCTGCAAGGCTGCAGTTTCACTGTGTCAAATAAAGTACTGACATTTTATATTATCTGAAGGCCTGAATCAAAAAAATCAAAATCAAAAAATCCTTGTACTGATGGTTATGTAGTTTATACCCACATGTGCACACAAAGATACCTGATCATATTCACATTCAAGGCAAATCATGATATATGTAAGTAGAAATGACTCCTTTTCCCAGTGGTTTTAACCAAGGGACACAAGATAAAAAAATAATTCTTTCTTTGACTACATCACATCAGTGGTAAATGTAGATGTATATGCTTCGTGTTAAGCTACTACATCTTCAGTGATATAGTGCGTCTGACTGAAGGGAATAATTTAAAGAATGCCTACTTGTCTTCTTTGGAAAAACCAGCAGTCAGTTGTTACTGAACTCTGAGTTCACTCCCAGCAGGAGGCAGCTCCCAAGTGAGATTACGATGAGGTGGGAGATAATTGTCCATCACTAATTTCTAATTTATACACAGAGAGGTAGAGCAAGGCGGTATATTAACTTCCACAGTGCAGAATGCTGCCTTTCCGGGTCAGTGTAGCAGTATATTGGGGTGTAGCTTTCATGCAAAATCCCAGCTTTAACTTAAAATTAACTTAACTTTTTTGGGTCAAGGCTATCAGATTTTCAGACTGGCACCTCCACAAGTAGCCTGGTGGATAAAGACACTAAGAGACAGGTGTGGGAGTCAGTGAGGGTTACATGCATGGAACATGTTTGGAAATAAAACTACTTGTGCCTCTCTACCCTACAAAACCATGTACATGTGCTTAACAGATGAGCAGCCTTGTTGATGTCAGCAGGGCAGTCTCCATGTATACAAATCTTTGTGGGATTGAGACAGTCATTCTGTGATTTGCATGTTTTGATCTTAACTTGAAACGAGTGAGGCTTGAGAATATTGTCTTGTCTTCTAATAAGAGATGAGGCAAAATAACTTTATTGAAGTTACTGTTTATACTGGATAAATGTCTGAGTAATCTCAGGACAAGGTAAAATAGTTAAAGCACACATCATCATAAGGCAACCAAATACCATATCCAAAATATGAATCATAATTGTTAAGTTCAGCACCTTAGAACTTACAAAATGGCTGTAACTTCATCTGAAAACCAGCTGAAGCTGGAGATGGTGGCACCTTGGAAAATCCTTCTGTGACAAGGAAATGACATTTTCTAGACTACCGCATCATTTCACTGGATTGATATTTGAAGATGCCCATAGCTGAGGCAGTCTGAGTCAGTGAGACATGGGAAAGTTTGTCTTTTCAAAGGAACTGAGTAGTAATTGCAAATCATTGTGACCGTGCCAGTATTTCTGAAATTCTCATAACTTCATGAGTGCAAAAAGAAAGATCACAGCAAGGTCTGAACTAGAAACCAGTAATGATGTCACTTGACATGTGCATTTAGAGAAAATGGCCCTATGTCATCGGTTCAAAGTCAACTCAGTTTACCAGGGATCCCTGATAGCATCAGTCTGTCCTCCTCAGATGAAACAGGTATGCTTGTTCAAACTTGGCATTGCAATTCCACAGAAAATTCAGATTTTGCAGATTTTTCATGCCACTCGCTTTCACACATAAAACAGTGTTTTTGAAAAAATGGGCTTTGGCCCATTTTTTAAGTTTTCAGTGATCATTTTAAAACTTCATTTGGTCTGCAAAGCATTCATAAGCAGCCAAGATAAAAAATATGGAAAACAGCAAAATGATGTAACAGTAAAAATATCAAAAATAACCGTTTTCTTGAAGAAATACATTCTGAAAATATATTTCATGGTTATGGTCAAGAAAGAACTTAGTCTACCAAAAATGCATCATTTTGGTTATTCTTCCAAAGTGAAATCATGATGAAAACTCCTAGCTTGAAAATTTTTTTATATATGTAGGAAAATATGTCTGTCAAAGCTCCCCAGGAAAACAGGCCAACACTCCAGTGCAGCAGCCAGTATAAAACGTGTAGGCAGTTTCCATCGAAGCCGTTGCTCCCCAACAAGCCCCTTCCAGAGCGGAGGGTCTAAACAGCCTCAGCGGAGCATCTGCCTTCCTGGGTGCCGCAGTGGACTCATGTCACCACTGAAACAATGTGGCAAGGCCAGGACTGGGGCAGCCTTATGACAGAAGTTATTTTGTTCCTTTCTTTCTCAGTCTCATTTTTAGTTGCATTGAATAGGAAATTCAGCAACCTGTGTTTCTTACATAAATATACATGTAATATTTATAATATATAACAAATTGATATAAATATTTTAAAATATATACAAATATATATATAGTTCAGTTTATTTTGGTGGATGTAGTACTGTGTGCCTGAGAATCTCAGCTGTGAGCATCAGGATTTTCCTGCATGGCACACTTGTGCAAAGTTTTCATGAACTTTTGGTATGAACAAGCTGTTTCTTCAATCGCTGCTATGAAGTCAGAGAGCATGAGGGAAGAATACACTCTACGTTAAAATTGTTTGTCCTCACAAAGTGAGAGGTTGGCTTTGGTGGCCCAAAGAATGGTTTGTTCAAAGTCAATCCAGTGAAAGATGGAATGAAATTCTGAGTTCCCAGCAGCCAAGTCTCTTTGATCTCAAGGACATCCTTAAGTGGTAATTACGGAAAAGAGCTTGCAGTGGTTGTTTCAATATCTGTGCAACAGAATGCATATATCACAACATGTTTTATGAAATGGTCCCTGGGTAATATTTGGAAGTTAACTTTGCAATATGAAGGTAAAAGTTCCCCTCCTGTTTGGAGGGTTTCATGACAAAAAAAAAATGGATCTCCCACTGACAATTTCAAAGACCAGTTTAAACAATATCCCACTTTTGTTTGTTTATAGTAAGGCTCTTGTCTAAACTTGAAGATTCAGGGTTGTTTTGCCCTGGAGTAGTTTTCTTGGCACTGCTCATAATCTTTTAAATTCCAAGCTAGATTTTGGAGGAGAGTCAATGTATTACTTCATAAGAAAGCTATTATTCCATGTGAATAATTAGCACTCCATCCTGCAGGATGGTGAATGTGAGGCTTAGCGCTGAACTGCTGCTAGGAATGCTGACTGTGGTTTTCATGATCTGCAGCCTGAAGTGGAATAAGCTATGGGCTTGGGCTGCCTAAAACGTTGTACCCAGGTATACGGGCTGCTCGCTGAATGAGCGCTCTTTGGGAGAAAGGCAGTGGAAGCCTTTTTGCATACGGATGTCTGTCCCCTGCAGCACTAGGTACATCTGCAGGAAGAGCAGCTGGCAAAAGCGAAAATGGCTGCTGTGTGATTCCTTGCCGTGTGGAGCATTACAGCCTGTAAAGTGACTAGACTGCAGGCGCTTGCCCAGTGTCCTCCCATCCATCGCAGCGTAACTGCAATTTTTATCCATTCCCAAAGAGGTGGGATCCAAAAATGGCAAAAGGCTGATGGAGAAGAGCAGGACAAGGCAGATACTGCTTACAAGCTATGCTTCTTAGGTTATCAACCCACAGATCTCTGTGCTGTGAGATAATTTCTGGTCACACTTACAGGACCTTCTTGTTATCCTGACTAAAAACCTTATTTCATCTGTTTTCTGTATTAATCTGTCCTAACAATGTAGGAATATCAGTTAGTTGTTGTAATCTATGTAATACAGCCTAGATATCTTTATAGATGATTAATTCTACCACAAAGCATTTACCGCAACACCCATTTAACTTGTACGTGAGATACCGATAGTGTTGGACTCTTTTAGAGAGCACAGGAGGCTGTTGTATATGGAATCAAGTATGGAAACCTAAAATATTGAAAAAGGTAGCGTGTTGTTGGTTAAGGAAGTGCAACCTGAGAAAAATTAGACCATATTTGGCACTGCATCTCTGACATCAAGAACATGTGGTTATTTCTAATGGTGGGCTATGAAAACAGTTTTAATTTCAGGACTTTTCAGAGTGCTCCCAGGAGTTTGAAATATCTCAGGAATGACATTTCCACACAAACTGTGGAACTCATTTATGAGAGTCTGAGGTTCAGACCACAGGTATTTGCACATGACCTCAAAAGACAGTCAGTAAGTTATACTTGTGAGAGGACAGGTAAAATGAAAACTTCACTCTTGACCTGAGCTATTTTTACCCAACAACAGATGTTTTCATAACCCTTGTCTAATTAGTCTTTTTAATTTTTTAATTTTTTTTATGCTCTGACTTGAGTATTCTGGTAAAAGTCTAGACCCTCAACAGCTACTAACTCCTTTGGAGAACAAAGAATAGGAATACTTACTGAACGGTAAACCTTTGTATGAACACTGTGTTTATGTCACGTTTCTTCCTGAAGAGGCACGTTTTGAGAGGGAGAGAGAGAGAGAAAGAAAAAGAAAGACACTTCATTGAACAATTTCCAAATTAAATACTGCTGCCTTCGTACCACTGGAATTAAACAGCAGGCATATATTTTTAATGTCAAAAAGGACTATTTCTGATCATCTCACCTGACAAAAGTCGTAGATTTTTATCAACTGGGTTCCTCGTTAAGCCTTTAACTGTTAGTAGGGTACACAGGTTCAATTTTAAGGCTTCACCTAAGGGGGAATCCATCATACACTTGAGCAAGTGATTTGCTTGGAGATCATGACTATTAGGAATGCATGCCCTTGCTCCTGGATGTAGTTAGCATAGTTGCCAGATGTTGGATCTTGCTCTACCCTTTTCCATTAGTTTAAAAAGCCCTCTGCTATCAGAGGTATTTACAGACCATGTTCGGATCACTTTTTACCTTTCTGGGGATAAACTAAACAGACTGAAGTCCAAGACTCATAAAGTGCCCCCTTACAAAAAGCTTTAACTTTAGATTGTTGCTCCCTCTGAAAGGTGACTGTAAAAACAGTACTGTGGAGTTTCATGTTTATGGCTTTAATGGTTCCTATATAAAGAGCTTTGGCTTACCAGTCAAAAAGCAGCATGACTGGCTGCCAGACCTTTCAGTTTTAGCATAGTCTCCAAGGGAAGTTGAGATTTTTGCATCCTGTCTGTCATCACAAGCAGTAAACACAGATAAAATCAGAGCAGAGTTTGAAAACTGGTGTCGAGGTCCATGGTCTACCTCCCTCTCCCCTTAGAGGAAAGGGATCACATGCCTAGTGAGATCAAGCCATCTCATGTCATGCGATGCGACTCGGAAGTTGCTCAGTCCCCCCCTCCCCTGGGTCCCTCCTCGCCCCTCACCAGCAGGAGCTGTGCCCACTCCAGTATCTTCTCTGGGTCATGCTGCGCCCTCAGCTACCCCATGTGATGGCAGTGCCGTCAATGCCCTTCATGGGGTCGGCAGCAAACGTCACCCCGTGAGGCCGGGCGGGTGGCCTTGTTAATGAGTCACAAGACAGAGCAGAGGTCTGAGCTCACTCCTTTAGCCCTGCTAGCTCTCCCTTACAAATATCAAGCAAAGCTGTATGCTGCTCTCCAAAAAAATAAAAAAAATAATAAGAAAAATCAATGTCCCTTCATGCAAAGAGAGGCAGTTTTGTTCAGTGTGACGACTTCACTTTTACAGTCATTTTTTCACAGCAGTGCTGCTTTTTGAGGCAAAACAAACCTTTTTTTTTTTTTTTCACTCTTGTTGCAGTTGGTGGATGTAAGTAGAAAGAAAATTCCATCCATTAAAGATAGGAGTTACTAAAATAGTGGACTAGATTGGTGACTATAGGAAGGAAAGCCTAAATACAGAAGGAGGGAAAGAAAAAGGGAAAAAGAAAGGAAAGCAACAAATGTTTGAGGAAAGAATACACAGTGTTTCTTTTTCTCTCTATTATTCTGCCTTCCCACTGCTCCTTCGAATTCAAATCTTTCCTTTGGTTGTAGGCACCAATCCAGCAACTATATGAAGCAAGTAATTAATGCTATGTATGGAAATAGCGTTATTAACTTAAGTGACCACAGTCGAGATCAGATTTTTGTTCCTTTTTTCTATAATGTACATGTAGAATCATGTTTCCCATGATGGAATATTTCTTTTGCAATTTGTTAATTGCCTTTTTCATTATGAAGAGAATTTGTACTCAGAGAGCTACAAAAGGGCATAGGGCTCCAACAGCGCTTAGGAACATGGTCAGATTTGCAACAGGAAATAAAGAGATGAATTAAACGATTCCCAAATGCTTTCTGAGCTTGGAACACAAGCTACAGATGTGTCTTTTAACAAGTTAGCTTCTCCCTAAATATATCCACGCTGTCAAATAGGTAAACCTCAGACTGCACCCAGAGCTGAGGAAATCCAGGCTCTCGTGTGTTAAGAGATGTGTGTGCCAGACTAAGAGGTGCAGCAACAAGCACCTCCAGCTGTCTTTTATCAGGTGGGGAGCTGGATGCTAGGTCTGGAGAAGCTCTGCATAATTCCTGAATTTGCCCCAGTTGCAGGTTAACAGGTGCAACATCACTGCTGCTGGTCTCTAAAAATCTAACTGAAGGCAACAATGCTATTGACATTCTTCCTAAAATACTGGGAATTCAGGCTGCAATGTTCTAGGCTGGATTTCATCACCATCTTTCCTCTGTCTAGTGTTTTTCCCATATGGAAAAGAGATTTCCAAATACATTTCACAAGCTGTGTCCTTTCCATTGCCATTAATGATATTTAATCCCTGAAGATATGTGTCTGCTTAAATATTTATTATAAATAAGCCCACATTATAGAGTTATAGTCCGTTTTAAAATACAGATCATCTCTAGAAAAGACATTTAGTACAGATCTTATGCAATATTTATCAATTAAAACTAGTTTCAGAGATTCATAGTTGCATAATTATTTATAAATAAAAAAGAATACTGGAGGATACGTTTCATTTAAACTATTTTATTTTTTTTTTAATTCTGTCATATCTAATATTTTGGTAGTTAAATTGAAATCCTGTTACATAATTTACATATGAGAACATAAGATAACATCTAATTCAATTCTGTCCCTTTTAGGATAGATATAAACTGTTTTCTGCAGATCCATAGGAATATTGTATTTGTGGGATTTGTTATAATTAACCTGGCAGGGCGTAAGAAATGCAGGTAAGGCAGTCATTAGCAATCCTCCACCTGGCTGAAGTCTTCTTGGAAAGAGATCAAGAATGATATGGATTCCTTAAGAACACCAAGGAGACAGGTCTTCAGTATTATATCTCGCGGGGGCCTCTCCCAGCTCTAGCCAGTGCAATGTCACCACCAACATTTATGTACACTATTTTCTGAAGGCCATGGATATTTGTTGCAAGTGTTTTCCAGACCTGGCCCTACCAAGACTGTGAGATGTAATGCAGTTCTGGTGTCAGGCTGCAAAAGAAAACAGCAGATCTTTTTATTCTGCTGATGTCTGAAGGGTTTGGTTGATATAGCCAGTCTAAACTGAAAGAAAGCCTTCATAGGACTTACTGGATTTACCTTCCTGTACATATTAATTGGAAAGTTACTATTTAATAGTTTGCATTGTCTCAGTTAACTCTTTTTTTTTTTTTTTCCTTCCTTCCCCAGAAAGAAAACGTTAGGAAGTTGATACTGATATATCACATTCACAGAATATTTGAACCTTCCTGAACCTTCAGAGGATCACAGTGTCTTAAATGCATTTACAGATTCAGAATTACGTCCTGGTATTGTTGCGTAGTTCAGTTTGCCCCGTTGTCCTGTATCCCTCTGTTGCTTCCTATCTCAGTTTTACACTGAAAAACCGTTCAGGCACAGAGCAACTTCTGCTTCTGATGTTGTGCCTGTGGCAGGGTAGTCTTGCTCCATGAAGCCTCGATGGTACAAATAATCATAGCAAAAGGCTATTGTGATCATCTCTTTAGGTTGCCTGTAGTAACAGGTCTCAAGACTTTGAACTGATTCTTCGTTTAATTACCATGTATCTTTGGGGAAAAAAGTATCCAATTGTGATTTAAGTATTCCCAGTGATGGATAATCCACCACAATTCTCTGCAACTGATAAATGTTAATTATCAGCACTTCTGCCAACCATTATCAGTTACTTTAAAACAACTACAACAAAAGCTACCTGTACGTTTACTCAGAATTGCAGGTGCAAAACATCTCTTCAGTTTAGTTATCTGCAAGGACAAAGGTATCTTCATGCTCTGCCCCTCCATCCCAAAGGATATCATATTTCTCCTTATTTAACCCCAGATGCATTGAAAGGTCTTTGGGGAGATTACTTTACTTTTCTAAACAGATAACAAACAATGGGACTGAACAAATAACTCACAGTGAAATATGTAACACTGGATTTCAATTTTTCCTGCTGCAAAATGTCCATGAGCAGCTCATACATTATTTAACCTGGCTTTTCAGAATTACTCCATGGAACCGTACATTTCTGTGTGTGTGTGTGAGAGAGATTGTTATTCCTTCCCAACCAATTGCTTGGAAAGTTCCCTGTAAACATTTGGGTCTTGAGAAATATTGACTGTGATGGATTGTATCAGTATCTCAGTATTATTTCTGGACTTGACGGGTACTATCAGCAGGTGGAATGTATTTGGACTTCAGCTCTGCCATGCAGACACACAGTTAGAAAATTCAACAAACTGAAACAAAAGACACGACATTTTCCCTTCCTGGGCCAGTCAGGCCCAGGAACATCACCATTACAAATCTTGTGTTTACTGGTGAAACCTGTGGACAAACCATGAAACGGATGCACCTTACTGGAGCCAGGCTGGCCTTGGGCACCTGCAGCATGTCTCTGTGTCCCACCAGAGGTCTGAGAGTACCCTGCCAACAACTGCCTTAGTAAGGAAAACTGGGTGACACGTCCACGTTTCACCTCTTTTGCTCCTTGCACACCCAGTGGCTTCACAGCCTTCAGCAACTGGTAAAACCTCAGGTGGGCAGCACAGGACAGCCCCCCCCCCAGCCCGTGGTGTGTATCTTGATCCACCCAGTGCCTCCAGCCAGCCGGGAAGGGAGTGCTCCTCAGTAACAAGAATGTGGACTGGGCGCCTGCCAGGCACAGCAGCATCTAAGATTTGAGGGCATTAAATAAAAATTGCTTTTTACTAACAATCCTCTGTGAAATTAGAACCTACTTTTTCTGATGGATTGTTTGTTTGGTTTTAAGTACCTGAGACTGAAACACAGCTAACAGCCATTCTTGGTATGGCTTGTATTATGAAACAAGAAATTATTTTAATTGCTCTAGCAATTCCCTTCCCATTGCTGTAAACAAAATGATTTCCTTCAGCAGCAGTCTGACTCACGTCGTACTCAACAAAAGAGCTGCTGGCTGATCAGGGCTGGTGTGAAGGCTGTGTGGGGGCTGCAGCCTCTCCCCTTGCATGGACCACAGAGCACAGGCTGGGTCTGCAGCCAGCCAGGGGATGCTGCTGGGGCAGGGACTGACCTCTCAGCCCTTTGCTTCACCCCGTCCTCATGTAGCTCAGTTTATACAGACTTTGCTTCTCTCTCTCGCAACAGCAGTTATTTACAAGCCATTTCAGTGGTTTGTATTTGAAAACAATTTGAGCATAGGGAAAGGCAAGAGCACTGTGCCAGAAAAGCTCCGAGAGCTCTGCTCTCTCTGTATTGTTTCTAGATTGAAGTACCTTTGTGAGGTTTGGTGTTCTTTTCCTTGAGCACGTTCATCTTCTGTAATGGAATTGAAGTCAAGATGGAAAAGCAGATGGAGTCCAAAGTAGTGGAAAAGGGATATCCTTCCATGGGAGAATCCTGTGAATTTTCTTTTCGGATGTTCTGATCCATAGATCCATGCACTCAAGGCAAGACACAACTATTAGAAAAATGCAACTCTGGCACTGCAGAACCTCCTCCACTGGTGTCAGCTTTGAGCTTACAACTTCAAAATTATTGATTTAAACATTTTACTATTGATTGCACAATTAAAGCATGAGTAGGGGAAGGAAGATGCAGCCAGTTATAGTATTCAGTTTCCCTTTATATGACTCAGAGACACATTCTTTATTTCTGTGTTGCTGTTGGACAAGATTGAAATGTGTCTGTAGACATGATTTTGGCCCTTGGCAAGTAAAAAGCCTTGGATGAATATCCAGTCTTAAGCCAGTAGCACTGTTATATGAAGACTGCACTTACGCTTTCATCTTACAACTGCTTATTCATAATGCTGTAGTTAACTAAATGCCTGTAACTTTCTCCACAAGCCTAAGAAGTCTATATTATTAATAAACAAGTCCTTTGTTACGCCTTTGAAAACTCCTCTATATATTCAATGCTGAGGTGAAAAAGTGAGACATGAAGACAGATTTCCCCAGGCATTTCAGGGTGCAGAAATGATGCCATGACTTTTTTTCTTAAATTCATAATAATTTTCTGTAGGCTACACTGACCAATATACATCTGAAATGGTGTAAAACCAAACTGAAATAATTGAAAAGACACAGTTAGTTTTCTGCGTACCTGGATAAGTATCTACTTTTCCTTCATGTGTCTCTCATGGTGTTAGTGGAACTGTGGAAGTGTAGGGATGCCTCAGTTAGAATTTGCTCTTAGACCTAAGAAGTGTTTTGATAGAAATACATATGCATTTTAAATAAGTAAAGAAGACATGCCTTCGAACTGATTTACTTAGTAGATGATATAGCAAAACTAAGCGAGGTACTTCTCAAAAGTGTGTAGTGAGTATCTTTGAGTCCAATGGCAACAAAAGTAAAATCTTCTTGATTCAAGGGAAAGAGATACAGAGACCATTTGGGAAAGAACGAAATGCAGAATCAATGACACTTATTGTCTATTAAAATAAGATAAGAGAGTGAATTATAACATTTTTTTGTCAAATGTTATTTTCAATTCCAAATAAGCTGGAACTGCATGAACTAAGAATTCTTTCACAGACACTTCAGGTAACAGACAGAATTTACCTAGGCATAATCAAAGCAGCATTTTCAGTCAGGATATGACACTGGTTTACTGTGGTGACTGCACTTATTCCGCCTGAGATAAAGCAGAAGAGATGATATTTATAACAACTCCTTCCATTAAACCCGTAGCTTGTACTCGGTACTGCAGATGAGCATCTAGCAATCTACATAGTTCAGATTACTAACTGTTCAGACACCAGTCTGGGCTTTGTCCCATAATCAATAATCATCCATCCTTCATTTTTATTGCTACCTAAGCATAATTACTAAAGAGATATGGTGAAAGATGTATGCCAATATCACCACTAAGACATCTTTGTTCAACATCCTGCCCGTGACACAGCAACACTCTCCTTTTGTTATACTTTGAAAATGCTTTTGAAAAAAAATTTCTATATTGATGAACTGAATTTTCCCTTAAGAGCTCACAAACTGTGTTGGGAAACCTCATACAGCTAGTTTACAGAACATTTTTTCACTTAATTATTTTCTAATTGCATATAAACCACAGCCAAAAACTTAATCTGTAAATTTGAACACATCCAGCCTCTGGAAGATGTGATCTCAACTCAAGATTGAATTGGATTGCAAATTTTGCAAAGGTTTCTTGTTTTCATATCATAGAACTCTGAAGCCAAACATGCTGACTTTGAGAACACTCCGAATTATATGGGACAAACCCAACACTAATAAAACACCAGAATTTACAAAGAGAGCAGAAGAGTCTCTTGGTATCGGTATTGTTGGTATCAGGGTTAATTATTCAATAATTAATTGCATTTAGTTCAAATTATTAGTTTTTGCTTTCTGTTCTTCATCTGTTTGCATACCTGTGCCAGCTCAGGTTATATAACTGGTCATACAGATTGCATAGGATTATGTTTCTTCATTCAGATTGCCTGATGCTTTTAAAACAAGAAAATTATAAGCAAAACACTTCTGGCTTTGAATTTCCTGATATACAACCTTTGAGCTAAAATTTGTAATACTCTAGGGGTTCTGTTACTACTTAAAAAATACCTTGCACTTTTGAATAGCTGCAGAAGCAAATAACAATCCTGTCATTAACCTTAATCCAAATTAAACGGAAATATTTTTCCAAATATACCAGTCCTTCATGGAAAACCAAATGGCATTTTGATAGTTTTGCTAATTTCTAGTTAGTGACAAATAATTGGAAACCATAATTATTCAAGGCTTTTTTCTATATATATGATGTTTAATTTAAGTTCACTGCTTAATAGTTGTGCAAGAATATTCTATTGACATTGAGGTGAGTAGTCTTTTACCACTCAAATTCTGTTCAGGTTTCCTAAGACCATCTGCTCCTCCAAGGTGAATCCATGTAGAAGCATGGACACAAGTGCATGTGAATAAAGTCGAGGGCAAAACTTGACCTCAAATTTTGATTTTGTTCAAAACCAAAACCCAGATGAGAACACTAGATTTTCTAGGTCTCTGCCAAAAATAAGCAGTATTGAGAAATTGAAGTCTGCAATTTAGGCAAATAGGACATTTTGGCAGTAGGGAAGGGTTGAAAGGCTTGTGCTTTGGTTGGGTCTGTTCACAACAGGCCTGGGTTACAGCAGTTCCCATGTTATTAAAAACTATAATCACAGCTGGTTGCATTGCAGATGTCCAAAGTATCAAGGAGTTTATGTCACTAAATCTCATGCCATAACTGCTTCTTGGTAGAATTTGGCATTTTAAAATCTTGCATGTTAAATGTAATAGGTAAACCAAAATAATTAAAACTTCCTAGGGAAATCAGGATTCAAAATAACTCAATCCGTTAGGATTAACTCTGCCTGGCACTGTACAGATTGGGCAACGTGGATTACTATTCCATATTTATTTTCTGAATATGGTCCAAATATTATCTGAATTTCCACAGCAAACTCCTGAGTTAGGAACAATACTCTTTGGTTTTGATCAAATTAAAATCACATGTAAACATCTCATATTTTGACTGGGGGTATTAAACATTCAGTTTTGAGATAATCATGCACATCAGAGCACTTATAGATCATCTCAGATGTGATGGGAAAAACATCAGCTCTTGGGTAACTGAAACCTGTCCCAGTCAGGTATCTCTTCCTTCCAGGCTCACTGTATCATGTTTCTACGTAAAGAACAACATCCTTCCTGGAATGTTTCCCCCTTAGGGGGAACAGCAAGGAAAAAACCGAGGAACTTGCCTGTGAGACAGTGGTATGTCTTTGATTCATTGATCCCACGACAGTGCTGAGACATCCTCAAGAATTCATTGGCTTTGGAATCTGAGTTCCAGCTTGCCAGTTGTTCTGCTACCCCAAACCCACAGAAAATTGAAGAGGTTTTTTCCTATCCTTGTTTGTTTGTTTGTTTTGTTTCATTTGATTTGATTTTCTGACAATGAAAATGCTGGTTTAATATTTTTCCTTCTGTTGGGAAAAACAAGAATTAGTCCTCCTCTTGACAGTCTTACGTTCACCTACACTATGTCAGCATGAAGTCAGTAAATTATGTTGGTATTAAAAAACTGAATCCTTTTCGTTCCCTGTGTTTGGATCATCTGTGGGTTATATCCCTACAGCTGCACTGAGCCCCCAAAAGTCCATAAAGCTGCACTTAGTGTTTCCACATGTAGTCTGATTGCACAGGGTCACATTAAATGAAAATATACTAAAAAGGAGGTTTCAAGAGCACGTCGTGTCACTCTACCCTGTAAGTTTAGAAGATAACCATATTCTTCTTCTGTTATTCTAGCTGTACTGATATGATTTAAGATTTATATTAACCTGAGTATAAAGTCTATCCTAAAAACTTCATTTATTTATGAGTGATGTTATAAAACAGTAATATTTTAGTCTGGAATGTACTTAAGCATGTTGAAACTGTAAAATCCTATTCAAACTGTCTCTTTACTTCAGTCCATTCAAAACCCAATGTCTAAGACTTCCAAATGCTGACAGAAGTGCTTGTTAACTACATAGAAAACATCCAAACAGTTCATGGAATTTTTGCCTTGGGGAAGCATTTGTTTTTCTTGTTTCATCAACTGAACCCTGTTTTTCCTACAAGAAGGGTGTATTGTAACATCAGTCATGAAAATAACCAGAAACACCAATGGGCTGTTGCAAAAACTTTGGGTTGAAGTCCATGTTCCAGTCATGCATTCGGAGAGTTCAGGCCCTCGGGGGAGGGGAAATGCAAACTGAGGAGTCTTCTGCATAATTTTCCTTGAGATTATTCAAACTGAAGAGCTCCAGGTAGATAAAAACCAGCTTTCTTATGAAGATGATGGTGCTCTAATGGCAAGGAGCAAAAAAATAAAAGATACATAATTATTTTTTCAATGTAAGTAAAGGGAATTTTAAATAGAAATTCTGTAAAGGAGTTATCATGGTGCCATCAAAAGCATTGGGAAAGCTTTTCTGCTGAAAAGGAATAGTTGTAACAAGCATACAAAGTCTTGAGTTGGATGAACACTTAGAAAGTGCTGATTCAACACAAATTGATAGGTTTGACAGAACACAATGATTTCACCAACATCTTCACAAAAAATTTTGCTTTATTTCAACACAATTAAGGTGTGTGATGTTCACCTTATGTTTTATCTTTATGCTTACATTTTAGATATATTCTTTTTAAATTAGAATAGAAAGGCCAACATGATACAAAGATGCAACAAAGAATTTTTGTAAGTCTGAAGTGAACCACTGATTTTAAATTATTTCAATCTCACACAAAATCAAGGATTACAGATTTTGAAGCCTTGGACTTTCCCATGAAGTGGGTCTCCAGTGGGAAGTCATCTCTGTGCTGGAAAGATTTTAAACACACGCTTAATTCTTTGCCTGGGAGAAGGAGAGTTTGAGCATGTATTTAAGTGCTGTGGTTATCTGAAGGGTCAAACAGGTGTATAAAAGGAGTTGTGAAGGAAGCTCAGCTCCTCGGAAAAGTGGGACAGATCCATCTCGAGCTGCTGTGGGCACCTGCAGTGCAGCTACCCCGGGGTTCCTGTGTGGCTACTGGGCAAGGAGAGTCCTGTTCACCTGGCTGAAACCCCTGTAATAGAATGGGATGAATTGTGCCCAGGAGATTCCCGATCGTTTTCTAAATTTCACACAAAAAAGTCCATCCAGAAGGGAAATCTAGCAAGTAGTACATAATCTATTTACAAAAATCAGTCTTATAAAATTTTACAGACATAATTTCAGACGGTATGTTTCCATTGGTACCATTTACAGATACTACCTTCACAGTCATAAACACATCAAATCAGTCCAGCGCTTGCTCTTTTCAAGAGGTCCGGTGGTAGAAGTGCATTTAAGAAGATCTGTCCTGTTCCTCTGTCTTTATGTGAATAGCTTTTTAGTGTGTCACCAATGATTTAAAATAAAATATAAGGTATATTCATCAAAGTTTCAATACAGCTACCAGCGAACTTTTTCTTTAGATTTTGTACCTACCTTCTCGTCCTGAATTAATTACATTAAGGATGACACTGGTGTTGGAGATGGCTAGAAGAACAGCCATGCCTATGCTCTCTCCTGGACTCCACTGGGCTGGTGAGTGCATGTAGAAACCCTGGACTGCAGTCGTTAGCGGGCTTGTGGCATACCATAAGTAGGACATGTTAATTGTGACTTTCTCAATACCTGTGACTCTTTCACAAGGTCCTTATTAGGTTAAACCAGATTGTACAGGCTCCTTCAGATTTTACTCTCCTTCTTTCTCCAGGTTGCTGTGGGAGTGTAACTGATGCACCTCATTAGAGTTTGAGATTGTGTGAGTAATCCTATTGCTTCTATCATTCTGTGCAAAGTGTGTATAATCGCCCTGTTTCCTCATGATGGTATGAGTAATCTCATTTTATGACAGGCTTTTTCCATATTCCCTATTTTTTGCTCTTTGACTTTGATTCTACTTCTGTAAATTTGGATTGATTCAGGTGAGGGAAGAGACTGGGAGGTGGGAAGAAGGAGGGATGCAAAGGGAGAACAAAGCACTTTTCGTACCCTCACCTGTAACCCTTACGGTTCGGTTTGACTGGGGGCTAGAGATCAGACGATAAGCTAGAGGAAATCACACAGACAAAATTCACGTGGCTCAGACAGCGTTGCTGCCGAGAGCAACACTTCAGTGCTGCTGCAACGGCACCGTTCAGGTCTGCCTTCTGCTGGGGGCCTGGGCTACACGTGCCCCAGAGAAGCCTGGGCAAGAGCATCTGCACCCTTTTTCATGGGCAAGTCTCTGCTTTGGAGATTAAGAGGGTGCACAGAGCTTGTTCATGGGCTTTGCAGACCATGCCCTGTGGCAGGATGCCTGTGGGAGTGCAAGGGGAGGGAAGGGAGAGCCGTTCTCCCACAGGTAAGTGAGAAACTGCCCTCCATCTGGTGCTCGCTTGGGTGAGGTGGGAGGTGACCTGAACCACTGTCATGCAGCTCCGTCCTCCCTTTCACGCTTCATGTCAGAGCCAGGTAGAAGGCAGGGTGGCAGGGACGTTTCTCAGAGCTCCTTCTGAACACGCCTGCAGCACCCTGTGCAGCACCACCGGGCTGCAGGGTGCGACTGCCAAGGGGGGTCCCTGCAGCTGTTTCAGTGGAGGTGTCTTGTCCTGTTCCCAGCGGTGGAAGCAGCAGCTTGGTGAAGGTAACACCACCCTAGGGGCGTTATCCATGTTCACTCCACCAGTGCTGCTCCTGCTGGTGGAGCCGAACCATTGAGATGGGAAAGCTGGGGCCAAGAAATCAAATTTAGGCAACACTCAGAGTTTGTTTACAGACGCGTTTGCTACCTAGATGAATCATAGTGTAAGGGTATACTAATCTAGCCACCAGCTGGGCGTTATTGCTGTGTCCTGGCTAATTCCAGTTTAACTGATGATTGTCTTTCTGAGTCCTTTCCTTGTCCTCAGCTGCTGGGCAAAGCTACTCTGTTCAGTCCTGCATCTTCTGTCATTCACCATAGAGATATTGTTTTTCTTTTGAAGTTCGTTTAAGAATTCTGTGAGGAAGGATCTGAAAACCAAAAACTTGGGCTGGTTTGGGGCACAAGGATAGCATTGCTCTTTACTCACATCTACCAGTTTCCCAAAAGCATTTAATATATAACTCAGCTTCATTATTTCAGATGATACATTTGTTTTCCTCTTGCTGCATATGCCCTGTTCTTGCTGCTACTCAGTATTCAGCAATGCCAGCCCATCCAGCACATTGCAGTGCTTTCCTCAGTGTGTTCCTGTGTTCAGCTCCCCTAGTCAGAGAATCAGTCATATTGAGTTCTACAGTCACATGTATTTTGCAGTATCCCTCTGCCAGTCATTTCCACCAGTACTGCGTCTGTCTCTGCTGCAACATTTTGCCATAGGAGATGGGTAACGTTGTTCAGATCATTTCCCAAATGCTCAATAAGACTTTCTGTTTCTGCAGTTAAAGGTTTGTTATATTTCCTGGGGATGAGACAGTTCACGGTTTCTCGGGAGTGCAGGAGAAGCAGACATACACAAGTCTAAGGGAGAAAGGAGGTTAGCCACTGGATTGATGGATTACTTTGCTTTACTTCCTTCATTATATGTGGACATAAAATAAAATCTTACATCTCACACTTTGACATTTTTGGCAAACATAAAATACAGACCAATAGAAAAACATCAGGAGCACATACCAGGAGTCAGTCCCACAAAATCAACCTTTTTTTACCTTGCTGCTACAAAACCCTAATCCCCATATTGTTGAAATATTTGTCTCTCATCTTTTCTCCATACAAGCTGAGCCCATTTGATAGATAGTCCATTTCTTTTTAGCTTCTGCTGTCTTCATGGCAACATTTTTATTTGCAGGATGAGAGGGGAGGAAGTGGAGGAAGTCCACTGGTGACTTTCCTGTTGCTGCTCATTTAATGTAAAATTTCCTTGGATGCTGTAGCGATGAGTGTCTGGGCATCTTTTCTTCTGTAGTACCCAGCATGGTAGGGTCTTGATCCTTGTTACTGCTACAGTAGATACTCATCATTAGCAACATATCAGTTGATGTTAAACAATTGTTGTTGCCACTGGCTGGGTAACAGAATAAATGGCAGGGAAAGCGTACCCTGGGCAAACATTGATTGCTGTTTCAAGATACTGCCAGAAATGAGAACCACAGTAACTACACTAAAACGCTACAGTACAAGCTGGTGAGACACCATGTTCTGAACCTTTTTCATCTTTGTTGAGAACATTATTGATCAGCTATATCCAAGGGGACTTAGTTTCCTAAGTATTCTTGTTACAGCTTCTGGCTCACCTACAAGCACACTAAACAACTGTACTTTGCCTGGGGAACTAAGTGGTCTCTGGTCTGCCTTGCCCTTGAATTGCACTGCCTTCTAAGAGACTTCCTCAGTCCTGATGTCATCAGCAGAGAACAGAGCTGTGTTGGAACATGAGGGGAATATTAGATCATGGAAATTAACTAAGTGGAAGGATTTAATCTAATTCTTTCATTCTCAGGCTGTTTCTTTTTCAAAAGTCATAACAAATTAGGAGGACTATGTAGCGCAGGTAAAAAAACAACCCACCTTACTTCAAACAAAACCCTCAGAAAAAAAGCAGTAGTTGCAGGCTCATGATGTCTTTGCCTTATGTTCTGATGTGTCCCTACTGATGTGATTTTAACGTACGCCACGTATTTTTCAGAATATGCTCTCCTCTGTCTTTCGTGGAGCTGTGGGTTAGTGATGCCACTGCAATGTGGTAGAGAACAGTTATAAAATTCCTGTTAAAAAGGATTGTTCTAGATATGGTCATAAGCTGATGAGATGATCCAAAAGGGGTGCTGATGATCTGTGATTTCAGTATTTCAGGAACATGTATCCTAGGAGCAGGGCTGATTGAACCAGCTGTTAAAAAATAGACCTACTAATTGTTAATGAGATGACATAAGGCATTCATTGCAAACTGAGGGTTGTGAACACGTTGGTCATATAACAGTTCTCATACACTGGCACTGGCTGCCGCATTAGAAGATCCCTGAGTCTGAAGACTGATTGGGGCAGTTTCCCAGCTGCCGTCAGATAGATGGAGGAACGGATAGATGCCAGAATTCTCTGTTTTCTCTACAGGTTTTATGTGACCCAGCAGAGCATTACTGAAACAGCAGGTCCTGTACCACTCATGTAGTAAAAGCTAATGGGTTTGTTGCTGAAATTTTCAGGTTTTCTGTGTGTTGTTGTAAGCGTCCCGTTTATCTAACAGCTGTGCTATTGTCCTTTATGACCACTGACTTGAATGAGTTACCAGGAGCTGTTTTCAGAAGGGGCTCTTTGCCGCCTGTGGCTGTTTTTACCTGTGCTCTCATGTCCCTCAAAAAGAGCTGGGCTTTAAAAAGGTGTGACTCAGCACAGTTGTGTCATGTCATTTATTTTTATTTCTTGCTGAGAGCCTTGGGTGTTACCTGAACACAATTACGAAGCAGGGCCCAATTGCGGCTATCCCTGTACACAAATAAGCTGAAGGGTAGTCCTCACTGAACAGTACAATGAGAAATACCGGCTACAGACAACGAAACGAGTGCATAAACAGGAGATAATATTGTAGCTATCAGTAGCTGGGTTATTCTGCAAATGCCACAGCTGAAAACACAGGATTTCTAGTTTGCAAAAAAACTCATTAAAAAACCCACACACACAAACTTCACACCATATTTAAGAGTCAAACAGAAACAGAAGTTTTGATGTTGTGAACCAGTTGGAAAAATGATTGCAGAATGATTGAAATAGGGTACTAGGAAGCCTGAACTTGCATGTCATGATTGTTGCTGCTCAAGACAGGACTGTTTCTGTGGCTGGTGGTTGTGATCCCTGTCCTGTCCTTCCCCGACAGCACACTTCTGCAGACTGCTTCATGGTGGCACTGAGAGTGTGCCGAGCCTCTCAGACCAGCTGCCTCAGACATGTCCACTGCTGTGGAGAGGACTCCCAGAAGCCATCCCTGCTCCCATGGGAAAGTACGTGGCCACTCAAAGAGATACTATTAAAATAAAGGTTTCAGAAATTTCCAAGCTCTCTGCTGCAGAGCTTGAGCTTAGTTATATCAAGAGCTTCAGGACCTTCAGTTCAGTCCCATGGATGACTGTATCCAAGCAGCATGTCTTGAAAACAGTAGAAGCATACCTTGGATCCTGTGTGCACAGGAATCCTCGGAGATGTGCCAAGAGTCCAGGCAGAGCCCGTACGAACTGTGTCTTTAGTCTCCCAGTGTTACCTGAGAAGACACTATCTGGGGGTTCGGTTCATCTTTCACTGTTGACAAAGCTTTCTCTAGGAAAACTCTGATGACATGCAGTGGGTTGACCCTGGCTGGAGGCCAGGTGCCCACCAAAGCAGCTCTATCACTCCTCAGCTGGGCAGGGGAAAGCAAATGTAAGAAAACTCTCGGCTCGTGGGGCAGGATAAGGACAGGGGGATCACTCAGCAGTTATGGTCACAGGCAAAACAGACTTGACTTGGGGAAATTACCTTAATTTGTTACAATGAAATCAGAGTAGGATAATCTGAAATAAAAACTAAATCTTAAACACCTCCCCACCTCTCCCTTCTTCCTGAGCTTAACTTTACTTCTGAGTTCCCTACCTCCTCCTCCTCCCCCTGGGTGGCAAGGGGGATGGGGATTGGGGGTTGTGGTCAGTTCACCACACTTTGTCTCTGCTGCTCCTTCTTCCTCAGGGGCAGCAGGACTCACACTCTTCCCCTGCTCCACTGTGGGGTCCCTCCCATGGGAGACAGTTTTCCATGAACTTCTCCAATGTGAGTCCTTCCCACGGGCTGCAGTTCTGCACAAACTGCACCAGTGCGGGTCCCTTCCGTGGGGTGCAGTCCTTCAGGAGCAGACTGCTTCATCACGGGTTCCCTGCAGGGTCACAAGTACTGCCAGAAAATCTGCTCTAGTGAGGGCTTCCCAGGAGTCACAGCCTCTTTCAGGCATCCACCTGCTCCAGCACGGGGTCCTCCATGGGCTGCAGGTGGGTATCTATCTGCTCCACCATGGACCTCCATGTGCTGCAGGGACAGCCTGCCTCACCATGGTCTTCTCTATGGGCTGCTGGGGAATCTCTGCTCTGGTGTCTGGAGCACCTCCTCCCCCTCCTTCTGCACTGACCTTGTCTGCAGTGTTGTTGCTCTCACACATTCTTCTGTCTCCAGCTCCAGTTGCTGTTGTGCAGTTTTTCCCCCTTCTTAAATATGTTATTCCAGAGGTGCTACCACCGTCACTGATGGGCTCGGCCTTGACCAGCAGTGGGGCTGTCTTGGAGCCAGCTGGCACTGGCTCCATTGGACATGGGGAAAGCTTCCAGCAGCTTCTCACAGAAACCACCCCTGTAGCCCCCATGCTACCAAAATCTTTCTATACAAACCCCATACGTGATCTCTAATTGTAACATGTGTCTAACCCCTTCCAAGTGTCTGATAGACCTTGTGGGCTGCAAAATGCACTTGATTTTAGGAAGCCTTGAAAGGGCAGCAGTGATCCTGCTTTGTATATTTCCATGAGACCTCCATTAAGACTGAAAGGGCCGTCTTTGATGAGAGGCATGCTGGGTGAGGGAAAACTACATTGCTGGGTAGAGAAGACTGGGTTAGTGTGAGCATCAGCAGCTGGGTGCGTGGTGCCACAGAGATGGTGAGAACCCTTTTCAAGGTCCTGCCATTCATCTAACAATCTATGACCTCTTCATATATTGTGGGATTTATTAATTATTTTTGTTTTAGCTTGAAATGAAATAATTAAGGGTCTGACTATTAATGTCAGCTGGTTTCCATTAACTACCATGGTCTTTGAGTCGACTCTTATTTGAAATGTTTGGTTATCTCTCTGCAAGAAGGTGGTAGATATCCAGGAGTGATGTATTGTCCCTCTTGTCATTGGTTTCCTTCACCAAACTCCAGCAAGGTAAAAGGTTTTAATGCTGAAGTCAGCACTGAGGAAAAAGAAAATCATTAAAAAATTATCCAATTCTGCCCTGCTGCAGAAAGCTGTTACTGACTTTCCCTAATTTTATTTTTTGTAGCTATCAGTACTTACATTGTGAGATCACTGGAAATTGAGGAGATGTAGGATTTGGAAAACAAAGCATAATTATTTTTGAATTTTCAGATTGAGATACATAGGAACATACTTAGCAAATAAATACCACATAGAACAGAAAATATATAAGTAGAAGATGATATTTCACTGGGACTGAGAAGTTGTGTATCCTTTATTAGAGACAAGGAGAAGAAAAGGAGTGGAGATAGTAGAAAAAGCGAAGTAAAATAGCAACTCCCCTCCTCTCCTGAATCTCCCCTTTCCCAAATCCTGAAAATGTTGGGTGTGAACAGGAAAGGTGTGATTAACCAAAACAGGCATTGAAGTGACATTTAGATAAAACAGGTCACAACAAGAAATCAACAAATCAAGGTAGAATTAACAAACAAAAGGTGGTCTCAAAGGCCACAGGGCCTTACCTACTGCAGGGCCACTGCAGTAATCTACATATAGAAAATCTTTGAGTGAAAAGTGTTGCTCAGAGCAGGTGGAGTTGAGCCATGGGGAAGAGAGCAGCCTCTTCTCCACCTGCTTGCTTCTACTGGTTCACTGTCCTGATGGGTTGCTGAGATGAGCTACCTTTCTCAAGGGCCACACAAGGCTCAAGAGCCAACGCAAGAAAAGCTGCAGCTATCACAGTTAGGAAAGAGATGTGGGAGTGCCTTTCTCAAGCTGTAAGGCTAATTTTATCATTAAATGGATGCTGGGCAACAGCTTGGATTTTGAATGCATTTAATCCAAACTGTAAAATCTGAGTAGAGCTCAGAAAGAGGAGACGTGGAGTGGACATTACAAAAATAACTGGGGTGGAGGGAATAGAAGAAACAAAAGAGCACAAGAGAATGGCCTTATTGATTACGCAATGTGTTTTGAACACATAAGAATATCCATGAGCTCATGAAAACCTCCTAATAAAGTCTGCTTTCTGTAGAAGTGAATTGGACACATTTCTTACTGGTAATATCCAGGTTGGGGGTCCTGTGTGAGAAAGAGTTATAGGAGCTGCTAATGTCAGCGGCACCAGAAACAGGGTAAAGCATGGCATACCGCCATCAGCCATTCATGAGAAACAGAAATAATGTATTACAGGGGTTTGGCTAGTCTGCAAAAGGAGGTGCTCTAGTACGTATTTTTTATATCTCTGTATAGCGTAACACACTTTCACATTGACCCAAGAACACACCAAACTCCTCAGTAAACGATTTTTTCCCTGCGATTATGGCTTTCTCCTTCACAGTCCTCCTCCCACTCCCTTCAGGTGTTCAAGGGACCAGACCCTGCTGCTGCTGCTGCTGCATAAAGCTCTTCAGCTGAAGTCTTTGACACCATGCCAAGGGACCACAACTGAGTATCAGTGCCACCATTTGGTTTTTTTTCTGATTAACTGTCCAAGTTCTTCTCCCTATAGTCCCTTACATAGCTCCTGGGAAGCTAAGAGTCCTGTTTTTGTGTGCAAGCCAGGCAAGCAGAAACATGGCCAGGACTGCCCCACTCCAGTGGCTGGTAGACTGCTACCACAGTAGTAGGCTCCACTGGAAACAAATCATGCCACTTTGTAATGACAGTGCTCTTAAACGGAGCATTAGAAGGTGACAAAGCAACTTTGCAAGTCCTTTAGAAGACAAGAAGCTCCTTTTCACATTTTTCCCACTCCCATATAAAATGCCAAACACATTTCTTGCTCCTCTAGTGTTGGGATCTGCACAACCTGAAAGCAAGGCTAGATGCAGATGGGGCAGCTTTGCTGCCACATGCCTGCAGCCCTGTGGCT
The DNA here is from genome assembly GCF_963210335.1 of Falco punctatus. Lineage (NCBI taxonomy): Eukaryota > Metazoa > Chordata > Aves > Falconiformes > Falconidae > Falco > Falco punctatus. The sequence goes on from NC_137581.1 coordinate 80,997,478, forward strand.
TGGTCAGGGGCACCAACAGCTGCTCAGGGACATCTGGCTCTGTGGTCTCCTTCCCCACCTCCAGCCCCCATTGGTTTGTGCCACTTCTGACATTCTTTTGATATTTATGGCACAAGCTAATGATCAGGTCCTGATTAGCCCAAGCATCACACTTTTTCAAATCTTGACTGTGTTCTTCAGAAGACTGAATTTAACCTGGTGCTCACAAGTACACGTACTGTCTGCTTATTTTCTGGAGCTGTATTTTAGTTTGTTCCCTCTGTGTTCCAGCTCCAAAAGCTGTAGAAACACGTTTTCCCTCCTCATCAGGATGAGTTCACACGTTTGTTCGGGAATTGATTCAGTGACATGTAGGAGTTAATTCCCCACAGTCCCATATCAGGTCTACGTACCTGCACACCAGTTCCTCATGAGCAATTTGAAGTGACACAGAATCACTCTGTGGTACATTCAGCTGGGGATGTTGCAAAATGAACACATAATTTAGCAGCTCTTCCTGAAGTGCCACAGCTTTTTTTTCAAAATCAGAATACAAGTTTTGCTGTCACTCAACAAAGTATGAGCTGGTGCCTGCCCTGCTGAGGACAGCAGGTTAGTGGTTTCCAGGCCAAGTGAAGGTTGCGGCCCAGAGGCAGCCCCTGCTGATCAGTGTAGAAGCTCCAAGCAGAACATTACTGCTTATTTCTCGAGTAGTGAGCTGAATCAAGCATGCAACAAATTTTGTATGGTCAGCTGTGCAACCTCAGAGTGAGTATTTAACCTGGGGTAAAAAGAACACAGAAGATAATGTGTGTGTGTGTGTATGTTTGAACTGATACACATGGTTTTCTAGAGACAGAGGAAGAATGTTTATTGTTTGGGTTAAGGAAATTCCGTAATTTTGGTGTGCCATTCTGAAAATAAAAAATGATTAGTACAGGAATTCTTTAACTGCTTACCCATGACACTTAAGCATACTTTTTCCCCTGCTTAGCCATGAGTAGATATTTGGTCTAGGCTGGCTATCCTCTTCTCTCCAGTTCATACATCTGGACCAGTCCAGTCAAGAGTATGCTGTGAAAACAATAACATTTTAAAATTAGACTCATCACTAAGAACATATAATTCATCTCATGATGAAAAATGGTTTCAGATAATTTAGTAAGTGGCATCTGTGTCATTGCCAGGTGCAAGTGGATCTCATCCGTCTCCCAGTTGGGGACTTTCCTTTCAAATGATACTGCCATTGAAATGGTTGAGACCTAACTCCAGATATCTTAACTTTCTGTGTTCTGCTTATTTTAATGCTGGCTGGTTTTTCTGAATTCCCTACTCTCCTTATTAATTACACATTGAAAAGATAACAAAATATTATGAAGCACTGCCACATCTGTGGAATCCAACATATTGGATTTTTTGCCTGGAGTGTCAAGCAAGATTAATTATTCTGATAACAGCGGGATTAATCCATTCATCACATACAGTAAAAAGACACTGTTAAACATTCAGACCAAGTTATTCTTGGTCTTGAGAGGCACAAATGGCAGAACTAGCATCTAGAGGACATTTGTGCCTTTAAAAAGCCCCATTCCCCTGTTACCTTCTTTTTCTTGCACCAAATTCTTGCTGCAGGGCTGGCTGTTACCATGGGGGCACGAGGCAGCCCTGTGGAGGGTTGTGTAGGTATGAATGTTCGGCAGAGCCCTTGAATTTCAGGTAGACAGTATAATTACTCTGCCATTCAACACGCACACACAAAAAAAAAAAAAAACAAACCAAAAAAAAAAGCAATTTTGTTTTTCTCTGATTGCCTTAGTTCCTGCTTTCCTACAGTGAGATTGTCAAGAACAGTTACATGGTTTTTGAAAGCTAATTTGAGGTCAGACAGTGAGTCAAAATCAATTCTTGATTTTTGTCAACTGTGAGCTGCAGCAGAAGAGTCTGATGTGGGAAGAGGGTGAGCGGCCTTACTGGCGTGCTGCCCTTGCTGGTGATTCCAGCTGTCAGCATCTTCTGGACCAGCCTCCAAGTTTCTGCACTTCCTCGGAACTGATAAAACTCAGGGGCGGGATTTTTTCCGCTTAAACCCCTCGTGTTCCAAAATTTCTTTTATTTTGGTGTAGGGAAAGGAAAAGAAAGTTAGATCTCTGGAATGTGCCCTCATTAAAAGGAGATTGGTAAATGGCTGGCTATGTGGCCGGAGCCCATCTCAGCTCATGCATTTGTAAGTGAAACACCTCAGCTTTCCAGAAGCCTCTAAATGGATTGCTTTCAGTCAGAGCAGTACGCAGACATTATAAAGCCTGCAATTACTTTTACTGTAGGGCCATAAAATATAGATCTGTTAAAGTCTGGGTGCAGAACACACGGGCGTCCTACAGTTCCGACCAGTGCAGATGAGAGTCTATTATGGATGATGAAAACAAGGTACTAGAAAATCCATTAGAGCTATTTGTTCCCACTTGCAATGATAGCCCCTGTAACCACATTAAATCAAAGCATCTCTGGGACTTCATTATGTATTTCTTATATCAATACCATATGCTGATATAAATAATACTGAAACAAAATCAGGGAGAAGAAATTACACTGCATTGTATGATTTAGGGATTTGCTATCAATTATTTAGCATTTATATCAGAGAAGCACTTAATGTTTTCCATTGGGGTGGGACCCTGTAGTGCTAGGGACCATGTACATATTGAGCGAATGAAAATCACTGGCCCAGAGTGCTTCAACCATTTAAATTGGGTTAAGGACATATGAGTGTAAAATGATAGAGTAAAAATGATTAAACTCCTCTCTTGATACTGTCGCTCTGGGATTGAAACTCATATCCAGTAAGAGAACGGTAAGAAGCGTTTGCTTTTGAACTCTAGGAAACAGCAAAAAAGAGACCAACAGAAACCTGCAGTGACTGTGCGTAACACAGCTCTTTCCCTGTGCTCTCCAAAGGCCCCTCCTTCTCATATGCCATCTACAAACAGAACAAGTCTGGCTGGTGTCTTTTCTGGAAATAACGAGGCTGGTCAAGACTAGTTTGCAAAGGAAGCAAGAACAGCGTGTTTTCATGGTAATAAATGAGACAAGATTGTCATCGTGCTTTAGACAAGAGTCTGGAGGGGCTGTTCTTCCTGATCCATCAGGAGGTTTGTGTTTGAGTTTGCAGGCTCCATGAGCTCAAAACATAAAAAGGAGATATGAATCAAACATGCCAGTAAAGTTCAGTGAAAGTAATATGAACCCAAAACAATGATTCCTCCCCTCGACCCCGCCAGCTCTGTTTGCAGTATGTAATTATCATGAGCTGGTTGGCAGTCCTGCAATAAGTAGGCACAACAGTATGAGTTAGGAATGTATCATCAATCTTAGCTTACAATTTCTTTGCTTTTGTTGGTTTATGCTAACCTTATCATACTTAAATAGTGGTATGCATCTTTGTGAAAAATGTTGAAAATGAAAAAGCCCACCTCAAAATAAACTGTAGCGGATCCCTCAATTTCTAGCATAAATACATAATTTGCATTTTAGACATCTAAGACTCATACAACCCCAGATTATAAGAACTATGACTTCTTGACCTGGATGAGCAGATATATTTGTGTTGTAAGTCATTGGTTCCAAAACAATTTTGAACAATAAATCTGAAACCCAAACTTGTAAAATGCTACATATACAGAGACTGCCTGTGTGGGTGCAGTTCAGATAACGAGGACAGAGACTCTAAGTAACTGAAGGATGTGAAAATCCAGTTTTTACTCAAGGTGGCTTTACAAATCTCAGCCTGCTTATTCAACATATTCACCTCCATGCATTTGTCCCTGTGAAACAGATGGGTCAGGGAAACAGGGTCCTGTCCTGAAGGATGATACTGCTGTAAGGAACACAGAATTTCAGTTTTCTTTTGGGATGCATGTAGGGGAGAATGCAGTTATGGTCTTCTGTGGACCTCAAATGGCGGAACACTCTGTCTTCCCCCAGGGTGAAAACCCTGGAGCCTTTCCCCAGGTTCTGGGCAGCTGGAGTTGATGCCATCCCAGCATGTCTGCCTGGGCAGAGGCAAAGTCTTAGCACAAGCAGCAGTGCTTGTTCCTGACCCAGGTCCACAGCCACGTGGGCTGGCTGGCCCCAAGACAGCCTGCAGCAACTGATCCTTGACCTTTCTTTGGGGCTGAGAGTCTGGATTTGTTGCATCATCTTCGAGGAGTGGACATGAGTACCTTAACCAAACAGAGCCTTTGGGCAGTTGCTGGTCTTATTTTCATCCTTAATCTGTCTAATCCTGGAGAGGGGCTAAATACGGTCTGTCCACATTACCAGCATATATATGAAAGGGGGGACCCTACAAGCATTATGTCAGTATTGCCCCTTTTTCTCTTCCCCTTCACTGTGGATTGCTACCAGAAAGGTGTATTTATCAATTATTTATAGATTAAATAAACACACAGACTCCTTGCTCCCACCAACCTGTGACTGGGCTCTTTGAACCACTTGTCTGACTGACATACAGCAGAGCCAAAAGGCTGGAGAGCTTCCTGGCCTCACACTGTTGGCATGATCCAACCAATGTCCATGTCTCAAGTATCCCTGAGAAGAAAACTTTTGAGACTTAGCTGAAACCCCTGAGAACATCCTTGTGCATGGCTTCTGAGCACATCAGAGTTACAGCTTTGATGTGTATAAGTATGTTTGTGTACATATGTATGTATATAAAAATATTAACAAAAAGTTAAAAGTCCCATTCAACTTCCATTGCTGGCAAGGAGAGTACTTACACTGGGTTTAATGGGAGAGTAGAATCAAGCCCCAGCTCAGGAAAGTACTTCAATCTGAGCTTTGAGGAGGTGACTTGTCACAGAGACTTCAATTAGGCACATCAGCAAAAGCTTTGCTGACTAAGGACTTCCATAGCTCAGCTGGTGTGGAGGGCAGCATCCAAGCTGGATGCTATAGGATGTTGACCTCTCTTGAGAGCCCCGTGCAGCAGCCAACCATCTGCAAAACTTGCAGAGTAATCATAATAATTCCCTTGGCAGCCTCTTTCAGAGAGGAAAGGGAAAAGAAAGAGCAGAAAAAAAGGAAATTCATTTTAGTTAGCACTGAAATACTCCTGTGATTATTGCCTTCACGTTTTGTAGTTTGGGGCTATATATTAGAACATTTCTACTCTCAACGCCAAATGTAGTAACAAGGTCCTTGGGGCTAATGGTGGTGAGAGGGGGAAAAGAAAACCCAAGATGCTGGTTTTGTATTCTCCCCTATCAACAGAGGTAAATCTTGATCCTTAGGAGAAGTGTGTTTTAGGGGTAGTTAGCGTTATGTACCAGTTGCCACAAATAGCTTTCATCTCTTGTTGTAGGGCTGGCCAGCCTCCGTGACCCCACAAGCAATACACCAAAATCTTCACACGCCTGGCAGCCTGCTACCCGGGATGGGTGTGAATCCCTCAGCTGGGGAAGGTGCCTGCCTTCTTCCCAGTTAGGTTTTCTTCGTGGTTCATTTCTATGGGGAAAGCGGAAGGGAAAGAGAGTTATGGGGGTTTTCTTTGCTTCCCGAAGCCCCGGTATACGCGGCACACGGCTACCGCTGCCCGGCACAGGGCTACCGCTGTCTGACACGGCTACCGCTGCCCGGCACACGGCTACCGCTGTGGCTACCGCTGCGCTCGCCCCTGCGGGGCCGCGGGTGCTGCCGCTGCCGCCCGGTAGCGGCCGCCGGGTAACGAGCACCGTCATCAGGCCACAGCGGTGTCACACGGGGGGGCAGCTCACGCAAGGCAGCGCAGAGCGGGGGGCGGGGGTGCCCCCCCGGTGGGGCCGCGAGGCCGAGCCGAAGGCCGCGGCAGGGCTCGGCGGGGGCTGAGGGGGCGGGCGGCCCGGGGAGCCCCCTGGCGGTGCGGGCCCCACCCGGCCGGCGGCAGCGCCGCGGCCCGGCCCCTCGCCGCGGCCCGCCAGGCCCCCTGCGCGCCCCCCCGGCTCGGTTACTGTTAACGCCACCGAGGTGCGAACTGCGGTTCCGCCTGCCCGTGGCGGAACGTTCCTCCGAACAGACGGGGGAAGGCGCCGAACCCCGCTTCCCCGCTCAGCCCTCCCCGTACAGGGTCGGTTCTTTGCCAGAGACGCGCCCGGCGGGAGCTCCCGGTGCCGCGGGGCAGCCACCGCCGCACGGCCACGGCACGGCGGCACCGGGGGGCGCGGGGCGTTCTGCGGCAGGGCCGGCACCATCCGCAGCCTGCACGGCTGTACCCTGGGGTGGCCGCTGTGCCGGCCCGCTGCCTGTGCGGGGCTGCTGCGTGTGCGGGGCCGCTGCGTGTGCGGGGCTGCTGCGTGTGCGGGGCTGCTGCGTGTGCGGGGCCGCTGCATGTGCGGAGCCGCTGCCTGTGCGGGGCCGCTGCGTGTGCGGGGCCGCTGCCTGTGCGGAGCCGCTGCGTGTGCGGGGCTGCTGCGTGTGCGGGGCTGCTGCGTGTGCGGGGCCGCTGCGTGTGCGGGGCTGCTGCGTGTGCGGAGCTGCTGCCTGGGGCCGCTGCGTGTGCGGGGCCGCTGCGTGTGCGGGGCCGCTGCGTGTGCGGAGCCGCTGCGTGTGCGGGGCTGCTGCGTGTGCGGGGCTGCTGCCTGGGGCTGCTGCGTGTGCGGGGCTGCTGCCTGCCCGCCCCCCAGCCAGGCCCTGCCAGGGCTCTGTTCTCACCAAGGTGGGTCCTGCATCCCAGGTGGGGACATGGGGGCCGTGGTGGACACTTCAGGCACTGGCATACCTACCATGGCAGCCACAGGTCTGGTTTTCACCGTGCCGGGCTACCTGGGGTTTCCCAGAGCAGCAGTCAGCAGGATACAGCGCTGCAAGCAGGGATTCACCGGAGAGGTATAAATTGGCTGGAAAAATCCTAAACTCGTTTCTGAAAGAGCTCAGCTAAGGGATTTCTGTGCAGTGAAAAGCATCACTCTGCTTTTATTCTAAACACAGTTCGGAGTGCTCCTTTATTTTTCAGAATTGACTCATAAAGACTACAGGAGGGCACCAATTAGTGAAATAAACCTCTAATCCTCAGTGCAGTGCCTGCTATAGGACTGCTGTTTAACAGCCTTCTTACTAATCAATTCTCTTCAGCCAGCTACATGCCACAGATGCTATGTAAATAAATGCAAGTTTGAAAGTGTTCTTCACCGAGCGGTAAAGCTATGTTCCTTCTACTCCACCATAAAATCAGCATGCATGTTAACAGATACCTACTCCACCTTGGACAAATGACTTTTCTTGTTCATTTGATTGCTGCAGCTTGGGAAAAACAGAGGCAGAAAACAGCAATAAACTGCTTGTTCTTCTTGGGCAACATTTTAAAAATCTGATACCTCAGTGGCAACCAAGGCATAGAGCAAAGATGCATATTTTAGAGTCAAAATAATGTCCACAGTTTAGGTTGCTATTTTACTTCTGTTGCAGATTTTAGGCCAGATTGCCATCCTTCAACTTTCTGAATAAAAGGGCTGCTCCTCATAGCCTTCTTTGTATGTAACATTTATCCAGACAAGATTTTTTTTTTTCTTACAAGTTGATATATTAGTGAAATACATAAGTGTAATTTGAAATGAGCCTGTGTGCAGAATCCTGCCAAATACAAATGAAACCCATCTCCATCAAGGATGATGGCAAAATCCACACTATCTATAATGAAACTAGAATTTAACCCCTAGTATTTGGCATGTCAGTGAGCAACTCCTTTTAACTAACAAAACTTTTTTTCCTAAGCAGGGCCAAAGAAAGTTGGACAACAGTGTGTATTTGTCATTTCTCTTCTGTGCTGTCCTCAGGCAAAAGCAGTGATGCTCAGAAAGGGATAATCAAACACTTAATAGTTTCAGCACCACATCCCAGTATCTTTTAACAGAGAGATAGGTGTATTATCACCAGGAGAAAATGAAGACACGAGGAGATGAAATTACTTGCCCTGAATTATCCAGCAGAGCTTTAAAAAAAGCACAGGTCTTGCGTACTCATGGTGTTAAGCAGAGCACACATTTAAAACAAAGTAAATGAGATGATGCTGTGTCCTGCAAGTTTCACTGAGTTGCTCACATAACATTCTCAGTTTGTCTTCACATTGATGTTGGATAATAAATTTGAATAAAGAAGGTATCTTGTTTGAGTGTCTAGCATTTAAGAAGTTTCAAAAGCTCCAAAGTTCCATTATCTTGCCTGTGCAGGGAAATGAATCCTTTCCTTGTTTTTTTTGTTGGGTTTGTTTTGTTTTGTTTTGTTTGTTTGTTTCAGTGTGGGTTTTATTTATAATTTCTTATGATTGTGTGTTACATATCATGGGCGATTTCAAACAGTCATGCTTTTTACAGATAAATGATCTTAATTATACAAATTCCTTCTGTATAATGGGAACATATTAATCTAGCACTGTCTTATACATTAATAATAACTAATTTCCACATCTATTATTTATCAATATTTTAGCATGTAGCACCGGTGACGAGTTTTTCACTAATTAAAACAGTGAGTCAGCTGAGTTAAACTATACTGACAGATGAGATAGGACTGCTGAAACCTAAGGATTTAAAAAAACAGGAACACATCACAGTTTTCACTCTCTGAATGTCAAAAATTTAGGAGCCACTGCTCAATTCCTCCTGTGCATACATGTGCATAAAATCTACAGCATTTTATTAAGTATAGAGAATTGAACCTATTGATACACTGCACATGGAAGGCAATCCTGAAATCTTTATTTTATTTAATAGGCAGTTAAATTATTTCAGAATATGTTTTTAACAGGCAAGATTGCTTAAAGAGGAATCTTTCTGAATTCAGTAACAGAAAAAGGTGGTAGCTGACCCTGTAAATTCAGCCCATTACAAACTAGAGGACAGAAGACTGGTTATGTGAATGGAAGAGAACTCAGTAAGTCCTGGTGAAAATTCCATGATAGCAAAATACAGCAATTTCTCTGGAGAATATTTAAGAAGGGGTTATCTTTTAAAGTTCATTTCAATTTTATTTTTAGTACGAAAAGGCTCAGAAATTTGATTTTTGTTTTTCTTAACTTATCAAGACCCTACCCATTCAGAAAAACATTGGAGGCATTGTCTCTACCTTGCATTGGACTGAAAATATACCTGTTTAGTATAAAATAACTTTAAAATATGTAGCATATTTTCCTGCCAAAGATCTGTGTCTGCTGTTATTAGGGCTAGTGGTTTGTCAAAATAAATCATACAAGTTGTCATAGGGAAAGTGCAAGGCAAGCATCATGAGTGTGTAGAAAAAAACATGGATCATATTATTTAAATACAGATATACATTTTTAAGTACACATATTGAAAAATGAAGAACAATTTTGTTAACTATTTATGTTTTAATTCAGTGGCAGCAATAGTGCAGAACCATTATTGCTCCCTTTTTGTTTCTGCTGTCCCACCTGTGCAGAGGGAATCGAGCGTGTAGTGTGGTGGGGCTGAGGGGTTCTGACTGTGGTCCACAGACTCCTGAGCTCACAGATGACTTCTGCAGGAGCTGCCAGGGTGTGAGTTAGCCAGGCAAGCCCCTGGCCAGTGGGGTAAACCTCATCCCACCAGCCTTCAGCCCTCCAATGGAAAACTGTAGGGATCTGTGATGAGACAATCTGAAAATCATTGCTATTACAGATTTTCATAAAGGCCACCTTGTCCCTAGAGGAAGTAATGACTCTGGGCTCTCTTGATGATCACAGATGAGAAAGGGCATCCTCAGTCACTCATCCAGACAGGTCCATTTCCCTCCACTGATTAGAGGATCAACCCTGGTGGATGAACCTCCAGGACCTGAAATTCATCTCTGTGAATTTTTCCCCCTGTTAAGCCCCACTCCATCCAAAGGAGGTTGCCTCCATCACAGGTGTCACAGATTGGAGGGGGTGCCTTCACATTAAAAGTAGTTCTGTCAACCAGCACCTACCTTCCACTGAAAAGGAAGGTCCTGCTCCCTCTCCCCTGTCCCCTTTCTGCAGCTGCAGGTACCACCCTCCTTCCTCATATTGGCTTTGGCAATCATGTGGCCTTAGGGTGAGTCAGCTCAGTTGACAGGTTGAGATATCTAGCAGAAAACTGTTCTTTTATTTGCATATTTATTTATACACAGTGTTAGATTTCCACTGGGTCAATTATCTGAATTGATTTGCCCCAGGGCTATCTGACTGCTAGAGCCATCCCAAGGGGAACAGGGCAGAGGCGTGTGCCTGGGGGAGGAGAGAGGATGAGGAGCAGGATCTCCTCCCTCTTCCTTGGCAAGAGTCAGCGAGATGTGAAACCATAACCAGAAGATGAAGGCTCTGGCACCTTGATGCCCTTCCTGCCTGTTCCCTTGATGCAATCCTGTCCTGTCCTTGCACCAGCTTCGGGAGCTGCAGGAGCTGACTTTGCAGAAAGCTCAATGCTTTCTTGCAGTCCTTGTTTTCAGCTGCATTGGCAGGAATGCCTTACCCTACTTGCTGCATAGGCAGGCAGTGGCCCACCCACCCTGGTGGAAGGAAGCAAGCAGGGCAGGAGCAGGGGACCACAGCAGATAGACAGGACGCAGATGGGCTTGAGCTGCTTTGGAAGTGCCTCTGAGATATCCAGAGGAAATCGTGAGATCTAGCTGTGAAATCATATCTGTGAGAGCCCCCCTGGAAGTGTTCATGACATCTCTCTTCCCACATCATTCCACATCCACAACATTCTCCTCTGAAGAAACAAATGTCTCCTTATGACAAGAGCTGTGGATTGATTTTAAAACACATGAAGCCAGCTGAAAACAAAACGTATGTGACAGCTATCACAAAACTGCAGCATTAACAGTAATGGCAGCCTAGATGTTGAAACAGTGCTGAAAAAGTCAGGTGCACTGCGGTGGCAGTCGTCAAACCCTGACATGATGGGAGATATCTTTTCTGTACGTACATACACACAGGCATCCCAGAAGCCAGAACTGTCTTTCTGCATCTGGTTTATAAAAACTTACTTCTTATGCTACACATGCCAATTCAGTCTTTTCTTCTGTGTGATGAACAAATGTGAGCATTTGGGTTTAGTAAGCCACAGCTGTGAGATACCTCTGACAGGGAATCTGCAAAACCAAATCCCCTAGTCTGATGAATATTCTCAAAACTAAGCAAATTCAGGCTTCTGTACACTGGATATCACACAGGCTTTCAAAAGATGCAAGGGACTGGCAAAACAGAACAGTAATTAAAAAAACCCCAACAAACAAAACACTATAAAAGCAACGATGACAGTAACTAAGAGTACCTAAAAAAACAGAGTAACTATGCTTTTTGTAGCTGTTACAGGCCTGATTTATCACTGTATTACACCGATTTTATGCTGGTGTAAAACCAGTATGATAGAGCTGTGCTGAATATCACGAAGTATGTATCCCTTCAGTTCTGTTGCACACTCTCACAGGCATAAAACCAGCTAATGACTGAGCAAATCAAAGACAAACCTACTAAAAGTGAAATGGTAGAAATGTCAGGTGCAGGGAAAGACAATCATTACGCTTCTTGATCAGTGCAGTTTTACTGCAATGATCCGGCCTGAGGGGCAACAGAAATGTATTGAAAAGCTAATTTTCAGTAAGATAAAGGCCTCTTGCAAAGCAGCATTAGAATGTCTTTAATAAGTAATTAACCAGGCTGAAATTTTCTTAAATACTCTAGACTTAAATATAAACCTTATATATTTGACCATCTCTATCTTAGCACAACATTTAATGCTTGTAGCTCTTCAAACCCTCTGCTGTTATTATTGAGCTTGCTGTACAGTACTTTATTGGTTTTGGAGACCTTTTGACTCACAGTGACTTCCTCACAGAATGATATTCTATTCAAGAGAGACAAGCATGTGACCCTCTCTATAACAGCAGCACATTCTGAGTGGATGTTATGCCACATGTTGCAAAATTTATATTCTTCACAAGGCATATGTTTCATGTCATAAGAATTCATATTTCTTCTTTAAAATTACACACGAGGCTTTCTCAGGTGCAAAAGGCATTAGGAAGTGCACTTGTAAACACTCTGAGGTTCTGGAAATGCCAAGGAACCTCATTTCTAAGCGTGTTTATTTGAACAGAAACGTCAATATGCAGAGTGATTGCTAGGCTAGAACAATGCAGGAAAAGAACTTGTGAAAAGGGGGCCAGTATGACTGGAATTAACGTATTGTGAGAAAAGTACACCTTGCTTGGTACCAGGACGTTCAAATAATACAGTAAGAAATGGCTTTGTTTTATTGCATCTATGATCGGTTACTTTTAGCTATTTGAAATATTGCAAATGTATTCCTTATGCGACTGTTTCAAAGAAATATTTGGCTTGCATTCAGTCAGTAATAATCAGTGGCAATGTTACTTTTACAGTAAATGTACGTGAAGTTTATAAGCAACTGCACAGTGGGACATAAAGATATCTATTTGGCATTTCCAAGTTTTATGAGTTTTCATCAGAAGAAACTTCTGAGAAGCTTATTTACCCATGTAGATATCTATATACACTCATTTCCTGTAAGTGAAAGCAGATTTGTGTCATCTGTTACGTTTATTTTGATCACCTATAGATTGTTTGCCCTTTGATTGCTGCTAATGTTCTGCGGAGCCATTTGTTTTCCTGTAGTTAATGGTATTAAAGGAGAAGGTATTGCCTTCTTTTTAGGATTAATTCATTTTACAAGTGTTTTTGTTTAAAAGGGGAAAAAAACCCCAAACAAACAGATTGCCCATGCTCTTCATCTGTCTACTTTAGGAGTGTGGGCGAACATAGACACCTGGGACATGGACCTTATTACAGATTAAGGAAGAATATTTTTGTGAGGAGCCCTCTGTTAAATTATTGGCAACAAATTACTTGTCCCTCAGGACACACAGGCCTTGCATTTCTACTGGCAAAAACTGGAGGGAACATGGTATAACTTTATCTACTATTTATCCTGAAAAGTCTTAATAAAGGCTTAATTGTGAAGGGGTTTCCAAGTAATCATTTGTGGCTGGTGAACACATCCAGTGCAGGGAAAATAACTGTTCTGCTGCATATTTCAGAATCTTTGGGATTAGGAACATGGCCGGTGGAATTTATGAAAATAAGTGTAAATAAATATATCAGGATGTGATCATTGCTTCTCATAATTTCTCTTTCCCCTCCTTTTGCCTTATTCTCCCCCATTGTGCAGCCCCAGCTGTCTTCCTTTTGCAAAAGCAGGTGGGGTGGGAGCCGGTGCAGAGACCCACGGGCTGGCTGCTGGCTCTCCCGCAGTCGGGATGGGCTGGTCCCACCCAATGCACTCAGAAGGCTCCAGCCTTCCTGGAGAACTCTCCAACATGCCTTCTCCGAGGAAAGCAACAAAATGAAGGCTCAGGGTTTTGTTCTCAGCGTTACCCAAAAAGGGATGCTGTACCTGGTGTGGGCAAGGGCTTTGTCGCTCTACAGCGCTGTTCTGGCAATGGTTTTCCTGCCTTTGCTTTCTGTGGAGGACTTTGTTGACAATAGACTATTGCCCACCTGAAAAATGGAAGCAGCTTTGCCATTCATCTTTCCCACGGGAGTTTTTCAATGGCGTGCCGCAGCAGCATGAGAGAGCTTGAAGTGTCCACTGCTCTCACACCACAGAGGCAGAGAAAGGTACGTGGGCTTGAAGAACCTTTCAAGAGACTCTTGAACCTGAACTTGGTTGCTTCTGTGCCTGTTTTGAATGAAATAAAAGAGACTATTGGTCCTAAAAAAAACAGTATTGCAGCTAAGGGAACTTAAATCCTGAGCATATTTTGCTTCAAGACTATGCAGACTTTTCAGTTTGGTCACTGGTCTGCCTTCATATCCCAGCGCTGTTGTAGGAATCTAAATTAGGACTAACAAGGAACAAAATGGCTTCTGTTCCTAAGTAGATGCCCAAGTTATCTAAGTTTTAATTATCATTGAGAAAATTAATTACTAACATTTTTTCTTTTGTTTCAGACTAAAATTATCTTATTTTACACCTTTATGGTCATTGCTTGTTTTCATGGGCAGATTTTGTGCAGTCCCTCATACCGTGTTAAAAAAGAATCAAAAATTACTAGCACCATAATTAGGACTGAAACTAGGAACAGCTCTTCATAACTGCGGATATGGTAATTGTAATTTATGTTGGCTTTTTATGCCACCATGACTTTTATGAAAAGCAAACAATCAAAAACAGGTTGACAACCCTGTATACTTTCTTTTTGCTAAACCTGACCCTTCCCCTTCTGGTTTCTGTGAGCTGTGGCCACACTATGGGAAAGCTGTGGGCTGAGCATATCTGTCTATCAGGTGTTGCTGCACCTCTCCAGAATGTAACGTGAGCATGCACTGGAGCTCACCCTCCTTACCCCCTCCTCCCTCTGTGCCACATCCTCAAGCAGCATCCTGACACAAGAGGAGGACTGCATGTATACGGACATGAAGAGGTGCCTCTCCTTCACGTGGGGCTGAGCTCTTTGCTTTTATACCTCTTTGCCTCAGAAGGAGAGAAACCTGCAAAGCAAGTGAACGCAGCTTTTAAAATAACTGTTTTAAAGCAAGTCTGAGAAGTGCAAACAAGCTGGGCTGACTTTCACAGAAGAGAAAGGGAAGCGAGCCCTGGCCATATTTTCCTCCTGCTTTCTGCCTTCTCTTGTCCTGCCAAAGTGACATTGACTATTCCTGCTCCCGCCAGGCACTGCCAGCCTGGCTGCCTGCAGACCCCTGGTTTGAGGGGGAGAGGAGCCCTGTGCTCCTGCTCAGCAGCTCGCAAGGATGCAGTAACTGAGCTGGCAAAGTCAGAGGACCCAGTGGATGTGAACCCACAATGCTAAGAGCGCTACCGAGCTACAAGAACCTGACACAGAGATGTTTGGCCCCAAACCCTACTCCTAAGCATGTCTGCTGGGCAAGGATCTATTGCAACCTCTCTCATTTCAAGATATTGCAAAAGTACTTTAAACAATTAAAAAATATGACAGGTTGTTGTTTGGGTTTTTTTCAAAAATAAGTGTTTATATTTGAGGGGGTTGCAAGCTTGCCTTTTTAGAGGTAATTGTACAAAAACACAGATGTTTCATGTTTCAATCACTTGTCATGAACCTTGAGATCTAGTGCTGCACTCAGGCAGATCTTTAGGCTTAGAGGCTTGGGACCATCTGGTAGACCATCCATATGTTGTCACTCTGTCCTTTCAGTGATGACTCAAGACACTAAAAAATTCCCACTTTGATGATTTGTCTTTTATTCTTTTTACATCAATATTAACATACAAATAAAACCCAGAAAGTTATTATGTATATGAACATATCATTAATATCAGTGTTGAATGACTAAGTAAGATAAGAGTGCTTTTTCTCCTCCCCTGCATTTCCACGGAATAAGAAACTGGTAATATGCCTGAAAGCTCTCTTCTAAAATGTTACTTCACAATCACTGACTAGAAAGATCAGAACATTTCCTGAAATGTTGTGGTTTGCATAAGGTCACAGAAAAGATCAAATGGAAAAATTGCACCATATACCAGTTGACATATGTGAGTCTTTCGATCACTACATTTTCTATTTTGTCATTTTGAATATTTCCTGGCAAAAGGAAATTTATTTTATTATGTGTATATCTGTATTTATACACACACCCATATATAGGTAAGCGCAAAGATTTTGGTTGTTTCAAATGCAACTGCAAAAGTGAGGTTACTTCAGAGAATTAACAGCAATAAAACGATGTCATTTTTCTTTGAAAGACAAGAAAGCATGAATAAAGATTAGATTTAGGAAAAAAAAATAACCTGGAAAAACATACCACTACAGTAAACAGTAACTATTCTTTATCACAGTGCGGTTGGATGGTCACTTACAGCTATGGCAGTGTGGCAGGTGTCCCTGAATACTACTGAGGTCTGCATGCTAACGGCTCTATATTTTTCTCAACATTGTTAACTGAAATACATAGGAAGGTAAATTAAATAGCATTAAGGGAATGTCAGAGTATCAGTACCAATAGTGCATTGGAAGCCTTAGAGCTACAATGTGTTGTCTGGCTCACAGTGTATCTGAAGTTCATCTGAAAGTTGGAAGGGGCTGCAGGAAGTCATCTAATACATCCAAGAGATAACAATGTAAATCAGGTTTTGTGGCAATTAAGGTATGTGTGGTGAAAACAGAGGCAGATGCATGTTTAGATTAGTGAGTTATGCCAGGTATGATCGGTGCTGAAACTTCAAGAATTGATTGCCAAATTTGTTGTTATTCCCATTCTGGGCAAAGATTTGGGAATATGAGAAGAGTCATTAATTAACATCACCTCTCTCAACACATACCAGTGTAATGATTAGCAGAAACATCTGAAAACATGCTATGCAGCCCTCTGTAGAACTGGCTGCTGACATGATCCAATAATTCTGTCTTACATTTTGTCGTGTTTTGTCTTTTGCCTCCTGGTCTCCTAGCGTGATATTTTCTCATCTTTTTTTGTCTTAACCCTTGATGTTGGAAGCTAAAATGAAATATATGACAGAGCCTTCAGTTCCCTGGGTCAGTAGCAACATTCACTTGCTGAGGGTTAACCACACATCGAAGAGGTATTTTGAATGGTCCTTTTAACCCTGCAACACTCTGGCATGTAACAAAGAAAACTGTATTGGCAAGGATCAATGTTATTCACAATGTTATCTTTCCTGCTTTGTTTATGGCAAGAACCTATGCTTATAATTTATCATAGTTCACTTCTGAAGTCTGGTGTTGTCATGTAAAGCCAAACAGAGCAGATGTTGTTATGATGATGATGATGAACTTTATTATTGATGTTGTTATAAATTAAAGCCTGTTTAGGAGAGCAGTTACATGCATGCTTTAGTCCCATGGAACTGAAAGGACTTCAGAGCTACTACCCATGCTTGTTTAAATGCTGTTCTAAGTAGGGATGAACCTGAACATGTTTAAGTGCTTCACTGAACTGGAGCCTACTAGAGGTATGGAAAGTCTCATTTTCTTCATGGGATGAACCTTTGTTCATTCCTGCTAGACCATGCACGCATAAATCACGCTGAACAGCCAAAGAAGTATCTCCCTGCATCAATTCCTGGATTGCTTAAACTTAACACCTAATTACAGAGCTGGTGAACCTAGATACACTGAAGGCGGTTTGAAAGGCTGCCTGAAACATCATGGGTTGAGATGCCTTTGTCGGGAGCATTGTGCTGTGATGTGTAACGTGGGTAGATTCCTGTGGGATGTTGACAGTTTGTGGGAAATGCATGTAGGAGGAACTAGGTTACAAAGACCAGGGGTTTTAATGTTTTTTTCTTTGTCTCTCTCATTGTACTGTTTGTGGGCTTGGGGATTTTTGGGGGCTGTTTTGGTTTTCCTCTTTTTAAGGAAGAGCTTCTGGTTTTGGAAAATTCTGGCCAATACATGCAGCATGTCGTGAGTCACTCACTCCTGGAGGTTCAATACTACACCAGCCCTACCCTCCCAAAAGGATGCTGGTAGATGCTACTGAAAGCCCTAATGTTCCTTTTTCGCTCATGGCATTTATATGGAGTGATAATCACTTGATAAGCCATGGATTTATGTAACAAATTAATTAGCCCTGCAGCGTTTTCTCCACTCCCTGCCTGCCAGTCTGTCTCTACTGGGACTTGTTCAGGTTTTTTCCAAACAGTCACAAATAACTCTCACTATTATTATTTTCTTTTAAATCATTTGTCAGGAAAATGTTTTTTTCCTCCTCACACCAGAGTGGATTTTTTCCTGTGCGTTATTCTGGCCTGAGGCACAGGGCAGGTGTGATTCAGGTCTGTGTTAGCAGTGGGTTCTCCGCATGCAAACATGCAGAGTTTAAAGTTCACTGGCTTACAGCAATGCAAGGATAGGGCCAGAAGCTTTGCCACTGGAAAAGGATGAATCTTACCTTCAACTTGTGACTCTTGCATCTAATATCAACAGGGCATGAGATATCATTTCCGAAGTAGTAATGCCATTAATTACAGAAAAACTATTCTTGTGACATTCTTCGTACTGTACTTCCTTTTTCCTTTTCTGACTGTATGCTGGAATTGGTATATGATATCAGACCAGGATCTGTTTAAACTAAAGATGGTGTACACAACTTCTTGAAAAATATTTCTTGAACTTCATTAATTTGCATATTCTAGTTTTCTGTATAAGCATTCAGTCCATTTTAATCCTTCTAGAACAAAGAGTCTTGGAGAATAATTTTGTATTTGTGTTGTGTGAAAAAATGCAGTCTTTTATCACTCTTTATGGATTTCAGTTTTTGAATGAGAGAAATGTTGAATAGCAGCACAGGATATTTCATTTGTATTAGAGCCGTCATACTTCAACCTTTAATATATTCCTTCTTATTTTGTCTTTAAATTACATGGACCTAATCCTTTTTATCTTTTCATATAGAAAATTCTTCATTCCTCTACTTATTTTAATTATTTTTTATCTGAATCCCCCCGGTTATTGCATTATCTCTTACAAAAGCACTGACCAAAACTGAACGCAGCATCCCAGCTGGCAATGTGTTATTCACTTACCTATCACATTATACTGTTTATAATGTATTTTCCACCTGGTGTCTTATGCCTCACAATACATCATTTGCCCTTTTTTTTTTTTTTCTTTTCCCATAGATGACATTTCTACAGAAGCTTTCCTGCAGAGCTGTCATCAGGAGTGATCCAACCCTTTTCCAGAGTGTCACGAAGTGACTTTCCCATCACTTCTACTAGTGGTTGTTGCTTTTTATTGATCAGTATGGTCTGAGCTGCCATTCACCTGGCCTTGTTAGGGTCCTCACCATGTTCTTCCTCAATTTTTGGCCAATACTTTATGTGCATATGTGTGTGCCTGCGTGCGTGTGTTCTGCAGATGCTCCCATGTAAAAGCCCTTTCTTGGGTTCATTCCCATCAACAGCCCTGCTGGAAGATAGGGGACAGCCTGCCTCACTTTCTGCCAGGCCATCTAGGTTGTTTGTTCTTACTCTTCACTTCACGCCTCTATACTGTGCTCCAGTTGTTAGTGCAGAGCTGTTACTGGAGCTCATGCAGGCACATCTGAGCTGCCTTTGAACTTGTTCACTCAGGTGAAGCTGGCAGCAGTAGGTAGTGTGGGAGGCTGTGAGCCCTCCTGGTTTGCACAGCCTGCGTTAGGTAGCTGTGATGATCTCTGTGCTGATACACCTACCTCCTGTGGTACGGGAACTGTGCTAGCAAAAAATGACTTGTGTAAAGCTCCTCAACCGTTACCTGCGCCTCTGACGGCAACTTGTTCATGGCCTTCATATCTCATCCATGAGGAGGATTTCTCCAGCATTCCAGTCTGCCATGTGTGTTAAAAGAGCCTTACTGGAAAAAAACACCTTACCAAAGGCTAGTGCATTATACACGCTGAGGTAACTCCACCCATTCCAGCTTTTTATAGGCTTCAGTCTAACAAAACTCATAATCAGTTGCTTAGTATTAAGCTCTTGCCAGTGGGATTTTTCCTGTGCTCAAATGCAAAGGCATGCTCCTGTGCTGTACTCAGCAACAGCTGAAGAAATAGGCCATTTTATGGGGTATAAGTCTTTACACTTTAATATCTAAAAAGCTTCTTTCTGTAGCATGCAGAGCAGGTACAGGTCTGTGGTCCTCTGCTACGAAGCTTACTTACTGATAGCTGGAAACGTTGGCTGCACTATCTTTATTAACTCAGGCCAAAAGAGCATTCAGATGAAGCAATAATTTGAGCAAGATTAAGAGGAAAGGAGAGAGCACATGGGCAGTTAGTCACCAGAGGTACGCACGTATGCATAAAGTAAATCCCCAACCTGTTATAGTAATGCACTTAGTTACTGGAAATGCAATATGAGCTTACTTTCATGAGCAAGGATGAAAGAACTTGTTTAACCTTTGTACAGCATTTTCCACCCACACAGAAAAGTGACATCAGATGCTTTGTATAGGTAAAAAACAAGTCAGCATTTGGGAGACTCCTGAACAAGAGACAGAGATACCTCCTTAACACTAGAGTTTGTTCACTTGCTACGTGCTTGCAGTGGGTAACTTGAAACTTCTCATTACTTATTTCTGGATCTTAATGACTCCAACTCAGAAAGAGAGCCCTTCAGCCCCGTGCATCAAGCACTGGGCATGAAGCACTTGCTAGAGGGTATTTTATGTTTGTGTATGCACCGTAAAGTAAAGCTTTTGCGTCTAAATTGGGGAATATTTTACTTTTCAACATGTTGCTGATCGAACCATTGGCACTGAAGAGGGTTTTTCACGAGGTCAGTCATTAGCTGGCCTTATAGCAAGAACATAAAGCCCTGGAATAGGAGTTTAAAGGAGCATCACCGAGACAGCTAAGTAAGATGCAGGCTGGAAGTGTCTACCTCTGTGCAACACCTGGAAGGATTTCAGTCCACTTCAGGGTCACCTAAACAGTACTGCAGGATTTCTGAAGTTCAGGGTTTCTAATCTTTGTGGAGCATCTCTGTGCTAATATTTTGGGTTACTTTCAAAACAGGTTGGGGCTTGGTTCCTGCCTGTGCCATCATACAACAAGAAATGATTTGGTTTTAATTGATGCTTTTGACCTATGCGAACACACTTACTCCTCTCTCCTCCCTGCTGCCCCACCCCCCACCCTCCCCCCCTGTGTTTGAGAAATAAACTTTTAAGTCCCAGGAGAAGTAGCATGTGTTTGTGAAGGGAGAAGGTGGGGGTGGTGGAGGTGGTGGAAGGAGTTTAGTTTGTCAACACGACAGCCAGGAAGCAAGTTATTTATAATGGTTGTGGTGGAGAGGGGGCCAGCCCACATGTTTTTTAGAAAGAGTTTAACTAATCACATGGTACAGCTAAATCTGTTATTTGTAAATACGTTTCGCTTGCAGCCTGGATGGACAGAGGCAGAGTGAAAAGAGGATCGCGGCAGAGGGCATGGCTGGTCTGGGTCAGTGCACCTGCCCCTGGGTGCTGCCCCCACGCCACTGCCCAGCTGCCTCTGGAGTTGAGCCATGCACCTGAAGAGGACTTTGCTGCCCCTAAAGTATGAATGGAGGCACACAGGAACTGATGCTTTCGCAGAATTCAAAAATCCTTTATTTAAAACACGGCTCTGACAATGCACAGCCTAAATTTTGAACAAGTTCTTAAACCACAGAATATCTCATTTTCAGCTGCGTGTCATGACTCCACCAAAGAGAAAGTTAACTGTGAGAGGTGTATGATCATAAGGCTATCCTTGGCTGGACTGCCATCAAAAAGTGGATTTTGGACACAGAAAGATTTTAAAAATCATTGCTTCAATACACTCACACTTAGATTTTATTTTTCTACAGTGTAGAGCATATAGTAAGCTATTCTTGTGGATTGAATGACACTCTAAGTCCCATGATGTATGCATGACACGGACTTGACACTGCTGCTACATTCCTTCAGTTCAACAGCCGTGTGAAGGCTGTATCATCCTGAGCTTAAAAAGGTCAAAAAATAGCTTTATCTCAAGAGAGATAGCCCACAATTCAATGCTTGGCCATGCAAACTCAGATCACATGCCTGTGTATTTATATATATATATACATATATATATGCATACACATGAACAGATACATATACACAAGCGTATTGCATTATTCAATACAGATATATTTTAATTCCATTTTCTTATAGTGAAAAAAACCAAACAACAAACCACAAATAAGCTCGTCTCCTTTTTTTTTTTTTTTTCTTCTTAAAAAGCAGCAAAAGGCTGAAGCACTTGACGTAGCCGATTAAATTTGGGGGAACATGCAAGTATTTGTACCTAATTTTTTATACTTGGAAAAGTAGATAGAAAATACACTTTCAATTAAAAAATATAGATTAAAATCCATACTGAGGTTTAGCTTGCTAAAGAAAAGGCAAGAAGAGAGAAGCTGCAAGAGGTATTGCTGTAGCAATATCCCTGAGTTACATCCGTTTACAGGTTAGAAAACTAAAAATGTCTAAAGGCATGCCTTGCCCTTCTTACTCTGGGAGTCCTCCCGCTGGGGTCCCGCAGAGCTCTGCCACCGCAGCAGCTGGAGGGGCAGCTGGGGACACACCATGCACCCCAGCGCAGAAGCTTCACAGGTAGCACGGAGTGAAATTTCTGGCTGAAATTCTGGCCCTATTGAGGTTAGCAGGTGTTTTGGGGCTGACTGCAATGCAGCCAGAATTTAATCCTCCTTCTCCAAAAGAAAATCTAGGAACCGACATTAACACCCAGGTACAGAACTGCAGGAGTTCTTTATTTTTTAGTATCAGGGACCTGCTTTTGGCCTGGAAGATCACAGGATGAGCCAAGAAAGGAAATGATGGAACAAAAATCAGTCGCTATTTCACTGATTTCCTGGTGTTCCAGAAAGGGAGGAAATTAAGATCAGTGGTAATTTATACATACCTTGCTGGCAAGATTTACCAGAACTTTCACACATCTGAGACTAAAAGAATATATTTGACAGGTTTTGCTCTCATTAAAACAAAACAAAACAGAAGACATCCAAGAGCAAACATGGAAAGCTACATTTTGAAAGCACAAAGTTTTAAAAGGAATAAATATTTGGAAAAGATCTTTTAGAAGACACTGTGGTACCCTAAAATGCAGGACACCCTGTGCTCTTCCGATTCTGCATACAATGATGGAAATTGCTGCACCCTCAGCATCATTGTGAAGGGTCTTTGTTCATAGTCAGCAGAACATGACGCTGGCAAGGTGCTAATAGGAGCACTTACTTAAAAGTTACAATTTGTAACCAGTCTGTGAAGTCTTGCAAATAAAGATTAAATGGAATTCCCATGAGGTTAATACATACATGAAAAACAGTTATTCTAGCAAGCAACTCTGTTTTGCTTCTCAGGCCAATTAGACAGAACAGAACACTATTTAGGGATGCATAGGGAGAGAAATTAAATTTCCATTTTAGCAATAATAACAGACTCTACAAATTTCCATTTCAGCTTTTAGTTTATTTTTTTTTAGTGTAATGTTTATATTTCGGGATGGAGACAATGGATCAGCAAAAGCCATCCCGGCCCTACAAGTTCTAAAGACTGGCTCTAGTAAATTGCAAAGGTGACTGAGCCCGTACAGCCCCATGTGGGGCTGTGACATAGTGCAGCTCTTCCCAGTGGATTATAAATAACATTTTCCCTGGGAAGTACAGGAGTCTTCTTGACCTTAATACTTTCCTACATTTCTATCAGGCTAATCTCTATGCTATGTCCTTGTGTTACCTAAAATAAGTGACAGCAAGCAACATCTTCTGGGTCTCCCAACTATGGGTTTTGGCTGGTATTTTTCCCAGGAATAAATTCAGGTAGGCAAATCCCAGCACTCCAGTTCAATTGTAATAATACGATTTATACCTCTAACATTGGATTGTAATTTCTTGGGATCTTACCTGTATTTTGGACCATGATCAACAAATGATAAATTGATATCATCTGCAGATAGTATCAGTCTAACGTTATAATAGCTATGGCTAATTATTTAAATTAATGGCAAACAATTTAATAAGACTTTTTTCCGTAAATTTATTTTAAAATGATACATAATTATCCTAAAGGGGAAAAAGTGTTTAAACTGGCAAGCAAACTAATTGAGACAAATGTCTCAAAACCACGATCTCTTTTCTAGGAGAGGAAATGCTACAGTAAGACTGGCAGCAGATGAAACTCTATAGGATTTATAGAACTTACTTGTACCAAAAGCCTATAATAACTTTAACGGCATTATTCAATCCATTTACAGCTAGTATGCTCTTTCTAGACTGAGTATGGATCCAAACCAGAAACCTGTGCTTCCCAAGTTTCAGAAATGTTTGGTCTCAAAATTCTGGTTCTCTATGCATTTTATGGACTTTGAGTACAACTGGATCAAAAAATTCCAGCAAGAGCAGTTTCAGCATCAGTGTTCCATACCTGAAGCTGCATGCTAGCATTGATCAGGCTGTGTTGCAAGTATTGTGAAACTGGAATATTTGTTTTGAAAAGGCACAGATCCTGAAGCTGAAAAGTCTCAGCTTTTCTTTTTTTTTTTTTTTTTTTTTTTTTGGTGAACAATTTATTTCTAGCACTAAAGCGCTAGCTTTTTTTTTTTTTTTCCCTGTACAAAATGTGAGCTTGACTTACTAATGGAAAATTATGATCAGGCTCAAATTCATACTTTCTCATTTATATATTTGGAGAGCAGAGGTGGCATTTAATCAGGAAAGGAAGCAGCCAGAGTTTTCATTCTCAACCTACCAAACCATGGTGCTGCCCTGCAGAAATCTCTCGTGTCTCCCATGCACCAGGCAGCAGCAAATGAGCCCATTAGGTAGTTCTTCCTGCTCAGATAACCAGCTGGGTAACAGTTAATCCTGACATTTTAAAGAGAACCAACAATTCAACTATAATTTCTACAACAATTCAACTATAATTTCTACAGCCCTGAGAGAGTTCATTATGCCAAGGGACTTCATCTACAAAGTACAAACGAAGTGAATCTGGAAAGGATTTGAATAAAAAGGAGTTAAGCTATGTGGAGGGACAATGCGGAAGATCAAACAGAATTAGGAGTACGAAGGCTGCCTTTGTGTAAACATGAATGTATGAAAAGAGATTTTGGACTGAACAGAATTTCACCAGGGAACTGGGCTCCCCACGCACACGCACTGTGGGCTAAGCTTCCCTGTCATCAGACTTGAATTTTGCCAAAGCGCAGCACAGAGTGAGGAAGTTTCAGACAGAGCTGCAGTACAGAGAAGCAACTCAGGAGGTCAGATAAACGAAGAGAGTATAGACACCTAGAAAGAGCACACATTTTTTTTTTTTTCTTTTTTTTTTTTTTTTTTTTTGGTTTAATGGATCCTAGAAGACAAACCTTGTTCAAGGCAATCTGTCAAAGCAGATTTCAACCGTGCTGTGCTGGCATCCTCAGAAAGTCCTTCCCTACTGGGTGGGCACCCAGTAATGGGCTGCAGGACACAGGCTAAAAACCATAATTCAAAGCCGTAAAGCAATGTATATTAGGCTATTGGGTGAGCTGCACAGTACCCTGGTGTTGCGTGACCTAGCCTACCGAGAGCCATATGCAGACAGAACTTGCAGGTAGAGACCTTGAAGAGCACATTAAACCACATCAAGGCCTCTGTAAGCTACTTCTAAAATGTTAGACAAGCAGCTTCCTTCAAGAGTGGTGGCAATAATAAGAGAGACAGAGATAGAGAACATAATTGGCTGAAAATAATTTTGCTGCCAGAATGCTCTTTTGAACTGCTTACTATAGCTTCACAGCAAGTTATTTGCAACTTGAGGCTGTATTTAGCAAAGTTTCATTTGAAACAAAAAAAGAAGAGCAGATACAATCCCGTATGTCTACTAAGTAAGTAGTACTAGCTGTCAAGAGGAAAATATGACTGGGCCAGCAGTGTTACCAGCTTTTGATCTTTTGGAAATACTTAGAATGGATGCAATTAGAGGGAGGGTGTGAAAAGTGTCTGATGGTGTGTTACTGAATGGGGGAGTGAGTGGGTTGTGGTAGTCGTCGTTTTTAAATTGTATTAATAAAATAGTTGCAAGCATGACTCATGTGGTGGCGATCTCCTTCCTGACCTAAAAGGAAGAAGGAGAGCCGGTCCCACCTGCAGCCCATCAGCTCCCATCACAGCTGTCGGGGCCAGTGGGATACAGCGTTGTGGGCCCAGGTGAGATGCTGAAGGTGAGACTCTTGGTGGCATCACAGCAGCCTGGCTTCAAAACAGGCAGGAAGCTGCTGCATCTCAGTGTGCCAGGGCTGTGCTTGCGACAGGTGTCTCCTAAAAAGCTGAAATGGACCCCTGGGTGATGGCAGGGATGTGCTGCTGGTGCGAGGCCCTTCGCTGCACCATTACGCCTGCCATCATTTCACTGTGGCCCAGGGTTTTCTTCCCCAAAGCAAGATGGCCATGGTGCCCTAAGAAATAATCTCCCCATTTTGGCTCAGCCAGGACTATACTTTAATTAGACACAGCAGTATTCTCTGAAAAACCCTGCAACATGTTGGCCACAGCTGATGTTAAGAGCAACTAGAGAATTACGAGACAGGCTTTCACATATGGCTTTTTTTCATTGCTCCCTATGCAACCCAGTGCCTTCAGAGAATAGCTGTGCTGTTTGTTTATTATTGTTATTAGCTTTTATTAGATTCAATGCAACCTACCTCAGAGTGCTCCCTGTTTTTCAATTTCTGGTTTGACATTGTTATCTGTACTGAGGAAAAGTTCATCATATTGTAGAAATTATTATAAAGTAAAATATTATAGGATAAATTATTAACATTTCTTATATAATATTTTAATAAATAATAACCAATTGTTGAAAAAATATTACATGTGAATACTTTTGCATCTGGCGGGGGGGATTGCAAGAAATTTTAGCAGCTATGAAATGTTTACATTTGTGGTATATATAGGAAAATTGAGGATTTTTTTTATATAAAGCAATACCTTGATTCACACACTGTTTTGAGGTGAAGAGCTGTAGCAGTTCTAGCAATTGGTTGACACTGCATCCACCTATTACAGTAGGTGAAACACTTATTTTTATAGATGTAAAAAAGCTATACAGATTATTTTTGTTTGCTGTGCAAATAAATAGCTAATGTTGACATATCAATCATCGTCATTAGCCTTCAGCCCAAACATCCTACTGAGACCAATTGGATCAGCTTATGACCACACAGAACCCTCGCTTCAGGCTGTCTGAAGAGGTAGGCATAATTTCCCTGTGCCAGGCTCCTGGTCAGCTACTGTCTGGAAAGCTGCTTCCATCACTACAAAAAGCAGAGTCTGAAATACAATGGAAACAATGGTTTAGTTCCCAGATAGTCCCACTTTTTCCCACTGCAAACCAGTTCCAAGTTTCAGGTGCTGAGAGCCATGATGACTGGTTGCATTCACTGCACTTCTACAGAGACCCATGTCCCCCTGTTGTCAACTTCTTCCCCACTCTCACTAGAAACTTTCTCCTCTGTGCCTCTCCTGTACCCTCTGTTCCCAAACCTTTGCTTCCACATCTTGTTGCACAGCTGCAACACCAGAGCCCTGCCCTGCTTCAGAGCCCCATGTGAGGACCATCTCCTGCCTCTGCTACAGAACCTGGTGCATCTGCTGAGTGGAGCAAGGCTGCGACAGACACGCAGCCAGGAACTTGTGTCTCCTGCAGGGTGCTTACCTGAGTCCTGCAAGACAGCCTGTAGCTCACAACGTGGCACAAAGCCACCACCTGTCCCCTTCTCTGTGCCATGATGTGATGCATTTCCATGAGCATGTTCCCTAGCTGAGCAAAGGCACGGTGATAAGGACGGTATTGAAGGTGGGGGAAGAACAGCCAACAGAGTCAGGGGAAGGTGGCACATCTGAAGCAGAGCTGGCAGATTTGTAAAGAGGCATAGCTAACACCAATAATGTAAATGTCCAGATGGATTACCCAATACATCAGGAAAAGGCAAGAAACACTGGTTTCAAGAATGGAGAATTTAGAGCAGTTCTGTATGTGAGATTATTCAGTCAAGAAAGCAGATGCAAAATTGCAGATTTTTATAAGGTTCCTCACATTTATGCACCGTAGCTGAAGCTACCACTTGGTTTACATGCAGCCCAAGTGCTCTTCCCAGCTCTGAAGGTGCTGTCCACATGAGAGCCAGATGGGGACCAATGCACTGAAACCTGCCCCAGCCTGCAAACAGACCCGTGCAGGGGGGATCAGTGTGGCTGCAAATCATCTTCATTCAGGATGCCTGCCACTTTTCCTCTTCTACTTTCTCGGTGGCTTTTTCTGCTGGTTCCCCTCCTGCGGGGATGGGAGGACCATAGGCTGACTACTATTGTGCATGTTTTAACAGTGCCAGGCTGGGCCATTTGGGATATTTTACCACATTACTATTGCAGTCAGCCATCTATTATGTGAGGTGAGTAATCCACATTGTCTATAACTGGGTGAAGAGATGGCCAGCGGCTCTGCATAAACCACTTGGATTCTAGCTAGCCTCCTTGGCCCCAACTCAGAGTTAACTATAGATGAACAGTGTAGGTGTTTCTGCACTGTGCTTCCAACATGTGCCTGACCCCAATGCACAACTTGTCCCAGCCCCTGATCCTAGAATGGGGAATTGATTGTAGCATGGAATCACACTACAAGAGTTGCATTGGCAGGACTGTCAGTGTGGGGTATCATGGAGAGCTTTACTGGGAGCTGGTGACCCTGACGTGATAATCTACAATTCCCCCTTCTTTATTTTGAAGAGAAACAACATACAGGTTAAACTGCTTTTGAATCATAGATCTTATACAACTTGACACACAGGGAACAACCATCGATATAGCTACAATTACCAATAACAACATTCCTCCGCATACTATAAGCTCCTGCAACCATCTGGTGATTCCCCACGACTTAAAAAGATTCCGCAACCAATCTCCCGATAGTTCATGCTGTAAGTCCTTTGACATGTCCTTTAACTTTTGTAATTGACTGTGAATCAACTTTGAATGGTCTGAAAGGTTCATACAACACATTCCTTCAAAATCCTCACACCCATGTCCCTGTGCTAATAATAAAAAATCTATTGCTGCTCTATTTTGAAGCGTTGTATGTCTTATTGATCCTACATCTACAGTTAATTGCGAGATCATATTTGCTGTCAAGTTAGTTTGCTTTGCCATATAACATGCTAATTTATCTGTATCTACTAATGCTTTACCTACCGCAACATGGGGGCTTAAACATGGCTGCTAACACTCGTGAGGCTTCTCCCCAAGTCTGAACTTTTGATTTTCAGGTTTTTTTATACACCCCTAAATCTCATCGCTCTCTTTTTTTTCTTGCTTCAAGTGTAATTTAATAACTCTGCCATCTTGGGCACAAACACTGTCAATCTACCCAGTGTGCATGGTCCTCCTACCGGTCGAGACGGGATACCTGACCAGGCCCTGTCCCCACAGATTAGAAATATTCCCAGTGGCAAAACCGTTGGTGACCCACACCACCAAGTGGTATTTTTATATGCATTATTCTCTGGACTTATCCTCATCCTCTGCATATCTGCATCATTGAGCTGGGGGAGTATCAAATGTCAACTGACAATAAACTTCCCCCCTCCTCCCCCACCTTATGAGCATTTTTCTCATTTTACAGTCTAGCAAAACTGATGCAAAGATAGTTCAGGTGACTTACACAAAGTCACTTATCAGGTGAGTATCAGTCAAAATATAGACAAAGTTTTCTGAATCCCTTTATAAGCAGCTTTTGTCTCATATTTTGGCCTGACTTAGCATCATCTGACATCCCAAGGACTTTTGAGTATATACTGTCTTGAACAATGCATGAGAATGGCTGCATGACATTCACCAGACCCCTGAAAACTTAATGCAGAAATCTAGTAGTGACTGTGATGTGCTTTTATGTACACATTGAATCAAACGTCACTTTAGTATACAGTCACATTACTGTAAGTCAGATTTATCCCCATCGTAACTCTGTTGGCTTTAATGAAGTGGCACCAGAAACTAGGTTTGTCTATGAAATATTAAAGTAAATTTCAGAAACATGTTTTTCAGCCCATGTGCAACTATTTTCCACGGTGGAAAGAGTACATTATTTGGCCATTGAAGGAATAGAAACACCAACAGTTTGAGTATAATATTGAAGAAAGTAAGGTTTTTCTTCATCTGTTCTCTTCATGTGTGGAAGGAAAGTGAACTGGTTGTGTTTAAAAATGTGTCCAAGCACATCTGAAAAGTAATTAAGTAACATATAACATGACTCAAGAAAAAAAAAACAGGACGTTTTCAGCAGTGCTGGAAAACACGCTTTGAGACCAGAATTCATTCTAAAACCAGGTGGGATTTTTTTTGTTTCATTTGTTGGCTGATTTTTTTAAAATGCAACTCAGGTTTATCAGAACATGGCAGAAAAAAATCCTGTCCACAGCATTTTTTTCTGTGAGGGACGTCACAATGGCAGAAATTTCACAAGAACAACTGGCAGCATCAGATTTCCAACTTTGAATTGGTTTGGGGCCAAAAGAGTCATTGACTTTTCACTTTCTGATGGAGTTTATAAATAATCATCGTGTCTTTTTTCTGCAAAAATAAAACTAGTATGATGCTAATTAGATACAAAAAACCTAGTTCTGATCAACTTTTAATGTCTTCGTCTTATCATTTAATATAGTCATCTCTATATTTTGCACATTCAGTCATATTTGAACTCAGATAAAATAGCTTTAATGAAATATTAAATAAATGACAAAGTTTTACAGAGAATTTTTTGTGTTTTGGACAGTAAAAACAAAGAAAACTGGTAAATGACTATTCAGTTCCTCTATTTAAATACCTATAGAAAGTAAGGTAAATAAAAATATATTTGACAGTGAATATGTCCAGTGGGAATATCTCCTTGTGTTTTACTTTATAGTAGCTAAACATTAAGTCAAGCCTTTAACTTGAATTTAATGTTTTAAAGCAATATCAATCAAGGCACAAG
The DNA here is from genome assembly GCF_963210335.1 of Falco punctatus. Taxonomy (NCBI): domain Eukaryota; kingdom Metazoa; phylum Chordata; class Aves; order Falconiformes; family Falconidae; genus Falco; species Falco punctatus. The sequence continues at coordinate 81,027,967 of NC_137581.1, forward strand.
GCATTTCCTGGGAATTAATGACTGACTGGGAGAGCTGATGGGCCAATGTGAAGCTGAGGGCCATTAACCTCAGCTAGTCATTAATTTCCATGAAAATTCCCTGTGCTGAAGTTGTTAGTGCTTTTTATAATCTTCTTATATATTAAGTCTATGTATATAAACATCTTCCCTCCTGCCCAAGCAATTTTTAAAAAGATACCATAGGAAGGAGACATTTAGGTAATAATGCTGTATCCCTTGGCTTTCCTGTTAAATTAAAAAAGGAAAGGCAAAATTAAAAAGAGAAAGAAACCCAAACCATTTTAGAAGCAAAATATGAATTCCCTAAATGAACACTGTAAGGATTGTCTGAGAACTCCAGTACAGTTGTGCACAGGGAGCAAGGCAGACCGTCATCTTCTGCAGTCAGTGGTACCCAGATGGCTGTGATGAAGCTGCCAGCAGCCTCCTCATTTCTTCCAGAGGTTCCACAAAATCAAGTCTCTGGTGTTCCCTGCCCTGACACTGCTCACCCCTGTTTATTGCTGGTATCTCACTTTTGTACTCTTTCCCAGGATTAGAACATACCAAGACCCCTTCAAATTAATGTTAACACTTGGAACAGAAAACGTTCATGTAAAACCATCATTTGCCAAGAGCAAGCAGGTGGAGGGAGGTGATCCTTTCCCTCTACTCAGCCCTGGTGGGGCCATACCTGGAGTGCTGGGTCCAGTTCTGGGCTCTCCAGTACAAGAGAGACATGGACAGACCGGAGAGAGTCCAACAAAGGGCCACAAAGTTGTTTAAGGGACCAGAACATCACTCCCATGAGCGAAGACTGAGAGAGCTAGGACTGTTCAGCCTGGACATGAGAAGGCTCAGGGGCATCTCAGAAATAGCTGAAGGGAAGAGAAGCCTCTTTTAGGTGGTGCCCAGTGACAGGACCAGAGGCAGTGGGCACAAACTGAAACACAAGAAGCTCCAACTGAACACCAGGAAAAATTTTTTCACTTTGAGGGTGACTGAGCCCTGGCACAGGTTGCCCAGAGAGGTTGTAGAGTGTCCATCCTTGGAGATATTCAAAAGCTGCCTGGAGATGGACCGGGGGCAATGGGATGTAGGTGGCCCTACTTGAGCAGGACCTTCAGAGGTCCCTTCCAACCTCAACCATTCTGTGATTCTGGGAAAATCAAGAGGTTTGAACACGGAAATGTTTCTTTCTCTGGGCTCCTCAGGAAATCCTTATGTGTAATTGCCCAATTTCCAACATATTCTAGTTACACAAATGACCTGAATGGTGACAGACTCGTGGAATCAGTTCCTAAGCTATCCCATTGAGTTTAAAACCAAAAAGGAAGAGTTGTGATCCTCTATTCTGACATATGATATTATGCTCCTATATACATAGTTTGACAGGTCATCTTTGTGCATTATTAGTTCTCATTAATAAAGTTCATTGCGGTAATATCTCAGGGCCATTGGGGAATGGAATCCTATTGTGTTGAGGGAATAGAACAGAACATCAGACATTCCTATGACATTCACAATCTTACTTTTCCTACACTAGTTGAAACAATAATTAGATGATCCATAGCAACTCCAAGGAACAGAAATGGTGATAGCATTCTTTGCCCAGCTTTCATTTTTTGCCCTTGATGGTATTGATTTTATGAATCTTTATGAAAATTAATCTCAGGAGAGGAACAGAACCTGAAGATTTTACTTTTGACTTTCAATTTCCAAGAGCAATTGCAAGTTGTTGCTCTTCCTGGTTGGTTTGTGTGTGTGTGTCTGTGTGTGTGTGTCTGTCTGTCTCTGTGTGTCTGTATGTGTGTGTCTTGATTTTCTTCTTTGATAAAGTGGTTACCAGCTAGTGCCTTGTAACTTGGCCAACTTGTTTTTAGGAGTCATTTGTTCATCTTATAATTGGCAATATAATGTTCCATCTCCTACTGTAGCTTGTTTAAAATCAGTCATTTCTAAAAACAAACGAAGACTCAGGGTAGGAAAAGGATGCTGAACCACGTGTAGGGTATTTTATTAATCTTAATATTTTTGTGCACCTGTGAAGTAATTGGTGTATATAAATCCGTGATTAAATGCAGGTGGTAAAATAATTTCATCCTTTTATCAGACCCAGGGATGAAATTACTCACTTCACATGAGGAGTACCATCTATATTAGCATATTTAAGATACAACCCTTCAGCATGGAGAAGTAAAGAAAAAAATCCATGATTAGGAAAGGGCCACTCTTAAATCTGAAGCCCAGCTTCTGTTTAGGTAGCATTAATAGATGTTTGTCCATAGCTTATTTTCATCATGGATGCAGCCCCCACAAGCAAGCAAGGAAATGGAATGCAACCCTAGATCGACCTGACCAGAATCAAAATAGGAGATACCACCTCTCTCTTTGCCCCGTTCTGACTGTGAATAGGAAAAAAGAAGCCTAAAGAAGATCCTAAACCAAAAGCACCAATACAGAAATTCAGCAAACTCTGGGGAAGTTGTGATCCGAGTCACAATCTGAACTTTGTGGCTGACACTTCCTTCTTGAATGGGCTAAATTAAAATCTAAACCCCAGCAAACGAGGTTGAATTGACAGAGGAAAAAATAAGACAGATATATACTGTGTTGCCTCAAACAGTGGCAAATTATCCAGTATGAAACTATAAAAAGCTGTATCAGTGCCTTTTCTTTTTGGCAAAACACCATATATTTGATAAAACTGTTTCCACTAACTGAAACAATTGCCAGTGAGGAGGCTGTATTTTATCATTTGAGATGCCACCCCAGCTGTAAGAGTTCTATTAGATTGTCTTGGCTCAGTGTTTGATATTTATTCTTATCATTTAGGAGCATCAGATACTCATGTCTTGGAAGATATCTATTGAATGGTGATAAGTGTTTGGTACTCGCACAAGTGATATCATTGCACTGGAGTTAACTCAGTTTCACAACCTTGCGAGTTCAGAGCATTATCACAGAAAGAGCTGGGAGCTTTTATCAAACTGACCCATAATTAAGTTTGGCACTTGCTTGTATAAAATGTGGGATTTCTCTAGTGCTTTCCCCCCAAGACGCTCTACAATTCTTCTTTAGGCAGTTAATCATGTGATTATCTTATTCATTGCTACTATAAAATACTCACTTTATAAATGTATATATTGCATGGAGTGTTAGAGGCAGAGTCATTAGAAATAAATTTTAAGAAAGTACACTAAAGACTTGTAAAAAGACCCAAACCACTGGAAGACAAGCAGCCCACAAACTGCAGTGTTACGAGATGTAATGACTGCAGAGAGCAGAAAAAGGGGCCCTGTAACTTCTCTTCTATCTGGCTATGGAGTTGCTAAAGAAGTGTAACCAGGCAGAAAGAGTTGTTTACAGAGAATTGCAGTGACTCATTAGTGTGGCAGCTATTTGGTTAACCAATTAAGACATTATATTGATTTGCACAGCAGTTTCTAGAAATACATGTCAGTTTTATTGCTGCAATTAATAAGCAATGGTGTCTCTAACTAGGTCTAGTCCAGGGAAATGGTTGCATTAGAAAACAGATTAATAAATGCAGAGATAAATATGAGTTCAGCTGTTGATGTGGACAAAAATGGATACATTTCCAAGGGAGTTATATGGTCACAGCCATCTAATTTGTAAATCCATAGCTAGCTATGATCAGTTGCAAAATAGATTGAAAAACCTAATGATTTCCCAGTTTTCTGGAACTGAGCTCTTCTATTTTACATGAAAAATATATTTTTTTGAAAGCCTGTATTGGAATCTACATGTAAACTCTATTGCTTTTTGGCTTCCTCTTAGAGATGGTTCCAGCAAAATCCATGTATTTTTCTGTGGAAAAAAGTGACTTGGGATCTACTGAAATCCACTGGGAGAAGAGCATTGTAAGGGCTTGAGCAGATCCATGGTGAAGACTATTCTAAGAAATAATATTGATTCTACTGCATATGTTTAAATCACAAGCTTCAGTGAGTATGAACCTGTTACACAGACTGCAAAGGAAACACTTTAAAGGACAGCAGATGAAATACAAGAATTTTACTAAATGATTGTGTTTCCATGGAATTGCCACTCCAGCCTTACTTTGCTCAAGATAGATGGTTGCTAGCATGATGAAGAAACTGATATGAAGGAAAATCTCTGTTTTTCTTGAGTTGATAATTGGAGAGTTTGTATCTCTGCAACAATGAGTTTGGAAAGATTGTACAAACATCAAATCAAACCAGCCAATTTTACTAAAGCCTAGTCTCTTAAAATGTTGTGTAGGGTTTTTTAACATTTCATGACTGAATATAACTCTCAGATATTCTTTTCCAAAGAAGGAGAAAAAGGCTTTTGAGGGTCCTATTAATAGAAGGATGATAATTTAACCTGAGAGGAAAGATGTAACGTAAAGGATATTGGTTGTTGTTATAGGCAACTGTTACTCATTCCCAGCGATCTCAGATAAAGCAGACTCTTTGAGGGAGAACTTGTTCTAAGGGGATTGCTCAGCTGCTGCCTTCTGGGTTTTCTAGCCCTGGCTGGAGACACTGCCTTTGTAGCATCATTTGCTTAGATGTGGCATGCAGGATTATAAAATCTTCTTACCCTTGCAGAGGTCTGACCACACTTCTACTACCACCCTGAACCATCCCTTCCCACTGCGAGCTCATTTCCCTTGCTCTTCTGAATCCTGTGACAGGGAACATAATCTTGTCTCCAATTCTGCAGTTCTCAGGGGTGAATTTCAGTGCTTACTGACAAATGAATGCCTCTAAGCAGACGTTAATGCTATATTAATAGTTTTAACTAGAACAGCATTTTTAACCTTGATTGCCACAGCTCTGCCCATTTTTCCTTTGTCTCTGATGTCCAGGGAATGTGCAGGGAATGCTGCAGAGCCTTCACAATGGTCCAAGTTATTAAAGCACCCTCATTGCACTGTGTTGCTTTTCACTGTACATAACAAACTGAAGCAAGAGGAGTGTGCCTGAAGTTAGGATAACTTTCCAGCTGCTTGCAATGCATTTTGCAATGCATAGTTCAAACAAACAAAGACTTCTCATTAGCATAATATTTTTGCATGTTAAATGTTTTATATGACATTTTTTTGCAGCTACTATGGGCAATAAATGAAATGGCTTTCCTGTAAGAAAATATTTTCTTGGTAAATGTACTTATCAGAGTGTTTTAACTCCTTACTACTGCTCAGAACCATCATGTGCTATCCTAACTGCATCTTTGATTGTGCATGTTCATCTGCAAACATCAAACAGCCCCCACTGCTATTCTTCCTCAACCAGCTGTTGGCTTTATTATGCCAAATTCTGGTTTCCATAGCATAGACTGAAATAATTTTTTTGATTATAAATGGATCAAAATTTGCTTCGTCACCTCAAACCTTGCTGAGCCTTCAAAGGGATTTTGCATGTAGAGAAAAAAACATACTTTTCCCAGAAGTAGTTTCTAGAGGCTACCTTGACACAAAGTGAAAGAGCTCTGTGCCAACCACTCAGCCTTGTTTAGCCAAAAAACAGAAGTGTGGTCCAGGCTGGACAGTGGAGAAAACAGCCTTTAAGGTGATGACCTGCATAGCCCATGTTCTCAGAGGTATAAGCACACTTGGGTAGCAACTGAAATAAAAAACTGGTCTAGAAAAATGCTAGAGTAGAAAATCTTTTACCTGATCTGGTCTCAGATGGATGAGGTAGAACATGGTGTGGTAGATTAGACGCACAGACACAAGATGGTGTTTAATAATTTCTGGTGGAAGGAAAGCGAGAGATGATTTACCACCACATAGAGCAAATGGATGGTTTGTTGAGGTATATCAGTAGGAGTACTGAGTCACAGCTCATCATCTGGAACACTGGAAATTTTCAGTACTACAGCAACCCAGCAGTTGCTGTATATATTCTGGGAGCAAGGGGAAAGTGACAAGTAATGCTTTTTGGAGCATATTATAAAAGAAGTGGGTTTTATCTTCTGGGTGTTTCCATCCTATAAGTTTTCCTGTCAGATTTGGGAGAACAATATTTCACTTGGCTTTTGGTTTGTCTCTGAATCATTGTAACAATGGAATTTATTCTTACAAACCTGAATTGCTGGGGAAAAAAAACAAAACAAACCAAGCTGTCTGGGAGGTGGGTGGGAAGAGGACGGGGATGGGGCGGGGGGTGGAGGGGCAGAGAAGAGAGTCTGCGCGTGACTGATCCAATTTTCTGCATCTCACAAAACTCAAGGCAAATATGATGGCATTTGATTAATAGTTAATTGTGAAGTGACCAAACGCTTGTTTTCTTGGTTTGAAAATCACAATAAAGAGAGCATTTCTCCTGATATGGGCTAGATTTAAGAGCAGCATTATGTAAGACCTGAAAGGAGTGATGACTTTTTTTGGTAAAGGGAACAGTCTGTGCAGTGGACATGCTTCAGCGACAAAGACAAGAACTTTCTGCTAGAGTTTAATATAATTGTAATAGTTATAGGAAAGACACCTGCAGACAAAACAATATGTTTATGGAGGAATTAGTGGAAAATTACTGAATTTTTCTAGACTGCTGGCACGTCAATGTGGTCTCTATTGCTGATGCACTGTTTGAAGAGACACAGTTGGACAAGCTGGTCCTTGAAGTCATTGGCAGACCTTACTGTAGGTAACTATGGACTTTCAGGGTGATGCTCTGATATCTGCTGGTTACATTTAATAAAAATTTAGTTGAGGACGCAAACCAGGAAAAGCTATCGTATTTTTTAATGCATATCATGTACTATATGCTCAGAGAGAAAGAGGATAAACGATCAATCTAGAGATAAAATAATCTAGAAATAAAATATTCTTTATTACTTCTTAGATGTAAAATCTTGTGCTGTATCTGTAACAATTGCCTTTGTAAGCAGAGGTACGGCACCCAAATTTCCCATGTTCGCATTGTCTTCTGAATTACTGGTGCTGGGGTTGCTGGGGTTTGGAGTGAACGACTGGAGTTGTTTTCTTGGTTGGAGTAGAGTCAAAATGCTCTTTCCAAATGCCTGTACCAATTTTTATCCTCGTCTCTGCAGGTTTATTCACATGTTTTTGGTGAAAGCTTTGTTTGATTTTGATCTTTTTACATTATGAATAGTTTGCGAAGTGCTTATATAGAATTCATGTTTATTAATTTTATGATATTAAATTGTTTAAGCTTTTTTCAGATAAGTACCTGCCTATGTTGCTATTCAAGAATGCGTGCTATGCTTGCTACTTTTACTACATTCAGACTTCTGGTTTACTGGTCATTAAATATTCAGATAGTCTGGTGTCTCGCTTATGAGACCTAAGAAGAGGAACTGAAAGTAGCCTCAATTCTGTGGAAGACTAGAAAAAGGCAAGTGATTTTACTTTTGTAGCTTACTTCTTAGTATCGCTAGACTGCAGCATGACAGCAGAGTTTATAACATGGCCTCATGGATTTCTGGCTTAGCTTGAAAAGGTTGTGTCCCAAAATATAAAATTGTAATTAAATGTTTGGGAAAGGTAGAGATTGCCTTAGCTAAAGTGGAATCTATCACCGTGAAAAGAATGAACGCAACAGATTTTTATTATACAAATTGGAGAACAGTATCAGTTGGTATGACACCTCATCAATGCACTCATCTCCTCCCAACCCTTTTCTAGCTTGGTTGGGCTACTGGATGGTGCCAGCACGTTCTTTTAATGTCAGTATGACAGGGAAACCCATTTGAACAAAAAGATACAAACCTCAGAATTTAAACACATCATTTGTTTTGAAAATGCGAAGGCATCAGGCAAAAGACAGCAAATGAGAGACCTGTTAGCAAGGGACGGGCCGCTCCCCCATTAGTGCGGGAGCTGGGACGTACACAGCGCACGCAGCCCCAAGTTCAGCTGCAGTTCTAGCAGCAAGACAGGCATTTCCCTGACACTTTTATGCATTTACCGGCTGCTTTCCCCAAATCTGTAAGCATTGCAAAGAAATGTTTTGGTAGCCGAACCCCTCCAACGAGGTCATCTCTCACCACCGGCTGTCAGCGAGCCATCAGGAGCCGCGCTTCCAGCATGTTCCTCAGCGTGTCAGTTCCGTGTAGCGGGCCAGGAGGACGCGGCTGCCGCGGCGGCGGAGCCGGCCGACACCCGGCGCTCCCGAAGCGCCTCCCCGACGCCTCCCGGCCGGGGCTGCGGCGAGGCCCCGGCGCCCGGCAGCCCGGCACGCAGGTGGGAGCCGGCCCCGCTGCCGCAGCGCGGCCCACGCCGGCCACCGCGGGGGCGCCGCCGCTCTGGCCGCCCCGCCGCCTCCCTTCGGTTTTCGGCGGGAGCCGCAGAGCCCCGCGCCGCCGGAGGCCGCGCCGCGCCGCTCCCCCCGCCCGGGGCCGCTGCGGTGAGGGGGGCCGGGGCCGGGGCCGGGGCCGGCGGCGGGGCGCTGCCGGCGGGCGCGTGGGCGGTGCGTGGGCGGGCGGTTGCGTGGGCCGCGGCGGCGGGGCGCGGACAGGTGGGCTGGCGGGGGGCGGGCGGGTGGAGCGAGCGAGCGTGTGCGAGCGCGGCGGCGGCGGCGGCGGGGGCGGGCCGGACGTGGGCAGGCAGCGGCGCGAATGCCGGGCGGCGCTGGCCCCCGCGCGGCGGGAGCCCCGGCCCCGCGATAAAAAGGGAAGGGGGCCGGGAGGCGGAAGGTGCGCGCTGCGGGTCCGCTGGGGCGCCGTGCGGCGGCACCGGCAGAAACGTGCCTGGGAGGGAGGGTGCCGGAGAATGAGCGGGAGGCTGTGCCGAGCGACGAGCCTCCTCCTGCCTGCCCGCCCTCCGGTAGGAATCCCGGGCGGGCGGCGCCCGGGACGCGCAGCTCCCCTGGGCTGCGCGGCGGCGGCGGGCGGGAGGGCGGGAGCCGCACTTGGTGAGGAGGAGCCGCTGCCGCCTCATCCTGCGGCACCGGCCGGCGGCGTGAGGAGCCCGGCGAGCGCAGGTGGGTGGGCAGCGCCCGCTCTCCGCAGCGCCGGACCCTCGGCCCGGCGGTTTAGCGGTGGCCCCCCGCCTCCGGCACCGTCCCGGCGGGAGGCACCTCCTCTGGCGGCTCCCGTGTGGGGCTGGGGCGGGGGGCTTCGCGGGGCTGCGGGGTGCGGAGCGTCAGGGGCTTGGCGGGGTGAGGGCTGGCCGGGGTGAGGCGCGTCGGGGGTGCGGTGCTTGTGGAACCGCGGCGGCGGGTGGCCGCGGACGCCGGTATCGGGGCGGCGCCCGGTGCGCACCTGAGCGGCGGGTGGCGGGGCCCCCGCGGGTGCCGCCCCGGCCGGGGGTGACCGGCGGTGGCGGCGCCGTGGCAGGGCGAGAGGGTTACCTGGACGTGTGCTTCGGGGCGCCCGCAGCCTCACCGGCGCTTCGGGTTTTATTTATTAATTAACATTTTTATTTTTTTAGAGCAACTTGTTCTTGGGAAATCGCGTTTAATTTAGGTTTCTATTCTAGTTTGAGATTTCTGGTTGTGGCTGCGGTTGCTGTTGACGTAGGGCAGCGCCGGGGCGCGGGTCCCCGGGCGGCCGTGGTCACCCGTGCGCCGGCCGCGGCGAGGGGACGCGAGTGAGTTGCTGCCCGTGAGTGACCCGGGAGCGCCGGGCCGGGCGGCGTAGCGGGAGCCCGGGCGGCCGCTGTCGGGGTGGCGTGAGCAGTGCTGCGCCGGAACACGGGGGAGCGCGTGTGCACGCGAAAGCCGCTGTTCCCCCAGAGCCTGTACTCCGAAACTTCGCTATTCGGTGAAACCCCTGCTCTGAAGACCAGAACGCTTGGCTTTTTCCAGGAAGCCTTGAATCTTTCATTTTTTCCTATTTTCAGGAAAGGGTTAACGTGAGGGCTCGGGGTACTGTGTGCTTAGGTCTTACTTTGGTGTAAACGGTTCATTTGGCAGAATCTGTGGCACGTTGCTCAAAGTGCAGAAAGCCTGGAATAAATTGAGTGGTTTTCATTGTATGAAGAAGTTTCAAGATGGCTTTTAGTTCTGTAAGATCTTCTTCCAAATGCTAGCTTTTTTTGTGTGTGCATGCATTTCCTTAAAACCTACATAAATTAACGAAGCCTAGCATGGAAATCACGTTTCGGTAAAACTATGTTCATTTTTCAGCTGGAAGAACCAATCAAATTAGGGTTTTTTGTATTTACAAAGTAATTAAGTGCAGATGGTTTTGTATTGCCACTTGGAATTCACCCTGCTGTGCCAAGGTTATGATGTGTCCACTAAGCAACAAGGATAACATAAAAATCCATAAAGCCCTTATCGGTCTTCAAGAGTTTTAAATGTTCTCTTGCATTAAATTGGGTTGAGATTGTGGGGTTTTTCTTTATTCCTGAAATTTATTAAAGAGAAAATGACAAATAACTCTGAGTATCTTAACACACCTTTTACAAAGGGCTTTGGAATGGTTGTATAGAAAAAACAAGTGAGCTGAAACACTGTGGTAATAGGATTTGCAGCATAAAATATGGTTAATTTCTCTTGTATGACTACAGGTGGCAGTGTAGAAGCCAAGAACAAAAATTGGCAGAAATAATATTCTGTGTACGAGAAAATGAAGAGTGTACTCATGACTAAGCACAGGAACCTGGAAAACCACAGGTATGTGAAGTGATTCATACAACTGCCTATGGTGCTCCCAGTATTTGCTGTAGTCTGATGTTCCTGGCTCCATAGGTATTTTTGGATCAATTATCACTTAATGTATTCACAGTAAGAGCCTAATCAAAATGTCATGGAAAAATCTATATTAGATTACTAAAAGGAGCAAAAATAACTTGAAGGCAGTATGCAAGGAGAGGTGGGATTTTCCCTTTTTTTTTTATGGTTTATTTTAATGATTAAAGAATCAGCAGTAAGTTGCATGAAGGGGTTTTTTTTTGCCCTTTAAATAAATAGATCTCATATTGATAAATCTAGCAGCAGTTACAGGCCTGAATATACTTCAAATGGAGAAACTTTAGATAAACACAAGGATTTGCTTGTCTGGATGTCTTATCAGTACTACTGTTGTGAGTACTGAAGAATCAAAAGCACGAGGAGAATTACAGAATTAAGATGATGTCGTTTCACATAACTGTCCAGTGGTGATGCATGTACATTGTTAAGGGTTAAATATTGTAAGATAAAATACAAAAAATTACAACACTGTTCTCTATTTAAGAAAAGTAAAAATAAGCAGTACATAATAAGAGCTCATGATTAGCTCCCATATTTCAAAGCAAAGGGAAATACTAGATTACCTTAGTAATTAATTTTTCTCCTTAATTAGCAAGGCTAGAGTGAGGCAAAGCCTTTCTTGTATGTTTATATTGGTGTGCAGAGCCTGTAGAAATTAGACCGTTGGTCTGAATTCCAAGATTCCTGGAAAGCCTTTGAGGCTGGGACAAACTCGGAGCTCTGGAGCTTGAGGATTTTTTAGAACTGATGAGTGGGAAGTTATCCTGGTAAGAAGTGTCAAAGTGGAATTATTACTGTGTTTATGAATATATTTACTCTTGCATATGGCTGTTCTTTTTCTAGTCTAAGATGGCTTTTTGTCTAAACCTTTAGATTGCTTCTGAGAGAACGTGGTTATGCCACTAATGTCAACAGATGACCAAGTCACCTTCTGTCAGCTGCCCTGCAGTAACTGGCCTTGGGCACACTTCTTGTTATACCCAGCTGCAATATTAGTTGCAGAAAGAATGATTTATTTCACTGTTAGAATGGGCTAAGAGCATACATCCCATTTGGTATAACTGACCAGCTGTAACTGATAAACCGTTAAAATATAGTAGCTTGGATTCCAGAATCTCAAGATGCCAAATAAAATGTGTTTTTTTGATACCTGTTGTTTAACACCCCCCCCACACACACAACCAAACCACCAAAATCCAAACAGCGCCCCACACCCCACCCCCCACCCCCCGCGCCCCAACAAACAAACAAAACTATCCAGTAAACTATACTTCAGGTATAGCTTTGTGGGCACCCAAGCCCTGAAACTGTAAGCTCTCGGTAGAGAGGCTGTATATCTGTTGGTGGTTAGTAAGACCCTGATCTCTTGAGTGGGGTTTGTGGGTGCCATCATAATGCTTTGAAAATACCATGTGCCTTGGATAGAGTATCCTGAAGACCTATCACAGCTCTTAACTTCAATTAAAAGAAATAAAGTGGATAGATCTAGATCTTCAGGGCTGTTCTAAGGGGGAGAGCTCTTCCAGTTTTGCCTGTTACTTCTGAGTGAGGACCCACTCAGATGTGCCTAGGGAGAAAACAGCATAAGCGTCAATTTCTATACAGCAGCGTAGTTCTTTTATTCTTATCTTTCACTGAGCAAAACAGTTAAGTATACTTTAAGAACTTACATTAATAGCCCTGGTAAAGTCAATTCGACTGTTTGTGTAGTACAAGTCAACATATGCTTGTGGCTTTGTTGAACGTTGAGTTCATTAGTTTGTGCTAACACATTTAGGACACAAAATGGAAATGTAATTTGTCATTAGTACAAAATTTTCATGGGGTCTTCCTTTACTTCATGTGTTGAAAATACTAAATAAAAAACCCTGCCAGCTAAGCAGTGTGATGCTCAAGAGTTCAATTTACAGATACCTCTCTGTGCTAATTATGAAGTATTGACATAAATGAAAGAAACTACTTGTTAAAGCGCCTTTTGCAATGTATAGCAGTTATGTGTTCAGAAGGTGATTCATAACATTCGGCATTTACGATGAGTTTCCCTGCCATTACTGGAGATTACGAAGTATGTAATGTATTTGCACCATGCTGTGTTACTTTAGATTTGATGGTGGAAAGGGGAGGAGAACCATCTTCAATCAACTGAAAAATCAGGCCTGTTTTATGAATCAGTTAGTATTGAATTTTTTTACTGTATAGTAAAAGTTATCCTTTACAATAAAATGCAAATATTTAACCATCTTGCCTATAAGTACATCAGTGACAGTGTGTGTGTGTGGGAAACCCTCAAGACTTTTGTGTTGAAAAGTTGTGTACATTATAACTAATAAAATATAGCTGACTTGGTGTAACTGAAAGTAGAATTCATAGTAAGAAATCTAAATTTGCAATCTAAATGTGTAAGGTCCCATTTTGAATCAGCAGCTCTTGAGTTATACAGAATACTGCTTTGATTTGATGCAGGATGTGTTTCTAAGTACAGCTCCCTTTAACAGTGCATCAGATGCTGCATCTCAGAAAACTGTCTCGTGCTTCTGTTTTGAACTGAAAGTTGTGGATGGCTGTGTTCTGTTGTCCTAAGAAAACTGTGTTTAAGGGCTTGCACAGTCATTTCATGCTATCATAAAGATGGCTGTAATCTGTTAGATTATAAATCATGATTGCCTGGCAGTTATTGGAAATGTCTGTTAATTATACCAGGGTTTTACAAAAGAAAAATAAACTTTCTCACTCCATAATGGTTCTGTAGGATTGTCTTGATAATGGTTTGTGGGAACCTGGAGAATGTGCTAGGTCCATGGATTAACAATGCTGAATGGAAGGCAGAGAAAGATATTTTTTTTTTGAAAAATTATTTATGTTGTGAAACGTTAACAGGCACGAGCCACTCCAATATCAAAGGCAGATTATTTTAGAAAACCATTAAAATGTCTGTTAGGAAGATGAGGATGGTCTGAATCGGTCTCTGGAGGAGGAGGCACCAAGTGAAGGTTTCAGATAGACTGCACTGAGAATAAGCCTAAAACAGAGTCTGTGTGAGGCTATTTAGCTTAGATGCTTTGGCTTATCAGTCTAGAGGTTGATATCAGATCTCCAGTTAGAAAGGAGTAGCGTTTTGTTACTCCCAACAGTATTAATACAGCTGTCAAACTGAAGGGATAGTTATAGCACTGCAAGATGTCCGCTGTGTATTACTATAACTGAAGTGGACTCTTGGGAAAGTCACAACATGCTAAGTGTATGTGTAAGGAAAATATTGTTAATTGGTAAATGTGTAAAGTAAATCTCCAGGCAGTAGTCCCACTGCTCTCTCTAGGCAGGCTGCCACTGGGCTTCTATGAGAAGTAAGGCCTAGCGTAGGAGGACGTGAAACTAGAGGAGAATTTATCCTGAAATTACATTCTGTAGATGAGACGTTGTTCTCTGGCAATGGCCAACTATCCTGTTCTAGGAATGCCATTGCATGGTGTTGATTCTAGATGATAGAAGAATATCCCCTGGTGGAGTTGCATTCCGCTTAACTAGGTGGAGTGCAACTAACCAGATCTATGATGCTGGAAGGGAGCATATAGTAACTCTCCAACTACATGCCAAGGTGGCTTACAACAGAAGGAGCCTAGATTATCTTTTAAGAAGCGGGTAGAGAAGTGCTGGTAACATAGAAGGCTACTAAAATAGTGCTGGAAGCAACACCTGAGATGCTAGATAGAGGTCTTTATTCTTAGCCTTCTGCAGCATCAGTCTGCACTGTAATCTCAATACCCTGCATAACGACAAGCAGAAAGGGCACGTGGGGCAAGATGACACAGCCACTGGGATTGAAGTCCATAATATTGCTGTACATATGGAAGAAGTTGATGAAGGTCATGTAGAAAACAAGGAAAAACTGCCTGAAAAGTTAGGCCCAGTTCAGACAGGAAAACAGAAGAATAGGCAATCAGGCCAAAATAGCAATGTTTCTATGCAAATACTAGAAGATAAGGTGGAGGGACTGAATGCTTAGTTGTAAAGTAAACTATTTACTGTATAGGTCTATCATAAAGAAGGTAGCTAGCAGAATGTACTATGGTTTCTGTGGAAAGCCTGCTAGGTGGAGCAATCAAAAAAGTAAAATGCTTGCAGCCAGTGTGGAGAGACTCAGAACAAATGCATGTCCCCTAACAAATGCTTCTCTGACCCTTGAAAAAGATATTTAAAAAACAGTTAGCTTTGTTGAGCAGGCTGTAAGGAACAGAAAGATATCCTTCAAAAACTGATGTGTGCCCCCCCCCCCCCCCCAAAGGTGAAAATCAGGCAAATTAAACATTAAATGTATGGTAAAACAAGCTAAAGCCTGATGTTATTTGTAAAAGGTATAGAAGCTTGTCATAAGTACTCTTTCAAAAACATCAGAAATGGGAAGGCCATTGGGCTGATAGATGACTAAGATCTCAATGAGCTCAAAGAATATTGCACTGGAGCTGGAAGGGTATGAGATACTTGAGTTCACTGTGCAGGAGCTTGGATTTCCAAACAAAAATCTCTTCTCTGTGGGGAGAGAAGCACGAGGTCCTATTGAGGCACCTGTTCCAAATCAAAGTGATGCTGGGACAGTTTTTTTTTTAAGAACAAAATTATACACACGAGTTACAGCAAATTCTGGATGTGCCCACATCCTCTAGAACAGGGGTCCTCAAACTATGGCCTGTGGGCAGGATACAGCCCCCCAGGGTCCTCAATCTGGCCCCTGTATTTACAGAACCCCCCTGCGCCCCCCCCCCCCCCCCCCCCCCCCCCCCCCCCGCCCACTGGGGGCTGGGGGGGAAACCAAGCAGCTGCAGATGACTGCCTGCCACTTCATCCACGCGCCGGACCCCTGCTCTAGAGGACCTCTCAGTGTAAAATTGCTGAACAGGTAATGGTGTTTAACAGCACAGTACTGCTGGGGTAGCAGTGAAGTTGTAAGTGCCAAAGGTGATGCCAGTTTTTAAAAAGGCTTCCAGAAAGCCTGTAGGAAAGAACAAGTCAAGTATAACTGGCATTTATACCAGCCAATTTGCTGGTAAATATCGTGAAGAAAACTAAGGGATTCATGGACAAATTCAATACCAAGAAAGAGTCAGAACAGCCTCACAGGTCTGGTAGAGTTCTTTGAAAACACTGTTGAGGTTGTGAGTAAGTGTGATCTGGCTGATGCAGTACACTTGGGTTTCAGAAAGTCTTTTGAGATGTACTCACCAAAGGTGCTGACCAAAATGAAACTGCTCTGACATAAGAGGAAAAGTCTCTTCTAGACTGATTGTTGGTTAAAAGATGGGGTAGGAATAAATGACCTATTTTCGCAGGGGGGCGGACATCACCGGTGGAGTTGCGTACCATCTGTGCTAGGTTTAACGCTAGTCGGTGTATGTATTGGTGATCTGGAAGAGTGAGTGCGGAGCGATTCTAACTTAATTAGGGTAGCAAAAATGAAAGCTAATTATGAAGAGCCAAAGAGGCATCTTGTGATTTTTAGTAACTGGGGATGAAGCTTGCTGCTGATACTATGAAGTAATGCATGTAGGAGAGAACAATCCTGCTATTATTGAGACTGTTAACTATTAGCACCAAAGGAAGTGACGGTGTAGACCGCTTACCATGGTAAATTGAAGCATTGGTTGTGCTTAGGACTGGTCAGGAAAAAAATAAAAATAGGGAAGAATGGCCAACATAACAGAAGTCTTCTATGCCAGTGTATAAATACTTGTGCTTTTATCTTGATCTCTGGGTGCAGTTCTGATCCCCATATATAAAGGAAGAGTGAGGGGAGGAAAAGGAGAGATAATAGAACTGGAAATGGGTGGCAATGATGATAAAGAGCAATTAAATAGATTGAGAATCTTCAGCCTGGCAAAGAAATAGCTAAAGATGAAAATGATAACAATCTGTATAGGAGCGTAATGGAAAAAATGAACAGGGAGTGCTCATTAACTGCCTTTCGTAGTACAAGACCCAGAGGGGATCAAGTAAAATTACCAAGTGACAGATTCAGATGTAGTAAGAGGTTGTATTTTTTTCATAGTGTGTAGTGTAACTGTGAGCTGCTATACATACTAAAAATGTATGTAGGTGTGGGCTTTCAGTGCAAAAGCATCACCCCTTGCTTAGAAAAACACAAAGCCTAGTTCCTGAAGGCTGGGGAGGGATCCTGACCTGCATCCTTGCAAGCCTTCCTTGTTCTAGTGCTCCTTCCCAGACCTGCACTCAGCTTATGCTAAGGACACAATATGGGCATAGATGTATCTTTGGTTTTAGTATGTAAAATGAAGACAAATTGCAGTACCCTAAAGAAAATGCTGACCATATGCCACTCCAGATGCATAACCAAATTATTGGTGAAGAAAATGTGTTGAGGAGGATGAATTCTTTTCTTGGGCCTAATAACTTCCCGAAGGAAAAAAAAGTTAGTTTTCTTTGAAGACTGTACCAGTCCTCATTATACCATGTTGATACATGAAGTTTAATGCCTATACAAGGGAGTTGAGATTGTTTGTTCTAAGGTGTCAGCAGTCATCTTTAATTCTGTGCTTGCTCAGAGTAAGTTGGGCATTTGTTACTCCTTGCAGTTCATCTTCAGATGGACTGAATTAAAAACCTAAAAGCAAAAATAAACTGGAAGAGCTGGGGACAGGCTTACCTATATAATAAAATGAAAAATACAGTTTTTGAGTCATGAACATGGAAGGTGGAATCTGTTTCCCTATAAATATGGTGAGATTACACATAGGTTCTTTCCTTATCCAAACATACAAGGACCAAAGCTATATTAGACTTGGACTAAATAAGGACTTGGAGAAAATTCATTATTAAGAATAAAGGATAACTTGGCTGTTAGACATGAAAATGACATTTAAATATTAAAAGGATGTGGAGGTTATGAAGCAAGAATTATGTAGTCATCCAGCCCAGTAACAAATGAAATGAGAGTCTCCCAGTGGTAAGGCTTATGAGCTTGTGTGAACGAGGTACAGAATCAGTGCAAACACGGTGCTACACCCTGTAAGGAGTTACAGGAATGGGTGTTGGGGTACATACAAAGGTTAACTCTAACCCAGGAAAATTAGTTGTCTTGGGTTCTTGTGGAACTCTGGTTCTGAAATAAAAAGATAAATCATACAGAAAGAGATCATACAATGTTTTTTAAATTACAAAAGTTAGGCAATAGAGCCAGTTTGAAAGAAAGGGTTAATTATGTATCCCACCAAACACCCCCGACACATCCCCCCTCTCTCAAGAATGGAGGAGGGAGAAGAATTAGTCCTCTCATTAGTTCAGCTATTTTAATGATTTCCTTGAATGCTCTTTAGAGTTTTCCTATGTGTTCATCAATTTCAAAACATTCTTTTAAGAGTAATTTTTTTCCATTCTGATTTCCTATAATGGGATATGATACCAAAGGAAAAAAAAAAGTGTAAGAAAAATCTTGTTCTTTTTATTTGGTAATTAATGTAGTTAGGTAATGAAGCTGAACCACTGGCAGTCTGACATTAAAGGAAATTTTGGTCAGCACAGATGACAGTAAGTTTTGGGTTTTCCTTTTCTAAAAGTAGTTTAGTTCCAGACACCATGGAACAGAACTTTGCTGGTAATTTACTCAGAGGGTTAGACTTTCCTATCTATTTAAACCCATACTTTAAACCATAACACATGGTCTTAAATAGGTAAGAGAATTCACCAGCCATAACGCACTTCTCAAGCAGTATTTATGCCAGTGTTATCTCAGGAAGTGGGCACTGCTGTATATATATTTATTTTTTTTTAATTAAATGAAATCAGTTCTTTGTAAAGTATTTCAGTTACACTTTTCTAATGCAAAATCCTCTGAGAAGACAGGTTCTATATTTCAGTATTATGAAACTTCTGCATATGCACCTTTTTTTTTTTCCTTTTTAATATCAACTAGACTTGTATTTCTCTTTGTTTTGGGGAGAGTGGCTGGTTCTGTAGTTATTCTCTAATGCTTTACAAATAGTTGATTGTACTTGTTAGTTTTTATCTGGATGGTTCTTAGTGTTCCTGATAATTGAGGTGGTTATATGCTCTATAATAAAAATAATAATAATTCTGAAGTCAAAAGGAAAGTCACATGCTGTCCCTGACTCAGATTTCAGTTGTATGAAGTCTGTGTTCCTCACAAATAAGGTTATGAATTCTTACGAATACCTTCTATAAAATGGAAGGCAGAGCCCAAAGTAAAACAAAAACCTGGTTATCAGGTCTCTGCTGAGCTCAGTGGCCAGGGACAGATAAAATTCTGACATCACCTCCTACAGCTTTGCATCCTGCTGGCTCCTGAGAATGCAAAGAAATTGCAAGTCCTTTAATTTCAGAGCCTGAGCCTGTTGCCAGTTGCTTTTTCTCCTTTTAGATATTCCACCTTTTCCAGTTTTCTTTCTCTGTTTTTTTTTCTTTGCTTCTCTGCAGTTTTACTTTTAATCATCGTCCAATTAAAAAAATGTTACAGTTTTGGTGGGTATTTGGTGGTGTGTTTTTTTTTTAGTTTTTTTCTGATTTTGACCTATCTCAGTGTTTCTTCAAACTTGTAAACGTTATCTCCCTCGTTCCTTTACTCAATGCACAAACAATTTCTAATTGGAATAAATATTTAACAGCATATTGGAGATACAGACATAACAGTGCTTTCTCCATTGACTGAAATCTGATCAGTTTATGAAGTTTAAAGAAGTTCAGTTAAAACAAGCTGGGCTACCATGAGTGGTAGTGTGCTGCATCAGTTTTCTGGTGGCAAAAGCCTTGTGATGGGTATTCAGTTTAACACATTTTACCTCACCAGATAAACGTGCATATGATCAATTACAGAGACCAAGTCAGTACTAGCAACTTCTTAAACCATGTTATCTGCTGCTGATGTGGGCATTTGCACGTTAAATTAGGGATCTGTAAAGGTGTAAGCTTTTGTCAAGTATGGTGAAGATGTTTTTGAATGGGAGGTTTCTGTGTGGAGGCTTGCAATTTCTAAGGCTGTAGCATAAGTAAGTCATAAACTCTGTATGTTTGGTTTAATGTGAATTGTTCCTGCAAACACGGTTGTTGGAAAATACTAAAGACCAAAGACCTCAAGAATCTTCTGATTTCTCCACATTAGTGCCAGCCATGGCTCCACTCGCTCTCGCTTGCTGTGGTTCACTTCTTTGCTGTACATTTTCTGCAGCAAGTGAAGGGCAAGGCTGCTCGCCTGCAGAGCAGCTGTCCTGGGGGTCAGGTTAGCGCCTTTAGAGATGGGAGACCTCAGCTTCTTGCCCGTTTTTCCCTTCAGACCATTTGGAAAGAGTCCCACTCATCTGCTGAAAGAATATTGTGATAGGCGTGCTGTATATATATAACTATATATATAAAGAATGGGCACATTGGGCCCTTGGGAGGTGATTCTGAGTTGTGGATGGCAGATGGAAGCAAGGCCTTGGCCTACAGCACGGAGTCCAGGTGAAGGCAGGGTTTAAGATCCGTGTCTTATTTGGTTAGGGCCTGGGTTAGATTGGTTAGGCCTGGGTTGTCTCCAGCTTTGGCCAGGCATTCTGGTTTATCCTGAGACCTAGCTCTTCCCACTGCCTCCATAAGGATTCCATCTATCTACTGCAGGGCTCTGACTTCACTTTGGGCACTGCTCTGCTCTTAGGTAGCACCATTGTGCTGGCTTGTATCGGAGCCTTGTATTTCATCTAGCATTTGGACTGGTGTCAGCAAGATGGAATTTCGAGGAGCTGCAGCATCCCGAGACATTTTGGGGCAATATGTTTGCTCATCCTTTTTCACCAGCCTTGTGTTTCTCAACTTTTAACTCACAAAGACTGCCAGTAAGTCACATCTGTATGCTGTGTCCAGCTAAAACTTGAAATCTGCTCTACCAGCATTCTAACGATCTTGTGTAAATCCTTGTTCGTTGATGCTTCCATTGCAGCAGTAACTTTTTGTTCTACTTCATCATTACAGATTATGACTTGTAGATGGCAACTGAGAATGGGAAGGCAGAACAGACATACAGCCTCCCTTTCTGCTTGAACTTGGTCTATATGTGAATGTTACCAAAAAAAAATCTTACTGGTTAGGTGTAATTTTGTGAAGTAAAAATTATAAATATTGGGCAGTCGAGGGGAGAAGATCTAGTGAAATCAGAGGTGTATTTCACAGTTCTGCCAAATGTCACTTTTAGACTCCAACATGCAAAAGCTGGCCCATTGCAGCATAGTCATTGTGATTTTACATGAAGTGGGACATTAGGACTAAGGTGGATGGAGGTAAGGATGTAAATAAGACTTTTCAGGGCTTGAAGTCTTGGTGATTTCTGTGAAGAGTTCTGTGGCATTTGCTCTGTGTATTCCTGCCCCCTCCCCCTTAAAATTGTTAAATCAGGACCAGTTTCTTTTGGATGGAATTACACAGCTCTATTGTTGAGAGAATCTTCTATTTAAAATAGTAACTTTCAAGTGTGAGCTTCAGTATTGTCCTACAGAACCAAAAAATAATTGCAAGAATTATTGAATTGATGAATATGAGCTGGCAGTGTGCCGACGTAGCCAAGAAGGCCAATAGCATCCTGGCTTGTATCAGAAATAGTGTAGCCAGAAGGGCTAGGGGAGTGTCCAAACTAGGTTTGCTTTAACTAGCTAGCACAAGTAATAAAAGTAGTGGAGGCGTATGAACCCCAGTAACAACTGTCAGTCTCAACACACACAAGGCCTCATCACAGGCTTTATATAGCTTGTGCTGAAGCTGACTGCTCTCTACAACTACCTGAAAGGAGGTTGTAGGCAGGTGGGTGTTGGTCTCTTCTCCCAAGTAACAAATGACAGGACAAGAAGGAATGGCCTCAGGTTGCGCCAGGGGAGGTTTACATTGGATGTTAGGAAAAATTTCTTCACCAGAAGGGTTGTCAAGTTTTGGAACAGGCTGCCCAGGGAAATGGCTGAGTCACCATCGCTGGAGGTATTTAAAAGTCATGTAGATGTGGTGCTTAGGGACATGGCTTAGTGGTAGACTTGGCGGTGCTAGTTTAACAGTTGGATTTGATGATCTTAAAGATCTTTTGTAAATCTTTTCTTTCACAAAGTCTTTCAGTGAAAAGAAACACCTTTAAAAAAAAAAACAACAACAACAATTTAAACCTTTTTTTAATTCTTTTTTTCTTTTCATAGATAGACCTGGAAAATTTCAACATGAAAAAGGATTGCTTTGCATTTTCAGGGCTGGGGCATGGAGGAGAGTGGTAGTAGTGCTCATAATGAGTTTTAAAACGTTCAGAAGGTAGCAGTCATTCCAAGAAGTCTGCTATAGGTCCTTTGATTCAGCAAAATGTAGGAAGCTCATAAGAATTTGAAGCCAGATGGACTACTTACTTGCTGAAATACTTTGCTGAGCTGTTCATAAGCTGTGACTGGTTCAATAATCACTTTGAGTTTTATTTCATTTTAATGACTCAAGTTAGAAGAAAGTTTTGTCCCACAGAAACTTCCTTTTGTTTTACTTCTCATTAAGTAATGTCTTGAACATAAGAAGAGCTGATCAAACCTGTGGATGGTATACAGCTGGGAAGCTGGAAAGTTCTTAGGTAGTTAGAATTAAATCAAACTTGTCTGTGAGGCTTTTGGGGAGTAGTATGGTGTAAAAAAATGAAGTTTTAGAAAGAAAACCATGTAGCCATTCTCAAAAGCACAAACATTAAGTGATTTGATGAGCAGTGGCACTCAGGCAAGAATTTTGAAGCTAGCAGTAGAGGTTAATTAAATTTTTCAGTGGGAAAAAGGAATGTGTGCCTACAACTCACGTCCATCAGGTTCTTTATATTTAATGCAGTCAGAGGTTGTGACAAAAATGTATCAAAAGGTCTAGGGAGTAAAAAACAAAAGGAGAAGGTAGCCCAGGCCAAAGACATAATGGCTCCATAACTAAACAGATATTATTAAAAAGGTCCATATAACAATCATTTTGTCAAATGAATCAATACACATGATTCCCATTTTTCATCTGAGTTTTGACTGCTACCTAATTACTGAGGGTTTTTTTCCAATTTTTCTTCAGTGGTTGTGCTCTGTCAAATTATATCCATCTAATTGTCTGCATTTGAACTGGGAAATATTAAAAAAGATGCTATGGATCTTCAACTCTCCAATTTAGTATTTTATACAGAAGTGTGTCAGAACTAATAAAAAGTTTTGTCTCTTAGGCCAAACATTTCTGAAATAGCACAGGACTTTCCTCAAGTGACAGTTGCATGTTTTCTTGGTTACGTGATGAAAGAAATGCTGCTGTCTTGTTACTGAATTTCATGTTGCCTACTCTAGTTGTCTCAGATGTTCTTTTACCTTTTTCATCTCCAGCTTGTATTACTCTTAAGACCCTTGCAAAGAAGCTTCTCTTATTTTACAGGCTAGTTCCTCAGTTACTGTTTAGTTACCTGGGTTTTCCACCAACTCTACCAGTGGCCTGCATGACACCTTGAAAATGTTTTTTCTCTTCCAAGGTAGTCACTTTACTGTGATATTTTTTTATTATTCTGAATGTTAATCTCTCTCTGATTAACTTTTTTTTAATGTTAATCTTTCTCTTATTAAGGTGTTTTTACGATTTTACTGAAATGTTCATTATTATCATCCTTTTCCTCTCCCTCTGATAAATCCATTTTATGTTCCTACTTTGTCAGGCAATACTTTTCCCGCCTCTTTTAGGCAGTCTTAATTTTTGCTGGAGTATTAGTTGAAGGGCAAAAGCTTTGCTGACTTTGGGGCATTTCACAAAGGCTTTTAGTCTAGTGGGAATACTGTTTCTTCCCTGGCTAATGGAAAATGATTGGGGTTTCTAGGGCAATTCTGAGTTTCCAAGTTAGGCTTTTTTTCTAAATTGCCCTCCAGAGGAAGCCATGGCTTCTGCAGATGATGCCAGCTGAAGTATCCCTTCTGCTCTTTCTGCAGTCCTGTAAGTGAAGGGCAGGGGCTCTTTTCTGACTCCTGTAGCTGCAGCAAGTATGGATTTGATGGCCACGGGTGAAGAGCTAGGTCTGCCTGCCCATGGTAGCTGGATGTATCAGGAGAGGAGAAATAAGATGAATAATTAAGAACTACATCTTTTTGTTAGGTTACAGGGCCTGGGTGTTTATGTCAGCTTGCAGTGTACGCTGGATATAAAAGCATACCCTAAAGTGTTTCCATGCTGGAGTTGTGTTTCTGTTTTTGGTGACTGTTGGAAGTCAGAGACCCAAACAGTTTAGCTGGGATTTTGTCAGGGTGCTTCTCGTATAATCATGCAGCAAATACTTGGTGGCTGGTGTCATTGGTTTCGTATTGTAGTCATTAATTTTCAGCATAAAAAATCTGTCCAATTTTGCCATGCAGAAAACTGTGTATCTGTCTTCCCTGAATTGAACAGACTTTTTGAAGCTGGTATGTGGCTAAAATACTATGTGGTGCTGATACAAACTTGTCACTAATGAATTACTTTTAACTCAAGAAATTTATTTCTCATAGGATGTCCCCATCTTTGTGCTTAGTGTGGAAAAAGTTGAGAGTTCTATGGAAACAAAGCTACCTTTGAGACCCCAGAGGCCTTGTTCATTACTCCTTTATGTGTGGTGGCATGAGGTCTGCTTCTAGACTATTAGATCAATAATTACTATTTGCTACTAAGGATATACTTGATGCTTCACAATGCATAGATTTTGGGACATCTGGAAGAAAATGGTGCCTCTGCTCTAAAATAACTTCTTTGTAGAATACAAGAGAATCTAGACAACAGATGAAGCCTTTTTTGTGTGCTGTTTCTCTTAATTCATTATTTTCTCTTCCCCATTATATCAGCTATTAGTCTATCTAATCTCATTCAGAATGTTTACCTCAAATGTGTGTACTTGTGTATTTTGAAGCTGAACTCCAAGCTCACATCTGTAATATTTCTGTTACTTGTATCTCTTGTAATTCATGTAGAAAGACATTGCTTAAACCTAAACAATAGGTTGATTAACTTAATTGCATTTCTCAGTTTTTTCTGTAAGTGAGTTTAATGTTTATACTTCTTGACCTTGCTATTCTTTTGCAGATTCCCCTCAGCCCTACATTTCTATGAGTATTTCAATTTTCTTTTTATGTTTTCATTTTCTGTGTTAGTTTTTATATACATACTGGGATTGGATTGAGGGCAGTTGAAGTATGCAGAGATGTACAGAGAACCATGGCCTTGTGAGGCATAGAATTAAATGGCTCATTTGATGCCAATAATTTGATTATACGTAAAATCTAAGTTTAGAATAAGAACATGGGGAATTCCTTTAAAAAGTGAAACAAAAGCAGGGAAGAATGTTAACAGACAGTGATTAATTACTTTATTGAAAAAGGGGAGCTTTTTGTGTCTCTTCTTGGTTTGAAATGAGTTGCCATCTGCTGAGAAGGTAGAGACTGGCAGAAGACTTTCCTGTCTTACTAAGTTGTGAGATCAGGAAATAACTAAATTTACCATGGGGAGTTTACCTAACTAACCACAACCTTTTACTAAGATGTTCGCTTTGTCCTCACATACAAATTTTGAAATAAAAATGCCAGTACTCGTGTGTCACTGATGGGAAGTAAAAGGCAATATTTTGGTCATAGTTGGTAGGAGGTGAGACTGACATTCACATGAATTTTCCCCAATTACAGAATAAGCAGAAAATATTTCATAGAAATAAAACTATTTCTTAAAATTTCTGTTATACTAACCTGGCATTTGGAAATGCTTGTGCTTCCCCACTCTTGATGCTTGGTCTTTAAAAGTAGTTTCCTTTAAATAGGAAATATGTTATTTGTTTAAAATGTTATTTTCTTTAGATTTCAGTCTTCAGCTTTAGCACAACCCTCAGAATCTTGTTTTCAAGGCCAGAAAGATCCTCACACTATCTTTTAAACCCACCTGCATGCCAAAGGACACAGCAGTGTGCTCAGCAGTGATTCTGCTGTGTTCAATATCTTGCAAAAACTTAAAGGAATGACAGACAATGTATTGCTTGGACTGGTACTCTGTTCAAACAAATTATCCTCACTGATAATTTATACAGACTTAAATCCTTAAGTCTCACTTGAAGTCACTTGGTTTTTATCCCTTAAATCACTTGGGGCTGTTTCTATTTCTTATCCACATTTTTTAGCAGCTTCTGCATACAGTTCTGATGTCTTACGTATTCTAGTATTGATCTCACCATACAGATCGGCAAGCTTATTTCTGTTAGGTGTCTAGAGATTGCCCTAATTCTTTTTTGCCATAACACTGCCTGCAAGGCACACGTAAAGTGATTCCTTCAGTGATCTAACACTTCCATGAAAGTAGTTGATGTCCGGGTTATGGTTTAAGACGTGTACCGATTTTCTGTGTTCTTAGAGGAGTATGACCTTGCATTTGCATTGCAGTTTGCCTCTGCTGTATGTTATTTGTGTATGCAGATGGAGATCTGGGGACCTACCAAGCGTGGTTGGAGATGTCTGCTTATATAGGGTATCTGAGTCTTGTAGCACTCCTTTAGACATGGTTGTACTGTGTGAACCCTGAGAGTAAAGAAACGGTGCTAAACTGTGTTATCTGTAACTCCTTGCATTTTGTAATTATTTAAAAATGAGTCGTCTACATGTATGCTTACTCACATTTAACATTATGCTTTGCAATTAAGTCAAACTGTAGTTTCCTCTTACGTAGGGAAAAACTAGAAAAATTTTACTTTTTTTTTTTTTTTTTCCCCCTGCAGACTGTAGGAGCTCTTAGGAACTCCCCTGTTCGCAGTTTGCCCCTTTGCTATCTGTTTCAGTCTTTCTGCTAAGTTAGACTATTGGTTTTTTTCCCTAAGCTAGAGGATGCCCTTATAGGCTACTGTCGCTTTCTCCTGTGACCTTCATCACCTGCAGTCACATATGTGTGGTACCTTTGTTAGAGGGTACAGGTGCTAGCCTGGCTGCCTGACTGGTTGACTGCAAAAGCAGGTTTATCTGGAGACCGAAGGGATGAGAGCTGCAGTGCCTGGTGTTCAGGCCTCATTTGGCCTGATGGCTTGCAGTCATCTGTCTCCTGACTGTGGAAGAAGGAGAGTTAAAATGCCTGTTTGGCATATCATGCCTTCTGTTCATATCTGATACATAAGCTATGTTTTGGGAAGCGGCCTTATGAAGTAACTCCACAGTGTCTGGCACCTTGTACTAACCAAGGTTATGCTCTGTATTTATAGAACCACTTTCTGGAGCCTTTTAAAACCTGCTCAGAGCTGCTTACAAGTCAAATAACTCTTCTAATGTTCTGGTTAATTGAAATTACTTTGGAAATGTAATTGCATCTTAAATTAAAGCAGGCATTCATCTCTTCCACAGGTCCTTTGCCTCCTGGTTGAACTTGGCAGATCTTTCTGAAACCCATGTCTGGTTGTTAGTAACTAAACACAGGCAGACTAAACCAGGGCTTCCAAAGCACCTTGTCTTGTATAAGTAGTCTTGTATGTCCCCCTGACTCGTGGATAATGGCAGTGGTAGGTAAATAGGTACCAGAGACTCTTAACTGTGCAGTGTCCTAGAAGTCCTAGCAGAGCTGCCTGACAAATTTGGGAGGAGATGGAAACAACATTTCTTCCCTTATGATGGGATATGAAATGTTAGCTTTTGCATGAATAAAGTTGGAACTATTGATCTGTTTTGGGCAACTGACAAATCAGGATCATCACAGAGCTGTTCAGCTTCCTCCATGTGTGTACTTTTTGTCCATTTAAACCCCTTTTTTTCAGCCTCTTACACGTTGCAATAATGGTTGGCTTTGGCAGCCACTCTGTGTTCCTGGTGTGTGGTGGTTCCCCATAACAAGCTATGCTCCCAGAAAAACGACTGTAGAACTTCAGCCTAAAGATTTTTTTCATACAAAAACTTATTCTGTATTCCTATCCAATGTAAACTAGACTGGGGCTGTGCAGCTGCTGAAGTCTATATGTGGCTTGACAGGACTGTTTATGTAATCCTCTTTCCCAAAGGCTACTTCAGTGCAGATTGTGGATTTGGAGATAGCAGCCTGTTACTGCCACTGTTTTCCCTGCAGCCCCTCTGTTGTCGCTCTGTGTATTGCTCCTCAGGAAACACTGTACTTGCATATGGGTTGTCACCACCAGCATAATTCAGTTTGTGTGGGTCCCTGCCTTATGTATGCGTGAGTTGTTGCTGGGGTAACTGAGGCTGCCTATTAGCGATGTGAACTATCTAAGCAGTAATTGCCCATTCCTGGCAGTTGTCTTCCCATCCCAGAGGGCAGGTGAGGATACAGACTGTTGTGTACGGTATGTTCAGGAAGTCAGATGTTTCGAGGGAGCATACAGGATTTGCACAAGCAGTGGTGTGCTTATGTGAATTTGTGCTGCTAAGATGTGCAGAGCCCCTGTGTGCGAATGAAGGGTGACGCTGTTGGGGTCTCACGAAAACGTACACAGGGCTGGATCAGGAGGCATAGCGTCATGGTGCTTGGCAGTGCCATGCTGTCACATCTTTTTGACTGTGGAGCAGGGTTTTGAGAGGCTGGGGGTGTTGTCTATGCTCCTCAGCTAGTCCAGTCTGTTAGGTGACCATGAACAGCAGTCCTCAAGGAAGTACTGGAAACTGGAGAATCAAGTTATAGTGGAATACTGGGACTCCCTTATCTGTTCCCCTGGGATATGAAGTTGCTTACCCTAGCAAACCGGTTTTTGGATGGGTGGGGGAATTCAGAACCCTCACCACGCTGAATTTTTGCTTTGTTTTTGACCTTTGGGGAAAGGGACCAGAGTTGCAATGCAAGAAACTGATCTTGTCATTGGGAGCTGGGAAGGGACAAAGACAATTGCACAGCAGGGGTCTGTTGTGCAGGGTATGTTCAGGCAAGGTGGCCCAGAGACACTAAGCAAGGCACAAGGTCTCACTAAGGGGTATGGCTTGGCACTGTAGCCGTACTGCCATGGTGTAGTGGGTCGTCTTCTTTTATGTATAGTTTATTGGTGTGCACGCAGAAGGCCAGGTCACATACAAATGAAAAGGAGCAGTTACCTTTCTCAGCAACTGCAGGATGTGTAGGTTGCCCAGCTATAGATAAATTAATTTCTAGAGGAGAGGGCAGTGGAAAAGGAAGATAACAAACAATGGAGCAAGCATACACAATCTACTTCTGCAGTATTAAATCAAATTCAGAATAGAAGATAAACTTTATGTTACTTTAAGTTTTTGAGACTTAAGTGTGCAGCATACTAGAAATTGAAACTAAAAATGAAGTGGGGTGTGAAAGCTCAGACATGGTTGTGACTGAGGTGAGGTCCATCTATAGACCATTAAAGCCTCTCAAAGCAGACCAGCTGCAGAGAGTTGAATCAGTTGTTTCAGGTAAAATTCTGTGGAATATATTTAAAAATTTGTGAACATGTTATATTTTTCTGGGAAAATGAAGAGTTTTATTTCAGAACTAAGTGTTTAAATTCACAGAAGGGGGAAAAAAATCACACTATTGTATATGCCCTAAAAAATCGGGGAACAATGTAGATCTGAACTGCTATTCCCAATAGGATTTTTCTTTTTTTGTGTTCCCTAGTACATGCTAAAAATATTTTCAATATCTTAGCATCTGCATTGTTATGAAAAATGACATGTCTTTGTTTTGTTTTCAGCTGTGTCACTCTTGCATTACATTTTGTTCCATTTGCTTTCTTCAGTTGGGATGTGAAGTCATTTTCTTTTGTCAGTTGTAGGCCTAGTTGCCCTGACTCCAGAACTGCACTGTGCACCACTTGGAAGAAGTTACTTCTTTTGTTCTGCCTCAAAAAAATGCAATATGTATGTTGGGGGATATGGAGTTATTTGATTGTGAAAGTGTCTTCTGGTTGGCAGAGAGGGACAGAAAACAGGGTAAAAATAAAGGGAGCTAAGCCTCTTTTAAAGGGAGAAAGACTGGGTACGCATGTGTATTTTGCATACTGCTGTGTATTAGCACATCTGATCTCAGAGGCACCAGCGTGTCCCATTGCTTTGAACTGGAGAATGGGATGCATGGATAAAGTAGACTCTCTCATGCTTGTCCATGCCCCTGGCAGACTCCTAAGCATCCTGCAGCAGAGGAAGATTAGTGAGTGTAGGTTGGCTGCAGTTCTGATTCACATATCAAGTAAAAGCAGCATAACAGACAAGAAATAGGGCTAGACGTGCTGTGCCATGCTTTGGAGCTGGCATGCTCTGGTGGGGTCAGGCTGGGTGTCTTTGCTGTCTTCTGGCCTTCATGTGGTTCTCATACTTGTTTGCCTTTAATGGAGTTGGACTCAATGATCCTCATGAGATACTGTATGAACACAAGAAAGGGAAACATTAAGACAGACTGGTAGTGAGGACAAGAGGGCAGTAGGTGAGGGGGGAAAACCAGGGGGAGGTCATTAGCTGTTGAATGCTTTTGCTTTCCAGTACACTGCATGTAACACAAGATCCTGGGTTCTTCTTTCTCTCCTAGTCTGGGACACAGCAAAAGATGATACACATGCACTGGTTTTGGTTTCTTGGTTGACTCAAGCAACAGAGCTGAGTTTTAATGCTTTTACTCAGTTTCTCAGGTGTGCAGTTGTCAATAAGTTGCCACAAAAAAACGCAATTTGACTGCCTGGTTTGATGATTATTTTTCCCTCTGTAGTTGAAGAAACTTTGCATGTACACAGTGCACTTTAAAAGACATGTTAAGGGGGCAAAGCCAGGCTGGCAGCACTGGGAAATGCTGACATTGAGGTTGCATGTGTTACTTGAATTCTGCTTCCTTGGATATATGTGTTGGTGGATGATTTTCTAATAAATGGTAAGTATTGGGGGGGGGGGGGGGGTTGTGGGGTTCTGTTGGTGGTTTTTTTGGGTTTGGTTGGTTTTTGGGGTTTTTTTTCCCCCTAGAAGAAACACTCCTGTGGTGAAAATATGGTGTTTCAGAGATAAATCAGGGTTGTGTAGTGCATGAGATGATCACAGATATTTGCAGAAAGTCATAGCAGACATTGGGCTGCCCTGGGCGACTTTCTCTTCCCAGGAGGTTCTTGCCAGCTGCCTCTATCTGCAGCTCCCCACTTCTGGGCAACAGCACTCATGACAACAGCAGCCTCCAGGACTTAACATATGTTTAGTGCCCTCCCTTAGAAAATCCCTAGAGGTATAGGGGATTCCCTTTTTTGTACCCCTGCAGTGAGCCAGCAGTGTGGTAGCAGTTCCTGGCTTCATACAAGCTTGCCATGTACTTCAAAGGATGTGCTGTGCTGTGCGGACAGCCTTCATTTATCATTTTGAAGTAGCCAGCATCCCACTAATGGTGTGTGTGCTGTACTTTGGGAACATCTCATCTCCAAATTTCTTCTTGTCACAAGAGTGGGAAGGTGTGAATGACAAGGCTTTGGACAAGGACAGAGGAGGGTCTCATGGCTAAGACATCAGATGGTATGAGAGAGAGCTGAATTCAGGCACTGCTGCCTGTACCACAGAGTTCCTGCATGTAGCTGTAAATTTCTGGCCAACTGCTCAAATGCTGGTGTGTGTCTTGTTTTGTGGATTTCCAAATCAATGCCAGGAGTCACATGGTCATTCAAAGCCAGTTTTAGATGGTTTGCTTTGAGGAATTCAATAAAAGGGACAATAAGGAGTAATAGGGAGTGAGACTTAACTACTGAATAGAGTATGTGAGACTGGAAAATCAGACAGCCTGAGGTCTGGAATGGCCTAGTGTTTGAATTTGCAATTTCAGGTCAAATATAACTTACTGGGATTCCCGCCCTGCCACCTCCACTAATTTTTATATTCCCCAGAGAGCAATGTGCTTAAATAGAAGTGATTGAAACAAAAAAAGGCAATAAATGTGTCAGTTAATCTATAGCTTTCTTCTATATTAAGTTAGTTTTAAATAGCATTAAAGGCTCAGTTTAGCGAAGCACTTAGTAAGGCATCTAACTGCATATTTGAATTGAGGCCAGGATTGATAAACTCGGATACTGTGTGATAATACGTTCTAATAGCAACACTGCATCCACAATGGTTAATGTGTATGTCCCAAACAGGGCTGTATCTTCCTTTGGCTGATATTTATGGCTGGAAGTTTCAAAGCTGGTTTATTTGGGGGTTTGATTCACACATTTCCAGTAAGAACAGGATACAAAGAAATTTTATTTTTTTCAGGAATGGATTTATAAGGAAAGAATATTCTGATTTTCCCAAATACCTGATATCTGCACAGAGCTTACTCTCATTTTGATTCCTTTAGCACATCTTTTTTTTTTTTTTCTTTTTTTTTTTTTTTCCCCCAGTGGTTTTTGGTTCATTTGCTGTCCCTGTATGAGATCCAGTTACAGCAGATTTTCTGAAAGAGGGTTCTGGGACGGGAAAGGAAAACTGCAAAGGAAAAAGCATCCTTTAAGTAGACTAGCATTGCTCATTCTTAATTTATGGGGAAGCATTTAAATTGTGTCTGAAAGCTCACTGTAATGAGGCTCTTAGAATTAAAAGAAAGACAATTTGCTAGTTTTAAAAGACACAAAAAGGTTAAAGACTTCCACAGCTTCCAAAAGGTAGACCTGTGGGCAGTTATCCTCTTAAAAGCAGGGATAAATATTAAACATCTCTAAAACACACGAATGAAGAACAAGAAAGGGAACCTTTGTGCAAGGAATAGTGTAATTAAGAACCTATCTATAGAAGACACACAAGATGTACCTAAAATATTAACAAAATTTTTGAAGTCTTGCTAAACTCATGTGAACCTGAACTATCATAAAGAGAAACAATATTAAAAGATACATTGTTTTCACCTGAATTTCCAGTGGAAAAGTACTGACATTGGGGTTTTGGGTTTGATTGTTTCTTTGTGTTTGTTTTTTTCTAATTCCTGAAAGTTTTCAAAGTTATTTCTTGTGACTGGGGGAAGAGCACCTTGGCCAAATGTTATTGTTTTAAAATATCGTAAATCCTTCATAAGTGTACAGAAAATAATATATTTTAAAAGTGTATTTTCTTTAGCCTTGTGGATTGAGTTATAATTTCAAAACTTAAAATCTCAGTGGCTCCATTCCCTTTAAGTCTCGCTGTAAATCAAATGAAGAGTCAACAGAATGCCACACTTCTCTAAATGAGGATGGTGACTTCTAGAAAATAGTGTCTTTAGGGTATGAGAAAACCAAAATGTATACATTAAATACAAAATAGCTTTTATAGCAAGAAAAAGTATATTTGATTATTTTAGAAAAAAATGTAATTGCATTTGTTTTTAATAGACCAGTGAAGTCAATACATTCAGAAAATCCTTGATGGGAGAGAATAGTGTTTCCCACTGTATCCTCATAAACAAAGCAAGTAGTGTTCGGGGTTTGTGATGCATTTGATCAACACATTAAAATGATTTGAATTCTAATTTAATAGATCTATTACCTTTTTCATTTATGGAAAAAGAAAATGAAGTTGTCTCCTTTTTAGCTGATAATTTGTGACCCTCAGCTGAAGGATTCTGTCTGGAAATCCTACCACGAATTGAGCATAACAGCTGATGAAGTACAAAGCAGTATTTTGCTTTACAGTGATAAGGCACTTTTCTACTCTGCTGGTTATAACAGTCTTAATTTTGACGCTCTCTAGGGACAAAATTACCATTTCTTTCCTGTATTTCTGCTAATCTTTTAGTGATCGTAGCTAAATCATAAGAAACACTAATTTCAGTTTTTCACCTTTTTCATTAAAAAGAAAGCCTAAGTAAGTTTCATGAAGATTACTCATAAATATATCTTTGCTAGGCAAAGTACCCAAATAAGGAAGTATAACTTGCTTTTCTCTCTTTTTTTTTTTTTTTTTTTTAGATGTTATCATAAAAGTAATTATGTAATTTCATTTCCTTTCCATTTCCAAATCTAGATTCTGGTTTATTTTCTATATGCCTAAACACGTAACTCCTGTTTTTAAAAATAAACCAGCAACAACGATGTAAAGATTTTTTCATTGGCAATATGATCCTGTATTCCTTTATTGGCCCATCTAGTGTGTAGCCCCAACTGGCTCATTGTTGTAGAGAAATGGCATGTGTATAAATTAGAATATGCTTTAACCAAATAACATTTAAAAGAGTAGGCATGTAGCCTTCTCTCTCCATCCTGGAATAATTGTTCTATAAAAATTATTTTTAACCATTGTATTCTTTTGTAGCATTTCAGACTGAAAAAAAAGCTAGGAGGCTGATACTGGCTTAGAGAGTAATTTATTTTTTTTTCTCCAGCTTTCACAAATTTGTTAGGCCATTTGAATATTTGTTTGCTATATATCCCATATGCTTTTTATGTATGTGTGAATATATATATATATATTTTAATATATATATATGGGATATGTATGTGTACATATATAAATATATGGGAGGGTGTATACATATATACACACGGATATATATATGATATCTATAAAACTTCCTCTGTCTCTATCATTGTGACTGAGACAAAATGTCTTTTCTTCAGTGGAAATGCCTCTCTTAGTAGGTGATTTGTAAATGTAGTTGTCCTGTGTATCTAACTACCCTCCTGGAACTACCCCTACAGAGAACATACTAAGGGAATATTGATGGGTGATTCATATGATCAAATAAAGAGCAGGGATAAAATTTTGACACAGAAGTCAATGGCAAAAGCCCTATTGACTCCAGTAGGATGAGAATGTGTGGGGAGAGGATGCACAGTAATAAGCTAGCACATTAAATCACCATTGCCCCCAAACAGACTTAAGTTTAATGGCATTACATGATGAAGAGTAGTGAAATAATACAAGGAATCTGAGGCTGTTTGACGTGGACTTGCTATACTTCTGACGCATGTCCTTGTGCAAATAACTACACATGTAAGTCACGCTAGTATGGTTGCTTATGTGTGTAGCATTAAGAAGTTATGCATGTGGCCAAGATCAGCCCTCTGTAGCATAGTTGTCCAATCCTTTGGTGCATACTGTGACTTATGTGGCCTGTGTGAGTGCTTAGATGTCAAAATTAAAGCATATGTCTCAGGCCTTGCAGAATTGGTGCTGCATCTGTTGAGTCCAACTGATCAAGCGTAGATGGTGTAATTCTGGCGTTCCTCTATGTGATTTCACTTAAAAATGGGCTAGGTTTGAAGCATGAACCTAATGTTTTGTTGTGAATTCAGTGAGTAATAACGAGATGTTACAATCCTGCTTATTTCTTGTTATCTAAGGAAAGATTGATGTGTTGCTCTGTAGAAAATGATAAAAGTAGAAGTTAGCATCTAGAATATCACCATCTAGTCTTTGTGGTATTAGAATATAATACACAGTAGTGTTACAATTTTAATACTCAATTTATTCAGAACATATATATTAATCTTGTTTTGAAAATGTAAAGCTGCATACTTGGTAGTTTACAGATACACCAATTTTGCTAAGAGTTGCCAAGAAGTAGTTGACAGTTTGGACCAAAGATTACTGTGGTTGCTATGTGCTGGAACAAGCCAGCGGGAAATAATACCAGGGTGGGAAAGTATTGCTATGGTTACAGAGTATTTTCTTTGAAGGAGAAGTGGATAACGCAACGAGAATTGCTGAAACTTAGGTAATGTTGTATTACACAAAAAGTAAAAAGACTGAAAGATAAAAACTGTCTTGTGCTCGTAATGGCATTTTGTTAGTTTCCAGCAAAGAGGAATTTAATTAAAGTAGGAGTAATTTGAGAAAGCTTGTTAGAAAAATATACTTAACTTTTATTTTTTAAAAGTGGAATGCCAGCACAATATCTTGCATATTTTGGCTCTGTCTTTTTGTTTTTTAAAAGAAAAAGATTTTCTGTAATTATACCTGAATAATTTAATTCATGTAAACTTTTAAGTCAGCTTTTCCTTACATTAAAAACTGTAAAATAGCTGCATTTTGCAAAAATACACGTAATAGAAAATGATTATAAAACACAATAAAAATTGAAATAAATAATAAAAGACTTCTTTAAGTGGCGGTGTAAATCTCAGTCATAAAATTTGGAAACATCCTTTTGCATTTATAGACATCCTCTAGAATTTAGTTGTAATCACCTCTGTTGGTTTGATCCTGCAAATCAAGAAACAGGAGTCTACTGTACAGCTCAGAGTTTCCATTTTGATATTTGGGAGGATCCTCTCCTCTCCCCCACCATGCTTATCAAGAGGTACAGCATGAAGCATCCAGATGACATGGGCTGGACTATGCCCAGATCACCCTGACCCACCAGCCATTCAGAAACCCTCTGCAGGGAAAGGTGGGGCTGGGGACCAAGCAGTCCGGTGGGAGGGACAGAACAGATCTGTGCTCTAGGACCAGGAAAAGCAAAATTGTAAGAAGTGGCTTTTTCTTTTCCATGTAGCTACGGTACTACATTTATCCATCACTCTTTAATAGCCATGCCTCTGAATGCTGCATTGTTCAGCTGCACTTGAAGGCCCATCACTGCCGTTCACTTGAGTCTGGTTGATGGAACCAGATGTAAAAGACAAAACTCCTGAGCTGCATAACTGTACTGAAGGTCTACACCTGACCCTTGCTAATGTGCCAGCTTCATTCCTTGTCTGTGCTGGAGAGTGTGGAGCAGAATTGGTTGTGCTGGGAGGTAGAGGATGGAAAGAGGCATAGATGGACAGTATCTCTGCTCACAGGAGTCTGCTCTCCTTTAGAGCCTGACTGTACCATACCACATAAATTGTCCATGTCACATATCTGCCCTGGGCACATTTTGTTGAAGGTAAGGAGGAGGAGGATTTAAATTGTTGGCTGAAATATGTTCAGCTATTTGTGACTGTTTTCTGTAGTTTTAGTGCTGTTTTGCCTGTACTATGAGATACAGATTTGACACTTGGAGGTGAGGCAGTGTCCCTTTACTTTGCTCTTGGCAAGTATACTTAAATGTGGAAACAGCTTGCTGTACCTAGTAATGCAGACCCTGGCTATTACAACTGAGGTCGAAGACCCTCTTTAAGATAAGATTATAGCTTTGCCAGAAAAATCCTGACTTTTGTGCAGTGGGGACATAAGATGTATTGTGAAGTACAGAGTGGGGAAAGAATGCTCCTAATGGGGACAAAGTATACGGGGGCTGGACTTCATCTGTGTAAGAACACTGAGGCAAAGACCATGAGGAGAGAAACCCAGGACAAAGACCTGAGATGGGGAAGAAGCAAGGGAAGTGAAATGAACTGGGGAGATGAGGGGTGGCCACTTGGGCAGGAAAATAGAGACTTTAAGCAAGAAGTCCCAAGAGGGAGATGAGAACTGGGATTTGGAAACCTCATGGACTAGAGACTGGGATGAAATGAGGAACTGGGGACAGTGGGAGAGCACAATAGTGATGAAGGCCAGTGTCTGAAAGCTTAAGAGTGAAGGAAGAGCAACTCTTGTAAGGAAAAAACAAAAGGTGTAAAAGCAGAAGATATCTAGGCTGAGGAAATGGGTCAGAAGTTGTGTGCAACTC
This sequence comes from Falco punctatus, assembly GCF_963210335.1. Taxonomy (NCBI): domain Eukaryota; kingdom Metazoa; phylum Chordata; class Aves; order Falconiformes; family Falconidae; genus Falco; species Falco punctatus. Next base: position 81,065,082 of record NC_137581.1, read on the forward strand.
CAGTATGCTGCTCTCTGCTGTGAAGAGCCAAAGTTTTCTGAGTATGGCCTACCATCTCTTCCTAGATGTCTTTTGTAGCTGACCCACTGTTAAAACAATGACTTATGTGGAAGAGAGCATCCTACGTCTGTGGTTATTTCTCTGTTAATACAAACCATAGAGGTTGTAGTGTGGATCCAACTGTACCACACTGTGGTCAGGCCACTTTCCTATGAATATTTGTTCTACTTTTTTTCCCCCTAGGGCTTTAAAAATATACTGAATAAAAATACATTGACTAATAAGGTAGTAAAATAATAAGATAGATGTTAAAAGATTACCAAACTCAGAATTAATTTTAGCAATGCTGTCTTGTATCACAGAAATACTGATTATATAGCCACGACAGAAGATCTAATTACATGTTCCCATAGTATTTATTCCACAGGACTCCCTTCCTCCACTCACTGCTTCAGATGGATTTGCATGGGGATGCATCAAATTAGACAGCTATAGACTGAAAGATGTGTTGTGAATGAGAGAAGTTTGCAAAGAAAGAATGATTTAAGGTAAGGATGACTGAGTGCTGCCCAGGGACACTGTTCCTGCCTCTATCATAGAGGTCTGCGAGATGTCCTCCGTTGAGTCCCTTACCACTGTTGAAAAGCTCGTTTCCCTACTTCCCCCATTTATGGCATTTTCAGAGCGTCTGACTGTGATTGTTGGCAGTGCTGAGCAGTCTTTTCCTTCAGTGAGGTCAGTGATAGCTGCATTTTCAAGATCTCTTGACTTGCAACACACAACATTGTGTGGCTGGACACAGCTTATTCAGAGGTGATTGCCCCTAGCGAAGAGCCGTTGGAGGGTTTTGCTGTGGGGATGGCTGAGGTGGTTTTGAGTCAGCTGCTGAACCATTGCAGTTTACAGCTCAGCCTGTTAAGGTCACCTGGCACCACTTCTCGTTTTCTTTGCTATAGCTTGAATCGGATGACTGTGGTCATCCGAGCCTTACTATCTTTACACCTCAATTCCCCAGGTGTGAAATGAAGATAATTCTTGTTCCTTTTTTTATAGGGAGATTGTGCTTATAAGTATTATGGAAATAATTTTTACAGTATACATACGGTGGTGATAAGCCTGTGAAGAAATTTACTGTCTCAAAGCTGGAGTTAAATATGATACAGCAGGGAAGTGTATGGCCATGTGGTGAATGGCAGAGTAAAGTGAAATATCATTTTGCTCATTGAACAAACAGATAATGATCTTGTGCATAGAATGAGATGGACTTGTACAGGCAAAACCCCCAAACCCTAGGTTTTGAACAATAACTGAAGACTGATACCATGTTGTGTGCACATGTGAAGAAAGATGGCCTTTAAGTTGCACAAGGGTCCTTCAGTCTGGCCCCACCTGCCTTTTGAGTGCTCAGCTTCATGCTTTTTAAGGTAGCTTTATGTGCACTGAATGTTTTTAGAAGTACTAGTATTTTATAGACCTGTATGCCTTTTTACCTTGTTAATAATTCCATAAAAACAGTAAGTAACTGGGAATACTAATTCAGTGATAATGTTTACCTAACATAATTTGTTTAAAAGAGTTCTAAAAAGCTGGTTGCCTGGCAAGTCCACATGTACCTCCATTGGGCCAACAACCTGAAAGACAGATTTAGAAAGTAATTGAGATAATCTTTCTAAAAATCGTGGGTCTTGATCCTATTGTTTAGGTGTAATGGACACTATATTTAAAGACTAGCATAAGCAAATTTTATATTCCATAGCACTTGAAAACTCTTCAGTCTCTGTCCTGCTCTTCCTCTGCATCCTTGCTTGAAAGCTGGCTTTCATTCGGTTTGCCAAGGTCCCTCCTTTCTTTTGTTTTCCCATGATTCTCAAATTAAACAGGACTTGATTTAACTAGTGACATGCTATTGAAAAATTCAGGCTTCTAGCCATGAAAACTGTGAACAAGCTATTTGAATTTTAATTAATGGCTAACATTTGTAGAGGATAAGGTTTTAAAATAAGCTGTTGAAACTTTTTAGAGGGGGAAAAATTAGTGACAGTTTCTTGAAGGCCAGAGAACTTCAACTGGTTTATTTTTTTTTTTAAGACAACTTTCTTGATATTATGTAACATGCTTTAATTTTTTGATACAGTGCCAGTAAAAGCAAGTGTAGTCTTGTGCAGAATGTCACTCCTTATTAATTATAGCATTGAATAGCTATGACAGCTTGGTCTAACAAGTCCAGAGACTAGGGTGCTTGATTACTAGTCATCAGTATGTGTTTATGCTATTAACCTGAATAATCCTGGTGACGTAACACTGAACAACAGGGAGCCCCTGATATCCACCTTCTCTTCTACTGGGAATCACTGCAGGGCTTTTTATTTTGAGTATAATCATTCACAGAATCACAGAATGGCCAGGGTTGGAAGGGACCTCTGGACCTCTGGAGATCATCTAGTCCAGCCCCTCGCTAAAGCAGGTTCATGTACAGCAGGCTGCACAGGATGGTGTCCAGGTGGGTTTTGAGTACCTCCAGAGAAGGAGACTCCACAACCTCTCTGGGCAGCCTGTTCCAGTGCTCTGGCACTTCCTCATATTCAGATGGAAGCTCCTGTGTTCCAGTTTGTGCCTGTTGCCCCTTGTCCTATTGCTGGGCTCCACTGAAGAGTCTGGTCCCATCCTCTTGACACTCATCCTTAAGATGTTTGTAGACTTTGATAAGATCCCCACTCTGTCTTCTCCAGAGCCCCAGCTCTCTCCACCTTTCCTCGTAAGGGAGATGCTCCTGTCCTCTAATCACCTTTGCAGCCCTCCGCTGGATCCTCCCCAGCAGTTCCCTGTCTCTCTTGAACTGGGAAGCCCAGAACCGGACACAGCACTCCAGATGGGGCCTCACCAGGGCAGAGTAGAGGAGGTGGATAATGTCCCTTGACCTGCTGGCCTTGCTCCTAATGCACCCCAGGATCCCTTTGGCCTTCTTGGCCATCAGGCCACACTGCTGACTCATGGGCAACTTGCTGTCCCCCAGAACTCCCACATCCTTCTCCGCAGAGCTGCCTTCCAGCAGGTCAAGCCCCAGCCTGTACTGGTGTGTGGGGGGGGATTGTTCCTCCCTTGGTGCACGACCGTCCACTTGCCTGTGTTGAACTCCATCAGGTTCCTCTCCGCCCAGCTCTCTGCCCTGTCCAGGTCTGACTGACTGGCAGCGCAGCCTCCTGGTGTACTGCCTGTACTCCTGTATCTGCACTCCTCCCAGTTCTGTATCGTCAGCAAACTTGCTGAGGGTATGCTCTGTCCCCTCATTCGGATAACTGATGAAGAAGTTGGCCAGGACTGGACCCAGTAGTGACCCTGGGGAACACCCCTAGCTACAGGCCTCCAGCTAGACGCTGCACTGCTGATCACTGAACCCTCTGAGCTCTGCCATTCGCCAGTTCTCCATCTGCCTCACTGCCCACTCACCTAACCCACACTTCCTGAGCCTATGTATGAGGGTGTTATGGGAGACGGTGTCAAAAGCCTTGCTGAGGTCAAGGTAGGCAACATTCACTGCTTCCCCTCATCTATCCAGCCAGTCATTCCATCATAGAAGGCTATCAGATTGTTCAAGCATGTTTTTACCTTGGTGAATACACGTTCACTTCTCCTGATAACCTTTTTTGCTCCACATGACATCCAGGATGAGCTGTTCCATCACTTTTCCAGGGACAGAGGTGAGGCTGACCAGGCTGTAGTTTCCTGTGTCCTCCTTGCCCTTTTTGAAGACTGGAATGACATTGACTTTCCTTCATTCCTCACACACTACTCCTATTCTCTGTGACCTTTCAAAGACGATGGGGAGTGGCTTCACAATTACATCTGCAAGCTCCTTCAGCACTCGGGGGTGCATCCCATCGATGCCCATGGATTTTTGGGTGTCAGGTTCACATAAGTGATCTGTAACACGATCCTCCTTAACCAATAATCATTGCTTGAGATTTCATAACAAGATACTAGGATGCTGAAAAATACTGAGCAGGTGTTCCAGCTGACAAATGCCAGACAGATATTCTTCCTGGTTTTGTGTACATGGAACAAACATTCACTTGCATAGGAACAGTCCAGGTATGAGAGAGATGTTTTTGTCATGTTTGTGTGCTCACATACAGCAGAATGAGATTCTTCACAAGTATGTCACATAATAGCCATTAAGCCCCAAACAGAGGCTTTAAGGATGCCACAATCACAAAATTAGTATTGTATAATCAAACAGAAGATCACAACACCAAAAGCCTGAAACTACAGCATGCTATGATAACACTGCAAAAGAAATGAGAGTAATCATTGATACTGTGTGTCTGATTGGCCTTTCTGAGGAAGCAGAATACATGCCAATGTACTTGCGCTGCTGCTAGTCCCTGAGGAGTCAGTTCAGAGCTACAATACCCCTGTGCCTCTCTGAGCCGAGTGATTGAGTTCATCTTTTCGTTAGATATGTGATCTGGAGATGCTTTTATTGTTTTAAGGAGTGTGTTGATAATAAAGAAGAAATATTTGAAGATACTTTTCCCTTTTGCTTCTTTTTTTTTTTTTTTAAGTTAGAAAGATCATGAATCTGTAAATATTTCAGAGTATAAAACAGGAATTGAAAATATGGAGAACACTGGAAAAGATGCGAAGAAAATCCAAGCAGTGAAATTATTTTTGTGTGACAGATTCTATGAAATTTCATTAGTGATATGAGGCACAGGTGTGGGACCCTGTTATGTTTTGGCTGATTTGTTTGTGATACCAGTGTTTGAAGGGTCCTCAGTGAACTTTGCACTATAGGAAAAGACACGAAGTCTCAGCATTTGTTTCCCTTTTTATGTAGTGGTACGATGGCCTAGATTTTCCTCTATTCCCTGTTGAAATGTAAGTAGTTTCTAGTTTATTGCTGAACATAATTGCTCTTGCTCTGGGACAGACAAAATATACACTTGTGTGAATAAAGAGGTTTTGTTGTCTTTTATAAAGGGAAGGATTACTGCAGTAAGGAAAGGAGGAAGTCAGTTGTAAATTGGAGCACAAAGCTTCAGTCAGCTGACTCTTCTCTGTCACTCTCGACTTCTGTCTTCTCTAGACTGTTTTGTTGTTGATTAACAGCACACAGGACTGAGTGTCACTTTACACACACTCAGCTCACCCAATTTATTTAACTATGTGCTTCAAAAAGAGTCATGTTGTCATTTGGGTTGCTTAGGGTGGGGTTTGGTTGCCTACACATCATTGTCTAGTGCTCTTTGAGGTGCTGCAGCATGGGACATGCAGGTCTGGTGCAGATCTTGAACCTTTTCGAGTTTAGAGGACTGGCTGCAGGAGGTTGGGAGACATGGCACCGAAGACTTGGACTGGAGGAACTGAATTAGAGCAATAAAATTGAAGAGAACTTGTGGTTACTGTTTTTGTTATCAGTGAAATTTCTTGTTTTGTAACTAGCTAGCCCATTTGGCAGTAGATTGGCTGATAATGAGACCCAAAAGGAAATATTTTCTACTCTCCTTAGCTTCCTATGACAGTTTGACACTTCAGAGACTGCAGTAAGATGCTACTAGTTCATCAAACTTGGAGTGCTCTTGCTGCTTCTGTTCTGATTGAAAGCACCATAAGAACATCCTACAAATACCTGAACTTTATTACTTTCAATTATGTAAATGTTTTATGTATTTTTTTCCCCTCTAAGTTCTCTATTCTAAGGCTAATCTCCCAAAATGCTGAAAATCTGGTGAAGTAAGGGGGAGAAAATGTCAAGGTAACAGTATTGAACTGTCACTAAAATATTACCTCTTCTACTCCAGGGAATAACTCTGGTATTTGAGAGAGAGAAGAAAGTAGTGAGCCTGAGGTTGTCAAGGAGGGAAGGAAGGTAAAATCCCCTTCGTAAAGTCCAGCCTGTAGTTGAAAGTAAGAAACAATGATGTTCATGAAAGCAGTATGAACCTTAATAGAAGTATGCACCTTTCAGTAATTTCTTGAAAAACCTGTACATCTGAAGGACCTACGTGGGCAAGTGCAAAGCCCTGCACCTGGGGAGGAGCAAGCTCAGGCACCAGTACGTGCTGGGAGCTGCTTGGCTGGAAAGCAGCTTTGCTGAAAAGTCTCGGGGTTCTGGTGGACACCACGCTGAACATGAGCCAGCAATGTGCCCTTGCCTTGAAAAAAGCTAATGGTATCCTGGGCTGCACTGGGAGTATTGCTACCGGCAAGTCAAAGGAGGTGATCCTTTCCCTCTACTTAGCCCTGGTGAGGCCACATCTGGAGTGATGGTGTCTAGTTCTGGGCTCCCCAATACAAGAGAGACATACTGGAGAGTCTGTTGAAGGGCCACTAAGATGATGAAGTACCTGGAGCATTAGGGTGCTGATTGGCAGTCGGCTGAACACGAGCCAGCAGTGTGCCCAGGAGGCCAAGAAGGCCAATAACATCCTGGTTTGTATCAGAAACAGTGCGGCCAGCAGGGCTAGGGAGGTGATCGTTCCCCTGTACTGGGCACTGGTGAGGCCACACCTTGAATCCTGTGCTCAGTTTGGGCCCCTCACTGCAAGAGGGATGTTGAGATGCTGGAGCGTGTCCAGAGAAGGGCAACGAAGCTGGTGAAGAGTCTGGAGCACAGGTCTCATGAGGAGCAGCTGAGGGAACTGAGGTGGTTTATTCTGGAGAAGAGGAGGCTCAGGGGGACCTTCTTTTTCTCTACCACTACCTTAAAGGAGGTTGGAGGCAGGTGCGGGTAGGTCTCTTCTCCCAAGTAACAAGTTACAGGACAAGAGAAAATGGCCTCAAGTTGTGTCGGGGGGTGGGGTTAGATTGGGTATTAGGAAAAGTTTCTTCACTGAAAAAGGTGGTTAAGCATTGGAACAGGCTGCCCAGGGAGGTGGTATAATTACAGACCCTGGAGGTGTTTAAAAAATGTGTAGATATGCTGCTTAGGGACATGGTTTTGTGATGGACTTGGTTAATAGTTGGACATGATGATCTTCAAGGTCTTGTCCAACCCAAATGATTCTATGATTCTGTTTCTTCTGAGCAAAGGCTGAGAGCTGGGACTGTTCAGCCTGGAGAAAAGAAGGCTTAGGGGGGATCTCATCGATGTGTTCAAATACCCAAAGGGATGTTGCAAAGAGGACAGAGCTCTTTTCAGTGGTGCCCAGTGACAGGACCAGAGGCAGCGGGCACAAACCAAAACACAGGACAAAACAAAACATTAGGAATCACCTTTTCACTGTGAGGGTGACTGAGCCCTGGCACAGGTTGCCCAGAGAGGTTATAGAGTGTCTACCCTTGGAGGCATTCAAAAGCTGCCTGGACCCGATCCTGGGCAGTGTGCTCTAGCTGGTCCTACTTGAGCAGAGGGATTGGACCAAATGATATCCAGAGGTCCCGTCCAACCTCAGCCAGTCCTGATCTTGTAGTTGTGGTGACACACCTTCTCTACCACTGTTCTTTACCAATGAAGAAGGTGGAAGCTATCATTCTGCTGCCCTTCACTACTGTTGTGTCTGCTTGTTTATTTAGCCCTCAAAATGTCTTCCAAAAGCTATTTTTAATTTTTGACATTAATTTATATTAAAGTCTACAAGTTACTATTTCTTTTAAAAGCCATAGTTAATAGTTCTACTGTTCCTCTGTAGTAGTGAAAGGTCTGTGAGTAGTTGCTATATTTGTGCTGCATTTTACAGTCTCCATGATCCTGATACTTGCTGATACAAGCAAACAACAGCTAGTATGGCAGAATACCACTGCTCTGTGGAACATGTCTACTCAATCTGTAGTCTGTTAGAAAACAGCTACCATTCGAGGCAGAACAAATATCAAAACTCTTTAAACATACCTAAGCTGCTAGATAAGAATTTTTATACATTGTCTGACCGGACTTTTGGTATACTGTGATAAAATGGATTATTCTTGGACAGTTGAACATTTCTCTGATTTCTTTAAATTTTCCTTTTGCACTTGATTGTTACCTTACCATTACTTTGATGTGTATTTATATAAAATTCCATTCATTCTTGCCTAAGGCCATAATGTTTTGAGTTTTGAGACAGTGATGCATACTGAACAATGTACCAATCTGATTTTTATTACTGTATTAAAGTCTCCTTTGGTACAATGCTACTCCTCTCTTCCCACCCAGCCTTCCTTGTTTGTCTAAGTAGCAAAATGCTGATTTAGTTCCTTGCACTTGGAAATGTTGTCCTGCTTATGGACATTAAGAGATTTTATTTATTTTTTTTTTAACCTACCTCCAGGTAGAATTAGTAATAATCTTTCTCTTGTGACACTGTTGTCTCTGAAGTAATTTGTTTATGCTATTTGTTCTCCAAAACACTTGTGATTAGGTAGTGACTCGGTAGCCTGGATGCTCTGATGAATGTTGCTAATTTGGTGGACATACTCATGCTGCTTTACATCAACAGAGAATTTCTCCTGTAATGTTGAAGATAAATACTTAGAAGAGGATAAATTTGAAGTGTTTGTAGCATTTTTTATTTCTTAAACTGCTTTTTTGGGTGCCATTTTTAAAAAGTGAACTGTCATGCAATCTTTGGAAGTTTTATAAATATTTTGTGGTTTTTCCTTCTCTTCCCTCCTGCCACAAGTTATCAAACTGTTAATGGTCATTTGTGTTGAAATAGTCTATTATTTACAGTTAACCTGCTTGCTGTGAGCTGGGCTATATTAATTATCTTTAAGAACCAAGTGTGGGGTTTTTTATATCTGTTTTGTAGTTCAGTTCTCCTCACAATTCCTTAGGGACTGCAAACTAAAAATATGGTTAACTGTACGGATTGTTCTGGTTGCTACAGAGCATTTCCTTATTCCTGTAAGGACTTGCTGCAGGAGCAGCTCTGAGTTGACTGAAGAGCAAATTTTTGGCTGAATGAAAGTCATCCATCTAATACCAGATCAGGAGAGCATCTTTCTCAAATAGATGCTATTGGAATAAAAAAAAAGTTATTTTGAGAATTAGAAGTTTGAAAGTCACAATCAGAAAAACTACTACCACGGCTCTGCAAACAAGCTGACTGGTTTAAAAAGCCCAGGAACATTATTAAGTTGACCACTAGCAGTATCTCATCTTGCAAAATTACACCTAATGTTATCATTCCATCCATAATGTTCTAGCCTGGGGACATGTTTTTGTATCTCAGTATTAATAGGCTTGCTACCACATAATCAGTGAACATTGCAGTGTTCAAGTTGCAGTGAGGGCCTTGGAATAAGAACGGCATCTGAGTTCATGCCAACAGTGCAAGACAGTAGGACACCTAAAAGAGACCCACATATGTAAAGATATTTAGGATGGCTTTTGCTCAACATTATAGAATGCTGTCTGTTTGGCAAAGTGACTTAGACATACAGTTTCTTGAATTTCACTCTTTTAAGAACTAGATGTTGGTTCAAATGAAATCTGACAAGTTTATTAATGTTAGTGTACCAATTTTTAATGTCTTGAAAACTTTAAAAATGTATATTATAAATAAATCTCTTTCCAGGCACAGTATGTGCTTTTCCTGCAGCAGAGAAACATCAACAGATGTACTTTGCTATTCTAAGACAGATTCCTTGAAAAATCTTATTCAGAACCTAAGTTTGTAAATTATTCTGGTGAAAGTTGAATTAGTGGATCCCATGGTTTCCCTATCCCTGCAGAAAATACCTGTGCACCACAGTTTGTTAGGTTGAAACTTGCAGCACTATTGAACCTTGTGATGTTTGTTAGTATAAAACAAGGATGTTAGCCTTTTTGTTGGGCACAGGACTAGTAACCAGGGGATGAAGCTCTGTTCTGGCCTCAGTCTCCAAGCCTTTCTGTATGACCTGGAGAAAAATCATTTAGTCTCCTTGAGGCCTTACCTTCTGCACCTATAAATCAGAGAAAAGTTCTGCAAGTACTTGTTAATGAGGCCTTTTAATTCCTGAGTGTTTTCATGATGTTTTGGAGATCCTGAAAAGGAAGATGCTGGATAAAGGCAAAGAACAGATTGCTATGTTCTGCCTTTTCAAGATTCGGAAGTGCAATTTGGAAAACTTACTGTTGAAACTCTGTTTCCTTAATATATCCATCATCAAGCATAAACAATTCCCCCCACCCACCCCCACCCCCCACCCCCTGACTTACTTTTATCAGTTTTCATTTCTTACTCCTTTGGAAAATCTCCTAGAACTGGTCTATGTGTTTCTGCTAATTACTACTCTATGCCATTTTAGAAAAATGAAGAATAATTAATTAGTTAGAGGAACTGGGCAGTAAAAGGGGTAGCTTTTGGACAATTCATGGAATAGTCGGTGCCTTTTAATGGTAGGGTACTTCCTCTGCTCATGAATTATTCATTTTAATGCTTTTGTTATAATGGCGACAGTGTTCAGTCTCTGAGGCAGTTCTGGATAGCCTTCCTCTGCTGAAATACCGCACAGCAGCAGCTACCGTTTGTTTTAGAAACTAATGCGTCCAAGTCAATAACATAGTAAATGTATTTTCATGATCAAGAAAATGAGAAAAGGGGAAGAATAACAATGTTATAACTAAGAAGGTCTGTTTTGCTGAAGGGTTCAGTTTGTTTACTTTTCTGGGAACTATTTAGGGAAATGATTTAAAATAAATATTTTTACAGATTATTTTGTTTAGTATTAGATGCAAATTATATCTATAATGAAAACAGACATCAGTGTCTGCTTTGTATAGCACTGCACAATAAAAGGCAGTGTAAAAACACTCACTGTACATAAACACATCAAATTTTTCTTAAAACTAATGTTTAAAGGTCTCTTTGAAACAGTTTCTTAAGATGAAACATAACATAACCACATAACCCACACAGAAAATGTATCTGAGTCATGTGCGTACAGAAATAAAAGTTTCTTTGTGGTATCTAGTATCAGTCTTTCATTAAAGCATGGACTTTCCTAAAGAGAAATTCCAGTACAGACAGTTAAGGGTTCTCCCCCCTCTTCCCCCTCCACCTCCCCACGCTTTCCTGACGCTGACTTAAGCCCCTGAGTCTTGCAGGGTGCATTAGGGACGGTCCCCGCGTGGAGCGGGGAATTCAGGGCTGGGGACTCCATGATACTGGTCTCAGCGGACAGAAGCACGTGCTCTGGTACAGCGTGTTCACTCTCTCTGATGTGATTTTAAAAAGGGGTGTTTTCTCCTAAGCCATATACGTACTCCTAAAATGCCTTCAAGCAATAGATAAGTGCGTGTGGGGGACTGAAGCAGTGAGCAGATAGATGAACGATTAGGTCATTTGGATTAGGATGGAGGGTTTTTTGTGCTGAACTCTCTTCTCATTCCTTGCTGATCAGATTCTCTGCATACACGGAGGGTTGAAACTGTCTAAGTAGAGAAAAGAAAACTCCATAGATGGCTATAGCAGCAGAACTATAAGGAGCGTTGAGGAAGAGAAGTTTGAACTGAAAGTATATGTGGTTTCGGGGAATCTGAATCATGCAGTATTACTTTCACTTTTTCTAGGCTTGTATTTCCTATGAACAAACCATCGGGGAGATAGAAGTTTTGATTTAGATAATGTCTTGCAGTCTTTGGAATAACACATTCTGCTGGAGGGGGAGTCCTTTTGGCAAAGGTCGTGCTCCGTGAGTGGAGAGCTTTCCCCACTGCCCACATTTGCATTGTTTCTGCTGGTGAATGTCCACTTTGGGCCTTTTCCTTGTGAATTTTTCATATATTTAGGTGGCTACCCCATGTAAAATGGAAGCACCGATAGGAACCCCTCCTTTCCTTTTTCCTGTAGCTCTGCTCAGACCATTCTCTGTTAGCATGGTAGTGGTACAAAGTGTGTGGTCTTTCAGCTCTGACTAATGCATTTTGTGCTGTGTGACTGAAAATGCCTCGTAGTCTGCCAGGGCTGACTGAGGGTTGTGGAATGTGGTGCCTTTTCTCTGTTTCTCTCTGATTTTTTATTTTTTTTTTTCAGTAGAAGTGTGTAGGCAGCTTGTTGAGAAACCTCAAGATGCAGGGGAAATGCTTGTATGTTGTGGAATGCAGCTTCCCCTGGGAGACCCCGGCCAGGCGGGCAGTGAATGAGCAAAGTGGAAGAATGAGAAAGAGAGGAGGTTGGAGGCAGGGACAGATAGGAAAGAGTGAGAGAGGAGGAAGGAAGGAGGTGGAAACGGAGGGGCCCGTTTCCCTTTTTCTGAAGCAATGACAGCTGGTTCTGTCCTGCCTCACATGACAAAGTGCTGTGGAGAGGAGTATTTAAGCTGGAAGCCAGTGAGCAAGGGTGGTCAGCTGATTTTATTTTAATTTTTTTTCCAGGGTTTAGTCAGGTGATCACTGATGACTAGTCAGCCCACCAAGAAGGGACTTCAGCACACAGGTAAGAGAGCAGCTGTATACTCTTTATGTGTAACTGAGCAGTCTCAAGGGGGGGAGATAAACAGCCCTAACATTGTTTGAATAGTTTTTTAAAAAAAATATTCCTGACTTGCTTGGGTGTGTAACAGTGATTGTCTCTTTCAATGCTGCTGCTTTTGCTGTTGGTCTTGTTCTCGCATTTTTGTTTTTTTTTTAATTTTAAAAATCTGTCTTTAATTAGAAGCTTTATTGGAAAAAAAAAGACCAATTGTGTGTTGCTAAATATAGTCCTGGGTATTGCATGAATGTTGCATTCTGTTACTTTTTGAATAAAATAACTTTCCATAACGTAAGTGTGTCAAACTCATATTTAGAGGGGAATTCCCAAATACTTAAACTATGACTCATAAAAAGTTAAAGGACCAGTACAACAGTTCAGGATAAAAACTGTTCAGGCTTGGGTAGCTGCTTTTGTATGTGTTGGTAGTTAAATATGTCTTAAAAAAATCCGGAGATGTGCAAAACAATTCTGCTGACCATAACCCAGAACATACATAGCAAAGGCTAAACAGATGACTGGAGAAGAGGATTGTTTGAGCACTCTCGTTTTCATGGATCTTTTCTTTCATTGTTTGTATCTAAGAATCTGGTGAAAGAGTCTTCTCACGTGCTGAGGGTGCTTCAAAGGGCTCTGACTCCCTGATTCCTTTTATATAATGTCTTATAAAGAAAAGAAAACAGAAACCAGTAATAAGTACACTTACTATAAGTGAAAAATTACAAAATAAAAATACCTCGTGAGTGTGACAGATAAAAGTGATTTTCAACTGCTACTATGCCTGGCTAGTGTGCCACACTCTCTCCTCTTTAAACATAACCGTGTCATGTGTTCTTCCTTACCATTGCTTCTTTTTACTAAAAGATCTCATATACTCTCTGAAATTTTGAATTACTTGTATTAAAAATGTGTTCAAGAGTTTTTAAGATGAAAAAGTCAGACAAGTGTTTCCAACTCCCACCTGTAGCTCTGAAAAACTCCTTGTGGTCTAGGGTTGAAGGCAATTTTATTTTGAAAAGCTGTCATACAGATTTCCGTATTTTGCTGGTAACCTTATTCCTGTCTACTATTTTGCAGTATTTAAATAAAAGCTACTTGAGACATACTTTTTCCCATCACTATATGCAGTGTTTCAGAAGATGCTGATGCTGTACACAAGAGAGATGCATGACTTTCCAATTACTTTCAATTTTGTGATGTTTCTCTTTTCTCATTGTTAAAAGCATTTCTACCCATGACAAGCTGGCTGTGGGATGTTGATGTTGTCTTACAACAACAGCTGATGCTTAGATGCTCAGACATGCTGAGGTTTAATCTGGGGAAAGGAGACACTGAGATGGGATATTGGGATAGGTGGAGGACTGTTTCTGTTGACTTTGGTGGACCTTTATCACATGGAACCCTGAGGAAACACCCAGCTTCAAGTGACAGACTAGGAGGGTTATTGCAAAAAGCATGGGAAGCATCAAAGAGGTTGATAGTGGTAACAGTGTACTTACAGAAAGGGATAAGAGCCGTGAAGTTGGCTTTCATACTAGATCACGGCGCAGAGTGCATTCTTAGGTTTCAAATACTCTTTGGCAATAGTTCTCTACTGAAGGATTTCAAGACATATTTTTCCCATTTTATGGGATGGGAGAAGGAGAGGTTTCATGAGGTGAGGAAAGATTAGTGAAGTGAAACAGTGTCAGGCAATAATGAGTGGTTAGCAGCAATTGCTCTGAAGAGACTTGTCTACTTGCCATGAGGGCCAACGAGGAGGCGCTTGCTCTTCAGTATTCCCCTTCTCAATGAGAACTGGGAGTTGCATAGGCTTTAGGCTCTGGAGAAATTAGGTATCAAGTCTGAAAGTACCCCAAGTTACTGTAAGCTGTTCCACATTGGCTTCATCCTAAGCAAAGTGATCTTTTATGAATGGATGCAAACCTTCTTAGGTTTCATACAGTTGTCTTTAGGGGAATTCCTGGCAGGTGGGCTTGTCTGGGCTGCACGCTGCAGAAATGCTGTCAGTGCACACGCATGAACAAGACAGTTCACACACATGGGTGCTGCTGTGGTGTGAAAGGATCGGACATGTAAAACTGGAATGGGTAAATATAAAAGTATTTCAGAGAGTACTGATTTCTTGTCTTTTTTTTTCTAGTGTTTTTTTTTCTGTTGTTGTATGTTTGCTTTTTTTAAAAGAAAAAAATCTATGAGGTTTCTTTGATTTGTTGATTGTCTATGAGCACTAGCATCTTTAAACTCCTGGCAAGGTAGCCTGTCTAGTTCAAATGTATCTCACAGATAGGAAATATTTTAATTTCAGGTATATTTCTGCCTTTTCATTTGTGTTTGTAATATGTTTGCATCTGAAGAGAGGGGTTTGTTTAAAATATTTCAAGTGCAGTTCCTAGATTTCCACTTACTGATGTGAGCATAATCTCTTTCAAATAACTTCTGACTTGTGATCACTTTAGGTCATGTTTATTTAACCCTGGCATTGCCTAATGATCATGACTGCCTTGAAGCTAAGTAGGAAAAAATAAATAACTTGCCAGCAAATGAGGAACTGATTCTGTGTATATGGCGTTATAAAGGATAACATCTGCAGTATTTAATTTTCCTTGGAGTAGTGGAAGAAGAATTAAGAGTTCAACAGCTGTACTGAGTAAACTTGCAAGACCACGAGCTCTTAACACCTTTAAATAGAGAGATGCTTACTTCATAAATAGAATCAGTTTAAGCAAGTCAAGAAAAATCCCAAGAAAGAATAGCTGAATCACATTATTTTAATGAAATATTTATTATGATGAAGTGTTTTACTATACATCTTCTCATAGTCTGTTTTTATTGACTTTGGAGAGCAAAAACCACAGATTGTTTTGTTTTGTTTTGTTTTTCATTACCAGAGAAAGAGCAGACCCTGCAGTTACTGATTTTAGTAAGACCTCTATACATGTATTTCAGGGCTTAATTTGACACCAAAAGAGTCATTACTGAAGGGGTACAGCCCACTTGTATTTCTGTTGGACAGTGTTCTAGTTGTTTAAAACCAAAACGCTTCTTTCCTAGTTACGAGCAGACTTATGAGCACAGACATCAATCTGGAGTAGGATTTTCCACATCTGAGGAACTGAGAAGCTTAGACGTTTTTGGTATTATTCACATGAATCTCTTAGGGCTTCAGTCGCACACTAAAACTCAAATAACCTCGTGAAATTTTACTATTGCCAGGCAAAATCCTTCTTGTGCCTTTAAGATCCTCTTAGACGTATTATTTGGTAGTTTATTGCACTGTTTTAATTTTAAAATAGTCCGAAGGCTTACTGCCTTAAGTCGTTGTTATTACTGCAAACCGAGCAGTGCAATTACTGGCTTTCCCTCCCGGCCCGCGGTTGCCGCAGCGCTGGCCCTACGGCGGGGCTGGCAGCCCAGCCCGGGGGTCGCCACCCGGCGGCGGCCGCCCGCACTGCGCCGCCCCTGCCCGCCGCCCGCCCCGGTGGCCTTGCAGCGCGACAGTCATGTGCTGCTGGGCTGCGGGCCTTCCCCGCCCTCCCCAGAAGAAACGGGAGGCTGTTAGAGGCAGCTCTGGCAAGTTCCAGTTGTAGTTTTCTCGCTTCTCGCCGGTATTTTGTGCGCGTTTGCCGTGTCAGTGCAGATCACGTGAAATAACGCGCTGCAAGCCGCGATGAGCTGTCTGCAAGGATGTACGTACTAAAGGTACCATCCACCTCGACAAAACCTGGTGTTATTCTGGAACAGTGAAAGGAGGCTCTTAAGAAGTCTGTTTACTGAAATGTGACATTACTGTTAGCAGTCCAGATTTAGTCTTGATGCAAAAGCAGAATCCTTTGTAGTATGGCTGGATGACTGGGAAATGCAGTTTGTAACACTTCCTGGACTCTGACGGTCTACAACAAAATGTTAGAAATACCTAAGGTTTCCTAAATCAAGTGCTTTGTGTTAGTATTTAGCATAAATATACATGAACTGTTTCCCAAATCAATTTTGCTTTCCTCCTTAGCAGTTGAAAAGAAAAAAAAAAGTATCTCTCATGGCTACACGCATTGATAGAAGTAACAAGCTTCTAAAATAGTCGTGAGCTCTGACATTTAATCACTCTTTCTGATGAATGATTATTCAGAAGTGAAAGTCCTACCACAACATGCTTTTATTTCAATTGGTAGCTGTCACTGCAGCACATGCTCAGAACCTCAGTAACATGGACTGAATATCCAGTCAGTTCACCATGGGAAAGAAATAAGCAAGAAACTAAATTTGATATTAGAATGCCTCTCTACTTTTGGAGCGTCCTAAGAATAAAGTGGATACTCTATAAAATGCAAGAGCTAGCTGTATCAAACTGGTTACATGGGAGTTGTCACTGGCAGCTTACCATTTCCCCCTCCTGCCACCACATGTACAACTTTGACCAGCAATAGCAGACTGTGCTCTGTGGAAACTGATGAGAAAGATTTTTCTGAGCCTGAACACAGAAGGTGCCATAACAAGCATCATAAATGTCCCATATGATAAAATTGCTAGAGATGAGGAAGCACAAAAAGTTAGTAAGTGATGTTAATGATGCTCAAAATTCTTCAGCAAAATCAGGGCTCAGTGCTTGCTCACGGAAAGCGAAATAAGACTGAAATGAAGAAAAAAAAAAAGCTGCAATTTAAATGAAGCAAACTCAACCTTGATAAGGTGTTTTTCTGTTGGTTGATTTTTTTTTCCTTGTTCTTTCAGATCATAGCTAGCTTTACAGCTAAAAGCTTTACCTTTTCTGAGAAATTTATTTGTGTGTGTGCTATTTTAAAAATAGCATTATGATTTGTCATTTATTAAGAGGAGAATATGCGTAAGCCCCCAAATGGTGACCTGCAGCTGAGGTTGGCAGTCATTTACATTTTAACAAGAGGAGTCAGAAAATCCACATTAGGGGTGCTTTCCCAAGGGCTGTATTCCAAGCTCTTTAGTATTAACTGTATATCTTGAAACTCGTATTTAGTTTGTTATTCAATCAAAATGCATACTAACAGAAGCAACATATTATGACAAGTTAATATAGTTTGTGCTGTGCAGTGCCACTGCTCAAGATGTTGTTTTCCTGAGGATTTCTTTTCCCTTAAAAATATAAAGGCTTGTTTTTATTGCACATCGTCATAGCAGTAGAAGCTCGAGACCCTCTTTTCCAAATGTTTTCTCTTCATTTATGTAATTATTATATATACAAGTGTGCACTGCATGATAGAAAAGTTTTAATCCTCTAACCTCTGTATTTCATGTGATACAAATTGATTGCTCTTTTCCAAATACGACTGCTCACTGCTTAGGAACTACTGAGTAGGAATTGCTGCTCTTTGGAGCGCGGTATGCAGTCTTGATCTGTCCAGACCAGGACACTTGCTCATGAGGAGAGGCCAGTTCTGAAGTGTTGCAGTAGATCTTGCAAATGGGTAGCTATGGTTTTAATTGTGTTTTAATCTCCATTAATCTCCAAAAACCATGCTGAAATGGTACAGTTGGTTCTGGGCAATGGTTATGTGGGATCTCTTGTTGACTGACTATGAAAAATCTATAGGGCTGTGTATTTCTCCAAAGAATGTTGAAGAAATTCATTTCAGTGGTTCACTAAATTTAAAGGGTCTCCTATAGATGAATTCTTTACCGAGTGCTGTTGTGACAACTATGAAGATGTAAAGAAGCAAGACTTACCCGCAGCCCAACCTGTTCATCAGGTCACCGAATTCCTCTTTCTTTGAGGAAAAAAGAGCTGGAGATTTGAAGTTTTTTGATGGAACGCTTTGTGCAGTGGGTAGCTCCCATGCAAACCATTGCCCGATAGGGGGGATGTACATTGCATGCTGAAGCTGAATATTCTCCTTAATTGCAGACAAAGCTCTTTTTGGAACTTCTCATCAGACTCAAAAAAACTGCTTTGTAGATACTGGTGTAAATGTTGGCTGAGAAAGGGGGTGGTGGTGGTGGGAAATCCCCCCAAGAAACCTGCCTGGCTGGAAAAAAAAGAGTTGAGCTCGGCGACCCACCGTGGGAATGTGCTGGCCGGGGGCAGCGGCCGGTGCGTGGCCGCGGGGTTTGCTGGTGTCGGGCAGCTCTGTCAGAGGCTGCGGGGAGGGGGGCGGTGGGCTTGTCCCGCACCAAACCCACGGCGGGGGGGCCGGGCCGGGCCTTGCACGCTGCCCCCGCGAGCCCCCGCCGCCGGGGCCGGGGGAGCGGTGTCCGGGCGGGGGCGGCCGGGGGAGCGGTGCCCGGGCGGGGCGGCGGGGGACCGGGGCGGGCCGTGGCCCAGCGGGCAGCCCCGGTTCCCGTGGCCGAGCGCGCCGGGCCGGGCCGGGCAGGGCGGCGTGCGGCGGCTGTGCGGGCGGGGGCGGGATTGCAGCGTTTCAGCTGCTTCCCCTCTGCCACCTTGTCAAGGTGCAGCCCACGGCGCTGCCGGCGGCCGTGCCAAGCGCTGCAGGCTCATCTCGCAGACAAGCTCGGCATTTATAGCTCGCCTCGCTGTAAAAAGAGAAGTAATTCTGGGCAAAATCTAAAGGTTCTCCGCATTAACCCGCCACCCCCCGGCTCCCATGCAGGGGCAATGCGTTTCTTTGGTCGGATGCTTTTAATTCCCCATTAACTTCATGCACATTTATGTCAAAGCACTTTTCTGGGAGCAGAGCCTTATAAGTAACATCTTGGGGTAAGAATTGTTCTTTTTAGCCTCGGCCAAGGCGAGGAAAGATGTGTGTCTGCCCCTTCTGATTCTGTTCACTCTTCTGTCTTGCTGCAGCTCTGACTGTGTCCTGCACTCAGGATTTTTGCAAGCCTTTGGCTGCAAAGTGGTGAACAGCTTGTTGTTACTGGTGCTTGTTCCCCCCAGAAGCACACGGCATTTTTTTAATTTAAAGGAATAACAAGAATTTGCCTCTAAGTAGTAGAAAATATTCGCCTGAAGTTCTCCTTTCAGCTATGAAAGTCCAAAATAATATTAATTGCCTACTCTTCACTCCCTTTGTTCTGTAAAAAGCTTAAAGTTGTTATAGATTAAATACCTGTCAATTTCTTCAGTATTAGTAGCACTTGTTTTTGAGAAAATACAGGCATAGAGTGGTTTACAATACTCGGATTATTTTGTTTTCCTGTTCTATTACGTTTATTCTTCAAGTAATAATGTCCAGTTAGTCAGCTACTGGGTGGACAGGCTGAATAGATTCCAACTTTATAAATGCTAATGCACATTATGACCAGCCTTGAGTAATATGGATGACAGTATAACGTTCAGTCAGAGAGGATGCCTGAACCATTCCGTTACAACTTTGCTATGTACTTTTGGGGAGGACATACGTGTTTCTCAAAAGTAGGAAAGAATCTGGTAAATGCAAAAAGCCACTGGGGAAACACAGCTTTGTTTTCCAAGGAAAACAACAGGCCAAGTCTGAAGAGGTGGATTCTCCTCTAAATTAAGCACCTTGATACATGTGATACCATACCTTCATTTTGAGGTTTGGTGTCTTCTGCTTCTGAAAAATCTTACCCTGAGTCTGCAGCCATTTTGTAACCATTACCTTGTTCAAAAATTGAACCCTGCTATGGATCTTAGGAAAAAAAAAGAGAAAAAAAGAAAAAGAAAAAAAAAGTGAAGCAGCTGTGGATTGATACTTACAAAACTGAATTGAGGCAGCAGCAATCCTCAAATCTTGTTGACTTAGTATGAATGATACTTGTCATGTGTCCCTATAAGTATGAGCTGACATTCGTTTATTCCTTGCTAATTTAAGCACAAGTATTGTCTCGTTAAATTGTTTAATCCTTATTGGAAAAATATAGGCACTTTATCAACCAAAGATGAGAATGAGAATTCGTCTGCTCTTTATTTGTTAATATAATTATTTAACATGTACATCTGACATTTGGAAACTTCAACTGAAATTAGCATCTCTTAAATGTGTTTGCCACTAAGATTTAAATGGGTTCCAGTATATTTGTTTCATGTAGTGGAGGAGGAGGGGAAGTAACATTTGAAAGTTATCACTGCTTGCCTGGATGTATACAAATGCTACCATATGTCCGGAGGTTTTGTATAATTTATTAAGATGAGAAAATAACCTAATTGGTCATGCTTGGATTAAAACTAAAAAAAAATATATCTAAAAATGAAGTAGTACTGCTCTGAGAACTGTATTGTGCAGTCCATTCAGTGTCTAGAGAAGTAAGAGTGATTGTGTTGGCTCTAGGCACGATATTGTGAAATAGCAATACAACAGGTATTTTTAAGCTACCATGTGAACAGGAATACTTTAATGTACTAGCACCACTTGTCTTTTAGACTTGAATGAGGATACATTTTAAAATAAGTTGGGTATAGTATATTTTTAATCTAACCTCCTTCCGAGAACATTTATTTGTGGAGGCATGTAAGTGGCTAGCTGTCCTGGACTAAAATGCAGGACAGTCAGAGCTTGCAGGAAAAAAAAAGATTCCTGGGTGTGGGGTATATATACTTTTGTCAAACTTCACTGCATCTGTGCGATGTTAAGTGCATCTTATGAAAGGACTGTTGTGGGACAGGAAGGTGGAAGCAGAGCTCTTGGTCTACCTAAACGTGCAACCTTTCTTTGTGAGTGGGTTTTGAATCTGCAGCCAGCATGCCCTTCATGGCCACGGGTGTGGGTGAGCGCCAAGTGATGATACTGCATGTGCAGTGACACCTGGAATTGGCTTTGGGAGGTATTTAACTGAAAGGTTTCCCTTGTGAAAGAGAGCAGTTTGGGTGCTGGGGGCGGGGGGCGTTCAGTGACAGAACTGATGGTGTTCTTAACATGAAGGAGGGAAGGTATGCTGGTCATTCTTTGTCTGCTTTTGCAGGGTTTAGTAACTGTTTGCATGCATTTTCCCAGTGGAGGTCTGTGAATGAGATCTTAAGGCAGTTGAGCAAACAAGGAGCTTAAAGAGCTTTGATGAGAAGTTACCAAGGAAGCACTTTTGGGACTACAGGCCAGACAAACCCTTCAAAGATTGTACGGAGCTCCCAGTGGCTTAAGGAATGATTCAGGTTTGTCAGTTTAATTGCAGTAGCAATTGTGGCATGGCTCCCTTTAGAAAGGGTGTGGGTGTGTAAGAGAAAGAAAACATCAGGGGTATGGAAGCAGGGAAGTCATCCTCGCAAACCTGTTCGTTACTCCTGGAGTTTTTTTTGTCTTTAGTTGCTGCTCTGCTGTTCATGCGCTCTCCTACATGCACATACATCCATGCTGGTCCTTCCTCTCCAGCTACAAGGTGATAGGATTTCCATAGGAGTGTTTCATAATTGTCCCTGTGTGTGTGTGGGTGATAATCAGACAAGGGATGTTATCTTCTAGTGCCATATTTGCCAAGGCTCTCCCTGAGAAAACCAGTAAGCAAGTACCCTGCTGACCCAACCTCTCATACACTGGTGATCGCAGAGTGGATAGCATGAGGATAAGGCAATCCCAGCTCTTTCTCCAAGCCCTTCCTAGCCAGATCTCCAGAAGATTTTCCTTAGAATAAGATAGCTGGCTTAGAGCAGAAGATTTAGTATTGCTGGAGTGCTCTTTGTTTGGAAGTGAATATTTCTGTTGAGCTTTTCCACGTGTGTGTGGAGTGGCTCTTCAAGATGTCATTTGTGGACATTTTTTGCTAGGGAAGAAGTTCTCCCAGAGCAGATTTCCAGCCATAGTCACGTGTCATACCAGTCAACATATAAAACTGGCGGATGTACCCAGAGCTGGCTGTTCAGGCAGATAACGGTAGGCCTGTATTGTCCCTGGTTAAGTGCCTGATTGCTGGGCAGGTCTGTGTCACCTGGCATTCCTGGTTTTGATTCTTGGTTGGCACCATCTGCAGAGGTGTCCAGGCTGCTTGTGGAGGCTAAGAACCATGGACTGGGAAAGTGAGCATCTCAGCTCTGTGCTGGAGGAGGCTGGCTGTGACTTGGATTAAGGCTGTATATCTCTCTCCTAGGTGAAATCTGTTTGGGACTTCTCCGAGCCAGGCTCCCCACATTTTGTTGGGCAACTTCTTTCAGGGATGAGTATGTTGGGTTTTTGGAATACTTACGTGACACATAGGTGTTTGAAAGAGTGCTGTTATAGACCAGGCTCTGCTACACTGCCTTGTAAGGTATGTGTTGACAGTTTTGGTCAACATTTTTCAGGGACAGTCTGTGATGTGCAGCTGTCCAGACTGCCTCTGGTGTGCCCTGTGGGGAGGAACCAGTTGGATCCTTGACTTTCCATCTGCCTTCCAGTTGGGGTACTCTCAGAATGTCTCTGACTGTGTATGGTCAAGGAATTCCGCCTGAACATGCTGGGAGCATGCTAACAGGGTAGTGGAAATGCAGCCACGCTTAGCAGGACATGACTGCTGTTAGCTCACTGGTCCTAGCGAACACCACTCTGCTACCCTGCAGTTACTCTTCAGTGCAGTCTGCCTGCTGTCCGAAATATGCTGTTGGATGAGTGAACTGATTAATTACTTTGGAGGAGCTGTAACACTGCCTCTTAACCCTGCAAATTCTGCATGCAGGAAGGGGATCCCCTTCTGAATTCTCTGTCAGCTGAGCCCCATATACAGGGTGAGACCACTGGTCCCTAAGACTTCAATATGCCTCCATTTTCAAATGGGCTCCGGGAGTACCTGCTGCAGTAAGTCAAAAGGATGGATGAAGAGGGGGAAGAAAACCTGCTGTTATTTTTGGTGTGACATAAAGCTCTTTCTTACCACCTTTTGGTAAGGGAGAACACCGTGTAGATCTGGAAATAGAAATAAAATTAGTTTAAATTGTATTACATTAAAATAACATGTTTGTCAATAATAATATTTTGATCTAGCATCTGATACTGAGCCAATTGGAAGTTTATCTTTTAGGAAGAAGTCTTACCTCAGCATTTCTCCCGTTCCTATTACTTTTTTTTTTCAGTGGGAAAATTTTCTGAATTCTAGGTTTTTTTGAGAGATATAGAAGACGTTTCTTACCCATGCACTCCACACAAAAGTACTAGTGTGTTGTCAAAGTCATATGAAGATTGTTCATCCCAATGAAGCAACTATGAGATACCATACTTTTCACATGACTCTAGATATGGAGGAATTCCATGGTGGCCAAGCAATACAGCATTTCTCAACCTTTGGGGCAAGGGAATTTTTTAAGGTGTTTCCTATTTTTCTCTCAGTAATAGACCTTCATTTGTTTGAACTTTAATAGTTGGGATAGAAAAGGACAACAGGCTACATCCCATTTTTCAACTTAGGGAACTTATCTGGAATTACTGCTTGTACATTTTATGTGATGTTTAGATTGTTAAAGAACAAAGTGATTAAATTACATTATTTGGATCCTCTGAAGTTTTTCTAAAGATCTGAGTATTGTTTGGTTTCAGTACACTTGCTTTAGTGTGTTCGTTAGGACTCTTCATAAACAAAACACAAACATTATCTTTATTACTCACAGTGCTGTTGCATACTTGTGGTTTAGGTTTTGCCAACTATTTGCAATGTATAGCCACAGACTCTGTCTGGGTGGCGTAAACAAAAACAAACTCTTTCTATTCCTATCAGGACTTGTTTTTTTCAATTAGGTGCAGTAGTGTATCATTAGGTAGAGAGGGAAGAGTACGCCTGTGTGTGTGACTCTCCTTTTGTGTGAAGTGGCAAAAAACCACATCAGAATAGATTTACATGCATCTTATTTGCCATAAGCACCCACAGCATGATTAATGCTCTACAAGAGAGACAGACAACACCATCTCAGCCCCAAGAAGCTTACAGTCTAACACTGATAAGACTTGCCTTGTAATTGAGGAGGTGTGAAATTAATTTTGTGTTTATTAGTATCGTGACCCTCCTCTGGATGTAATTCTGGGGTGCAGAAGTCATTGTACGCATATGAATTAGCCTGCAGTGGCTTCACTTATCCATGCAAATCAAATGCCTCCTGTTAGCTGTGTATAAGGTACAAGATCAGAATTGTCTCTCTTCCGTGTTAAGACCTCTCCTGGAACATGCCTTAAAACAAATTTCAAATAACAGGTTTCAGGAATCACAGGTTAATTTAAATGCTGACCTGTGCATCCATTCCAAACTCACCAAAAAACATAGTCCTAGACTCCTTTTTCAAGTAAACAGAGCAGTGGAAAAAAGAAATGAATTGCCATGGAGGGCAAGCAATAGTGTGTACCCAAGGCTGTACTGTGCCTTATGAGTTTTGTAGGGAAAAAGCTCTATATTTTATTACGAGTTTAGTGATGTATAATGTTCTTGACTACAACTGCAATTTCCTCAGTCATCCACACACCCTCCCAACCTTCCTGTAGTTTTCCTTATAGGATCAGAAAAACAAAATATACAATCATGGAGAAATATATGAACTTTGTTTTTGATCATGTTCCCATCCCCTGCTTCAAATTTTATTTGCAAATGTTGGCATTTTCAAATGGAATTTCCCATCAGTTTTTCTTGAACAGTTTCAGCAGTTCTAGAAACGTACAGGATGTGTGACTTTTTGAAAGCAAAGCAGAATTTCAGTTTTCAGTAGGTACTTTCAGAAATATCTCAAGCCATTGAAGTAAATAAGTATTAGTAATGTATGTACTAAACAATAAAGCCATTGAGTTTACAGGATGTGTTCTACCAAAATCAGTGGTGTTTAGATAAATCCCTAATGACATTGCCAAGTGCATAAGTATATTTTTTTCTGTACTTGGATAAAAATTACTCTTTGCCCTTGATCTGTTTTTGTAGCCAAAGCAGCTAAATAGCAGGCTCCCTTTTGAATTTGAGAAAATGAGACAATTGAGAAAAGCTGGTAGGAAAGACACTTCCTAGCAACTAGTATAAAGCCTCATAGCGAAAATATACAAAATTATATTATTTATAATAATAATATTACTCAAATCATGATTAGTATCTGGGACTGGGGTGTGAGAGCTTTCTGCTTAGCAGCTGGGAATGTTACTGTTCTGAGCTATATTGATACAGAGTGATTTTTTGCCAAAGAAAAGTGTTCTTTTCCTTTCTGAAGCTATCTAACACCTTCAAGAAAGGGCAGCTATTTGCTATGGAAAGCTGGGAATTAACTTTACCAAGCAGCATATATTGTCTGGAGGACAGTTGTATACCAAAATAAGGAGGAGGAGCATTTGAGGAGTTTGGATTAGTGGTTAGGAAATTATTTAACCAGAAATGTTAAAAAAAAAAAAAAAAACAAAACAAAACAAAAACAAACAAAAAAACCCCAAACCCAAAAAACACCACCTGTGGTAATCTGTACTGTTGTGTTATAAATAAAGATGACCACAGATATGGTAAAGATACTGGTTTGTCCTTCAATGAGAGATACTCAGCATCTTCTCTGACCGACTTGTGGCAACTTGCATTTTATTTCTACTTGGAGCTTATCCTTCATTGCAAGTAAAAGCTATAATTAGGGATCATCAGTGATTTTTGTCCTGAGAAAAGTGGGGGAGAATTGATCTTTCTTGAGACTGTGAATATAAAGAAAAATTTCTTACATGCTTATAATACCACCACACCAGTAAGCAGTCTCAAAATACCAGTGGCTACAGAGTGGCACTGATCTCTTTGCATCAGATTTTCTATTGCTAGTTTTTGAGGGATTTAAAAGGTTTGATGGAGATTTTCTGTTGCTGTGTTTTACAGAGTGATTCAGGTGAATGCTGTTGTCTAATAATTCTTCAGTCACGGGTGATTTATTGCAAAGCGGTCCCAAGTTACTGTGTTCCACTTACATCCCACGTGTGAGGTAAGACTGTGAGGTGCTTTTAAGGCTGTGATAATTTGCATGAGACATGTTCAAATATGCCTCTCACCAAGCACTGATAAGTTGGCTGGGTTTTCGTACTACCTGGCAACTGATGGAGGCTTAGATGAAATTGGGTACTAAGTAATACTGAAAAAAGGGAGGGACAGCTTCCACCAGGTAGCAAGGAAGTTGTCTGGCCAGCAAACTTAATGTTTGAGATGGTCAAAGGGGACCTTCCAGCAGGAGAGTTGAGGGAACTCTAAGCTGTTGGCCATGAAAATTTGACCACCTGTGGGAAGATCGTCTGTCCACCAGGTCTCCATAGCACCCATTTAGTTTCAGTTTTTAAGTGATAGATCAACTGTTCTGAAGACTGCTAGGAGATGTCAGCAGGAATGAAGTTGGCTTGCATGTTGGCTTGAACATCAATGGGGTGGCATCAGCTGGCAGTGGGCAGGAGCCCCAGCCACCGCTTCTGCCAGAGCTTGTGACCTCTGGCTGGTGTAAGAGCAGGGTGAGGGTTAGACCTGGCTTCAGAGCGGGTGTTGGCTCCCTGTTCACAGCCCAGTTTGAATGGGGATTGTAAAACACACACACGCACATATTACTCCTCTCGGGCCTTGGCTCAGGTTACCCAAGAGATCTTCCATTTTCTTCCTTCCCCCACATACGCCACTGGAAAGTCACAGCAGCTGCTCTTCCACAGAGGTTTTCTGTCTATTTGGGAATCATGGCTCGTGGTTCAGCTCACTTCCCAAACATGCTGTATACCAGCCCCTTCTGCAGAGATTTTTGCTGGGCACGTGCAAGAGAATTACTGTGGGAAAGATCTGGAGTTGTTTAGGGGGAGGAATTGATTCCAAATGATGTCTTGCTGTAGCTTCATTGTATTATTCAGACAATGAATTAAGCACCGTTTTCTCCATGCTAGGAACTTGAAGGCAAAGACTCAATACCTTTTCAGTTATCAAAATCAGTGTTTTCTTACCTAGTACAAAAATACATATGTCCTTGGCTATCTATCTAGCTAATAATTAATGTGTGGTTTTCTTTCCAAATATCTATGTTGGCCTCTTTAGAAAGAGGTTTTATGTTCTGAGCCCTTTACAGGTTTCCCAGTACCACATACTTAAACGGCTGTTCCAAAGTGCAAAAAATCCAGTGTAACACACACTTTTCCACAACTTTATCTCACCTTTACAGGAAAAGACAAAGGGATATCCACTGTTTTTCTGTTTGCATTTTTCATTAAATAAGTTGTCTTTATTAGAATGCCTAACAAAGTGTCTGTGCTAAAGAGGTAAAGCATGTACTCTGTGGACTTTTATCCTCAAGATAGCCCTGACTGATGAGATTACATGTGGTTTAATATCTACTTTTCATTATTAGCAGCAGTTCTTTTGCCACTGGAGCAAAAGGGCATCTAACAGATTAAGCAAGATTTTGCTGAAAGATGCTAATCTTTTGCTGTTACAATAGGGAAAAATTAACAGGAAGATGAAAGTAATTGAAAGGTTTTAATTCCTGAGAATTTTTTAAATGGATTATATTGATTAACAAAATTGCTGCATCTTACAGCAGAAACTTTTTCGAAGAAGGCAGTAATTGTAATTAATTTTTAGTCTGTGCCACATATTTGATGATAGCTCTGATTCATGCTATTATATTCTCTCTTCCTTCACCCACAGCAAAACAAATTTAATTTGATTCATACCCTTAAGGAAAAAAAAAAGAAAAAAACCATGCAAAATTACTCACATGGTTATGATTCAGCTCTTGGCATAAAACCCTGTCCTCCTCCATCCTCCCCTTCTCCCACCCAAACCACCCCCACCCTCACCCACTGTATATTTATGTCACTGTAGTCTGAAAAAGTTGAGTAGCTCTTTAAAAACAGAGCAAATGAAATCCTTCTTCAAGCTGCTTACTTATGTTGATACGAGTCTAATAAGACTTCCTTTTCACAAGTGGTATGGAGGCAGCAGCAGCACTCCGTTTTTCATGTTACTTTAACAGACAGCAGTACTGTATTGGGCTTGAAACGTGATTGCTTTTAGCAGTTTAGCAAAGCCTACAGCAAGCGATGCTAAAATTGCTCAAGTTCTTGTATTTCTAAGTCTGTCTTTCCAAAAAAAAAGACCTTTGAGGAAACCATATATGGAGATTCTTGTTGAAATGGAGTACCATAAGAGCTTACCTTGGTATTATTTTTGTCTTTTTCTTAAGTAGTGTTAGACCATTTTTAGACCATAACAAGCTTTTCCCCAAGAAGAGATTAAAGCTGCACTGCTTTCATTTCACAAATGTATAGCAGTGTGTCCTGTTTTCTACAGTTTGTGTCGGATACCTCTTTGTATGGGCGATGGCAGTCTTCTGGCTTCACCTGCTGCTGGAAGTATAAATGTTATGGTTCTGCTTGCCATTGTATCTGACAAGCCATGGTTCCTCAGAGCCAAGGGCTCAAGTTCTGTGATCAGACACTAGAAGCATTCAGAGGAGATTTTTTATACATGAGAAAGAGATGTTTACGGAGATCTGGTATGTAGAGGTGATGCAGTCCAGCAATCCCAGTGGAAATTAGGAGCTCAGTGCCTCTGAAAGCTGGCACGTGTGTTTATGTATAGGACACTGAGCACAGAGGACTTCATGCACACTGATGCTAAGAATCAGTCACATAGGTACCCCAAGTTGCCTAAGTTGGTGGAAAAGTGTATTTTTAGCCAAGTATGCTCACACAGCCCTTCCACTCTTACTAAAAGACACAAATAGGTGATACTTTAGGATAGATATTAAAGGGGATTTAGAAAAAAAGGGGGGGGGGACGACGACAGGGGGGATGTTCTTGGAGCCTAAGATCACTTGTTTACGCGGAAGATACTAATTTAGTAACTTTCTAGTTGAATGATGTATCTTTCATTAGCTCTGTGCTTACAATCTTTACTTTTTCAGTAAAGGCATGAGATACGCCAAGGAAAAGGGGATCTACAGCAGGGAAAAGAGGAAATTAATTTCTTCCTCTCCTCCCTAACATCCCCTGCTTCTGTATAGGTACTGTAAGGAGGATATATACACACAGGTCCGTGGTCTGTGACTATGCAGCTAGTTCACACATCCCAGTGGTGCTGGGTGCTTCCCTGTGGGCTGGGTTCCTCCCCTCTGGCAAAGGAGGGCCTTCAGTGTAATTAGCATTAAGGATGGTGTCAGTTTACTGTGAGGCTCACTCCCTTCCTCAGGGAAGCATGAAGGATGGAGCATCTGCTCTTTTCCCCAGTCCAGAGGTGACTTGCATATTTTTGAGCCCTGGTCACAAAGTACTGTTATGAATAAACTTGACCTGGAGAGGGAACACTGGTCTGCCCGTGTGGTCTCTTTGTGGCCTTTTCCCGTCCTTCTCTTGCATCACTGGTTTATGCAAGATGGGAACTATCTAGCTTGGGCTGTCTACCTCCCTGAGGAACAGGAGTACCTAAGGTGTGGTAGGCGGTGGCCTTCGGCAGCACTGTGGGGTCCTGAAACCCCACCTGGATCAAGCCCTCTTGCTTGTGTCATCAGCTGGATGGTCCCTGTGTCCAAGACCAATGACGACCATCTTAAAAGGAATCAGGCAGTTCACCCCTTGCGTTTGGACCGAGACACAAAGGTGAGAAAGTCAAAAGGGAAAAATAGGGAAACTTCCTTATTGGGAGAGGAGAATTGCTGACTACAGCAGGAAACAGGCTCTGATGGAACAATAAAGAAAAATAGGTCTCCTGAGGAAATGGTCAACAGAGAAAAATGTAGGCAAATACGCTGCTCAACTTTGTCTGTGAGGTGCACAGAGTAGGGTGAAGAGAAGCCTTCCCTTTCACATTCCTCATTCTCTCCCTTCCTGCTCTAACTGGGTTTCTGTGTTAAAATGAAGTACCCCTCTCCCAGAAAGTACAACAGGCAGAATCCAGCTGAACTTCAGTCATGCTTGCATAGCCAAGTTGCTGAAATTAGACAATTGTTGCCAGCATTCAGTGATGCACCTTTCTGCATTCCTTTTCTGCAGCAGGACAAAGGTCTCAGCCTCTAACCCAAATCCCTCTAACAAAAGCTGAAATACTATCACCATAAAATACACTGACTCTACCAGAGAAGTCTTTCTTAACAAGGTCAACAATGAAAGAACATCTTACCCCATTAGACACCAGCTGGTATCATTTTTTAATGTTATGTTTTAGCCACATAGAAGGTGACTACAGATCATCCAGCTCGGTACAAGGTTGGAATGAGATGTGCAGCACACTCCCAGAGTTGCAGCATGGGACAAGGAGCCAAGAGCTCCTTAGGTGCTGCTCAGTTCCTGATGGAAACTTCTCTGATGTTGGTCAAGACATTTTAAGTATTCCTGGCCTCTCCTTTTCTCATTTTCTAATGGAGACTAGAGTCTACCATTTCACAGGGATATTATGAGGATTTTACCTTAAAATGTACTTCTGAAGTATTTATAATGGTTAATCAGCTTTTCCATTATGGAGTACTTACGTTATTTGGCTGGCTTCAGCCACACGAATTCACACAAATGCTATACATAGAATACTTTGGTGGAATATTTTGTGTTTGGCTCATCTGAGTCACGGTTTCCATTCAAAAAGATCAGTGAAGTAATTTGATTGTTTTAATCTAAATTATTTTCATAAAGAACCTCATAGTAAATGCTTAGGGAAGAGCTGAGAGCTGCAGCGTGATAAAATCATTAGGCTTAAATATCTCATCAGAGTCAAAGGCAGATACAACTGCTGTCTACCAGCAAGCTGCAGAATGGAAGAACGGAGGCATTTGTGGTATAGCACAGGAAAAGGAGAAGCACTGTTTTAGCAAAGAGAGGACAATGCTGATGATTTGATGTTGTGCCAGCAAGCTGGCCCTGAAAAAGTTTAAGATGGAAATTTTGAAAAAAAGGGTCCAACTATCAGAAGCGACTTCTGGAACAACCTTCCAATGGCAGGAGCTGAGGAGGAGCTGCAGCTTTTTGAAGATGGAGATACAGACACGTGCAAAAAGTCATCAGAGAGGTGTTGGCTGGTTTGCTTTCCAGTTCCTAATTTCTTCAGCTGTGCCTGTTGTCCTAGTCTCTTCTTCAATTCAGTTATCTATTATTAAACTTCCAGTAAGAGTGGGCAGTTTGTCTCTCATTTTTTATGTTAATAGAAAACCCGTGGCTGTTTTGAGAGAGATTTATTCACTGTCCCTCAAGAAGATGGAACAGGTAACTCTCCATAAGCTAATCTATCTGTTACTTACACTTACTAGCTTAATGCTCATGACAGGATAAAGACTAAAATTTTTAAGTATTCTGATATCTTTATTCTAATCAAATCACTTTAATCAAAGATAAAAAATACCACCTAAAGGTTAAAATGTAGGATCTTTTTCTTAAAAAATATTGGAATAGATGAAAAAATGGTACCAAGTCTATGCACAAAGAATGATATGTGAGTGTGAAATTTTTATTAGGTCATCTGCCTTTAGTTAAATATAACATTTTTTTGTTATCCTCATACTATTCTAGGATAGGATGTTTTTGTCATTTTATGGTTTCATTGGGCTATGGAATATTCCAAACAATTTGAAGATGTGGTGAGATTAGTTTTCCCTTGGGTTTGACCTCAGTAAACTTATCTTGCGGTAAAACTAGACTTCTTTGTCTTTATTGTGTTTATTACCTCAGGACAGTTGTTGTGTTTAATGAACATAATGTGAAGCGGGGGAAGGAGAGGATTGGGTGTTTTCTCTTCTGCTGGGCTTTTTTTCCCCTACCCCCGAGAGCAGCTTTGAGTCATTACTCCAAGAGGTCCTACTCCCCGTAGCTAAAGAGGGCTGTTGTTCTGTGGAACTGGAGGGTGGGGGAGAGGTGATTTGAGTCATCTCGCCTGGTTTGTCCTGGCATACATTTCCTGCCCATAAATCGGGATTGGCAGGGCTCGCCGGTGGCAGGCGGCCTGGCCGCTGTGCCGGTTGTACCCCGGCGGTGTCGGTGGCCGTACACAGTCCGCTAGGGTGGGGAGGCGGAGGCGAAGGACAGCACAGGCGGGTGCTGGGAGGTGTTGGGCTGTGTTCCTTGAGGGTTTGTGGGCAGGTAAGGCTTTTCAGCATTGCTTGTAAGTGAGAGCCTGGTCCTTTATGTGCCGTTCATCTCTTCTCGCAGCAATTCCTCAAAATAAGAACGTGGAGCATGTGTGAGCATGGGCGCGTTTTTCTTGCGGGAGGCTTTTCTGGCACGAGGAGCTGGTAATTGCTGGTTTTTCAACGCCTTGCAATAATTCCCTTTCTCAGCGACTCGCATGATCTGCTGCACACAAAAGTTTTTTCAGAGCGGTGCCGGCACACCGGTCCCCGCCAGCCTTTGCTCTGCGAGCCATTTCTACCTTACACTCGAAAATATCTGCGTATGTTTAACAAACAGGGCTCCTTTCCGCGGTGAGGTGGAGGGTGCCGGTTCTCGCTTTCCCCCTGGCCGTCCAGCGCCTCGGCAGGGGGAAGAGGGAGGCGATGGCCGTGTAAACGCAGCCTCGGGGGCGAGGATTAGCGTCCTGTGCGCCAGACATTCCTCCCGCGGAGCCGCTGGCCGGCGCTGAATGCGGCCGTGTCTGTGTGAGGCGAGGGAGTTTCCTGCTTTAAATCACCAGCAGGCTCCGGCTGGGCGTTCCCGCTCCCGCTCGCTGCCCTTTTTTCCTTCCCCCTCAATGAGTGTCCTTTGTGTAACCCCGCTAATTCAGAAAATTCTCCGCGGTAATTGGAACTGCCCCGTCACGTGGCTGCCGCCCGCCGATTGGCCGCCCTTAATTGGCGGGTCGCTATAAGAGCGGCGTGCGGCGGCGGCGGGCGCGCAGCGCTGTTCGGTTCTCAGGTTGGCCCCGCTCCTGCTGCCGGGGCGGGCGGTGGGCTTCGGGCGCCGCTGCCGCCGCTTCGGCGGTGCGGCCGGCTGGGCTTCGGGCTGGCGGGGCCGCCTGTCATCAGGGAGCGCCGCTGGGCTCAGCACGGGTGAGTGTGGCGCGGCTCCGGGGGAGCGGCCGGCTCGCGGCGGCGCGGCCGGGCTGGGCTCTGTGGCGCGGCCGTGCGCTCCCGCTGCACCGCGCCGGGGGCGGGCGCGGGCTGGGGGGCAGCGCGCCTGGGGGGCAGCGCGCCTGGGGGCCGGGGGGATGCCAGAGTTTTCCCTAACCACCACCACCACCCACCCCCCCCGTTTGCGCGGAGGGGGAAGTTTCTGAGCTGTTTCTCGGAACCCTGCCGGGGTAAAAGTAGCTCCAGCACGTGTGGCCGCCACTTCCTCGTCGCCGTCAGCCCCGTTCTCCTTCCCTCGAGGTGCGAGCGCGGCGCGCAGGTGGGAGCCGGGGAGGGGGCGGGGCGCAGGCAGCGCGGGGGTCCTTCGGCCGTTGCTTTTCGTACGTGGAAACTCAAGTGACTTAAAATCACTAGCTAGGCGAAACCGCTTGCTTTCTGCATGTTAAAACTAGATGTAGCTGCCCACGTGCCTGTTACTTAAGGTCCTCTAAGTATTTAGAAAAAAAAAAGTAATATAGTCTAGAGACGTTATTTTCTTCAAGGTATAGAAATCTAGGGAGGGCGCTGTATATATCATTATTCAGAATGTTGGTTTTCACTAGACTTGAAGAAACCAAGTTACAGTGTGGACGTTTCTTTCCATTCCACTGCAATAGGGCCCATCAGTTGGCACAGGGAAAGCTGCCTGCGAGTCAGATGGGAAGCCGTGCCTGTAATAGATGGCTGACCTCCCCTGTTCATCGATAAAGAGCGGCTATATTATGTGGAAACTCACTCTGTTTCAAATCTGCTGTTAACTTTGAGCTTTATTTGTACTTTCTTTTTTGAACTGCAACTTCTTCAAGATGCATTTAGTAAGCACTTTGGTTGCAGGTTAAAAGGTGTCACCTAGAGTACGCACTTCTCAGTTGTCTTGGTGCATAAAACACTGGTGGTCTTATTTTTAAATCTCTTGCTTTCATCTGCCTATTCCCCATATGAAGATTTTTTTTTTTTTGTGGAAAGGAGAAAAAGCAGCTACTGTTGAGATTGCATTTCTGTCTTAATTGTTCAAAGGCCTTTCTCTCTTTCCTAATACAATTTTCGGAAGCTCTTTGAACAATGCTGTACATAAAAATAGAGCTCAAGGTTGTTGTGTAGCTAAATTTATTGCAAAAACGAGTAGGAAATGTCTAATAAGAAGCAATAAAAAGGATAGATTTTGAGATAAGCATGTCTTCTGGAGGTGCTATGCCTTTGCAAATAGGGGAGAGCATAACCTAATTTCTGATATCAGAGTCTCCTTCTTGGCTCAGGTGTGGCTGGATGCCACCTAAGGAGAAGACTGTTTTAAGGCTTGAGCAAACAGCTCTGAGGTTCTGTGTTTGTGGTGGGGCTGGGGAGCAGCTCCCTCCCTGCAGCTGGGTACGTTTTTACTTATAGATTTACCAATTAAAATTCCAGAGGAAGAATTCATAAGGTTAGCATTCTTGCTAGAGGTCCCCCAGCACCCTTCCCCCCACTCTCCTCAAAATAAAAAGCATGTACTACTCTGCTTAAACAGTCAAAGCTTGAAAAAAATGTAACTGTAGTCGATGTGTTGTCTATTAATAAAATGATTGGGCACCTCCCACTGGGTTTCACTCACCTGTTTTGAAATGCTTGTATGAGGTGGAGGCTGACTGATTTAAGTGTAAACTGAAATTTCAGGAATTAAATAAACATGTTCCAGTCTAATTCTGTTTAGATCATGTCTGTTACTTGTATTTTGGTTTGTGTCATACTGTTGACTGTTCCAGTTTATTCATTAAAAAACCCTTACGTTTTGTAGTATATGATCTCATGCAAAACCACATTTTATGCTTATTCTGTTAGTATGTTTTTGCTGTCTGATTTTTTTAACATATGCAATGAAAATATTTGTTCTAAAAAGAACGCTTGGAAGTACAAAATGCTGGGAGGGGGAAAAAATCAGAAATTTAAACTGCCATGTATCATAATGACTGTGTTTTATTCATTATTGCAAGTGGTGGTGCTTAACTGATGTACAGAAGGGCAGACATGAGAAATGCATAAAACTAGCACTTTTTTCTATGGTGACAGTGGTAGTGTGTCATTTAGCACCTTAGATGCTGAAAGGGTTATGTGGTTGGTTCGCTTCTGTCCCAGGTTTATTCAATCGTTCGGTAGCACTTCAGCAGTGGATGGATTCTGTAAAATATTTTGGTTGTATGGAGATGCTTGCCTGTGTGATAAAACAGCACTGCATGGTGTGACCCAGAATTGTCAGATAACGGCAAATTCTGGACTCCTTATTAATTTTGGTGTTCTAAGACAATGTGCTGGTGCATGTCATGCTTCTTTCATGTTTCACACATAACACACCCACCTCCTGGATCCAGATAGATTTTTCTGAACAAATGGGTTTTCAAGTGAGGGAGATAAGAAATAATGGCTACAATGACCTATGGAAACTTCCAATGCATGTGGTGTGCCCCCACCCCCATAGCCTCTTGAACTGGTTAGATTACATGGGTCATTTCGATGCCTGAATAGATTATTTTTTTTCTCTCCCCTAAAATGTGGCAGTAGGGGATTGCTTTTGCTGGTACGATGGTTCACCACCTCTTAGAACATTACTAGTTTGCCCACTCGGGAATTGTTTTTTGGGTTAGTTGTTACACCTCTAGATAGCCTTAACTTAGGGAAAGGTTTTAATAGGCAAGGATACTTGCTTCCAGTATCTGAAGATGTTACATTTATTATATAATAAAGGGAAGGAGGAGTTCCCTTTTAGTTTACTGATCTTGACTGCAGTTCTTTGAGCAGTAAGGGGTTTTTTCCCCTTTATGCTCTAACTGTGCTGAGGTTTGAAAACTGGATTCTTTGTGTGAGCCATTCTATATCAAAGCAGAGACACTTTGTTCATCCATCTGACTTTAGTACAGATCGTTCTTGTGTACCTGTTGGAAATGCAGCATAATGTGACTGCAGTAGTTTTCTTGGGGGGTGATCATGTTGCTATGCCTGATTTGATTTGTTCTTAAAACTTCCTTCTCACAGCAGGAGCTGAAAAGTTGAGCTGATGTTATTTGTTTCCCCTTTCTGACAAATCCCAAGGAAACACCTTTGAAAATACATGCGTATGAGACAGAGCGCTTGTATAGGCTTGTGGTAGGCTGTTAATATTGCTTTAAATATCTTACTGAAAGTTCTCAGCACCAAAGAAGTTAAACCTCAGCTGCTGGATGGGCAGGCTGAGGTGGAGTATATATCTAAATAATCCTGTCTCCTACGCAGATGATAAACGTAGTGATAGTGGCATCAGTTCACAATGCCAAATCATCATCATCATCAATTCATTTCTGTGACTGTGTTGTATTTCTTATAAAGGCTGATGAGCAGTAAAGATTTAAGTGATTTACTGGTACAAGTAGCTTATCTTAGAATTTTAGCAGTCACAGGACAGAATCTGCTTTTTATGGCTTGGATAGATGAAGCAAGCTTTAAGAATCAATTGACTCAAACCTTGAAGAGTTACTGCATGGCTTTGATGATGGTGTGATGACCTACAAATAGGTGTGAAAATGAAAGAACTATATAGTGCATAAGAGGTTCTCTGGGCCATCATCCTTGCCAAAGGTTTAGGCTAACTGTTTTTAAGCAAATCCTGATGGCTCTATTTCTGACCTCTTCTTGCAGATAACCGGCATGGGCATACTGTACAATCCCTGCAGAAACGCTTGCCCAACAATAAAGGTGCTGCCTAACCTGACTACTCCTAGTGATAAATTTGAACTGCAGCTATTTACTGAAGAACAGCTAAGACCTCCTTTTCAAGCTGATATGCTTGTGCGCTGTTATATCCCCCCGCTGTCTCAAAGAATCAGATTATCTTGTTCCTTAAATAGGGATTGGGGAAGGTTGGACTGGGTATGGTTCACAGGAGAGCACTGTCTGTAATCTTGTAGAAATTTTTCTGTTTCTAATGAGTCTGGGTTTTTTTAAAGGTGAAAATTTTCATCTTTGACTATAGTGTATGATAGCTGGATAACAAGCATCTAAGTTCAGGGAAGAAGCTGTAGCTGTTCTCCTGGAGTATATTGCATTGGCACAGCTTATGCTATATGTTATAAGATGGGGTACTGAACCAGGGAAACTGTCTGACAGAATTACTGCCCAGAAACACTGAGCAGGCAGTATATATTTCTCAAATGGAAATACTTGCCTACTTTGTGTACCCCTGCTCAGATTCTTCCCTACTCATAAAATTGGCTTTATTTCTCTGTTAGAGCACATGATGGTTGATCTGTTCTAATGTGCACTCAAGAAATAAAGTAAGTTTTCTCAGCCAGAGTAGTTCTATTGCAGGTATTGCTGCTCCGTTACTGATCACACTCAGAAGCCATGTTTTTACCTTAGTGTCATGTGCATATAACTTAAAATATTTGGTTTTGCCCTGATAGCCAGCCATGGCTTACTTACTTACTTACATAACTTACTAGTGCGTGCATCCATGTTGATAATTTATGGCTGTCTCCAAAGATCTCTGTAGAGAAGGGAGGAAAAAAATTAATCCCTCTGTTTTGAATATATGAATGATTATTTGTGTTACAGCAATACAAGCTTGCGTTTAGCACTAGGCAGTGATGCTGCTCTCCCAGTTAATCTGCAGACTTTGAGTTATTCTCTACATAAGTTAGTCAACAGCTTGAAAAAAAATTGTTGGCCTTCTAATGCCTATTTTAAAGTCTGTTTTTACAATAACTATGCCTAATACACTGTATCTTTCTGCAGACTTTTGGGGTCCTTCTTGCACATTAGCTTGTGCTATTGAAAAGTTATGCTCTGTAGTTATTATGTGATGAGATTTATCTGTTTCCTAATCATCTTGAACCAGATGTTTCACTTTTCTTCACCATCAGAAATACCTACTATAAATAGGTGCATGGTGTTGTGCAGTTTTGTAACTGTCTTGGTCATGGTGAAACTGCATGTTTATAAATCGGTGCTCATTTTAAGAGCAACATCTGGTCTAAATTTTGCAGCCAGCTGCTCACACCTTAAGGAAAACATCACAGGTCTTGTAAAATACAAATAATTATTCACTAATCTTTTGCTGTCCTTGCCTAACAAGTGTGTGGTTGGTCAATAAACATTAGATGGTTTCTGCTAGCAAATGTTGTCTTATCTTCACTGAAAATACTTGGGAGTAGTTGTGTTTGAGGGGCCTGTGTTGCTTTGTCATCTGAATTGGGGGGGGGGGGGGGGGCAGACATTAAACAAACACCTGAATAATGCCATTGAAAATATTTTAAAAAGACTTCACTTTGTAATGTTTGTATACAACCTGACTTCAAATTCTGGGCTTAGTTAAAAGGTATGACATTGTGATAAGGAAGGTTCAGCATTTGGAAGTGTGCTTTACAGGGCGGGATTTGAACGCTTTGAATGGGAGATGATTGTGTGACTATGAACATATGATAATAGTCCTGGTTTTGTATAAAACCAGGAGATATTTGCAAATACCCACCTGCAAGGGGAGGCTAGTAAACTCGCAGAAAAATGAAAAATTCAGGAATATCATGAGATAGGAT
The DNA here is from genome assembly GCF_963210335.1 of Falco punctatus. Classification (NCBI taxonomy): domain Eukaryota; kingdom Metazoa; phylum Chordata; class Aves; order Falconiformes; family Falconidae; genus Falco; species Falco punctatus. The sequence continues at coordinate 81,103,829 of NC_137581.1, forward strand.
GTTTGACCATCCTGATTGTTTCAGAAGGCATCTAGAGAAATTAGAATTGAAAATTTTGTCTTTTTTTGAGCTGCTTCCTTAAATTAGGTAGCATGCTGGAGGATTAAGCTTTCGGGCAAATCCTGTGAGTTGGAAAAGTTCTGACCAAATTCACTAGTTAGTAAGATGACAGCCTTTGCATGGGGGAAATAGTCATGCAGCATCAACAAATATTTAACTCTTCAAACCTATGGCCTTAGCTAAGCTTATGAATGAATTCATGAGGTGTAATATGTTGATACTTGTCCTTAATGCCTGTTTGTAGTACCACCAATCACTTACCAGTGCATAATTATTTCTAAATCATTTGAATGTCTCTTCAAAAGTTTCAGGGTATTTCCTTAGGTGCTTGATAAAGCACTGACCTCTCTAAATGAGAGTAACTATTCTGATGGATACTGTTTGTGCTTTGAGTATGTGTGCTAGTAGCAATCAGTTTGCACTGTGGTTACTAATGAGCCTCAAAAATGAAGTGTGCACTTGACATAGTCCCTAGCAAATGAAAAGAAATACTGAGATTATTGTCAATAATTGGTGCTTCCAATTTACCTCTAACAGCAGCAAAATCGGCCTTCAAGAAGCCAGCTCCCTAAATGTGCAGGTGTTTTATCAGACAAAATGACATGCGGGCAAAGTGATGCTCCTGGTGGGGTTTGGTGGGTGGCAGTTGAAGGAGGCATGCTGCAGCATGGGCTGCTGCAGCTGGGCCAGAGCCTGGCTGGGAGAGCTCTGCCCCTCCTCTGAAATTCCTCAGGGAAGGAAGGAGTGGACGGGAGGCCTCCCGCCCCACAAGCAGCTGTGGAACGAGGATGAAATCCAATGTTTATTATTTCTTCCGGAAACTATAGGAAATGTAGCACTCGTGTAAGTTGCATAATAGTATTTGCAGTTGCGATAGGGAGAGCCTGAGTGGGATGCAGAGAGAGTGAAGTGTTGGAAACTGATGGGCTTGGAGAAGGGAAAAACTGCAGTATGGGCTGTGAAAGTATTAAACTGTTCTATCAGGGATCTGCCCTGATCCATCCTTAAGGGAATTTTTCCTCTGGTTTTTGAGCACCTTTAAAAGGTTTCTGAGGTTCAGTTAGTAGGTGCCAGCTAAACTATGCTCCAGTGCAGCGTCCTTAACACTTGGGAGTAACTGTTGGTGCAAGTAGGCAAGAGGATGTGCGTTGTGGCTGGGGTGAGTAACTAGACGTCAAGTGACTGGTTTGTTTCCACGCTACCACTGGTTTGTTGCCTAGCATGGGCAATCTTCTGGTGGAAGTTGTCTGTGATTTGTTGGCCCCTTTTTCTTTTAAGGGAGTAGTTCATTTGCATGCTACTAGTTGTCCTGTCTCTTCCACTGCTGTCAGCTCCAGGAGCCTAGCTCCGCTTTGTGATGCTTGGATGTCAGAGGTTGAAATGACTGCTGATACTCAGGCTCACCATCTTAGCATACAGGACATAAATACTGCACTTGATCTAACAGGTACAGTGTGAGCTTGACTCTTAATAGCAATACTGCTCTAGCTGGGTGATCCCCTGCCTCTGGAACTGCTTAGAAACTGTTGAGGAATATCAAACGGATCTCACTAAGACCTTCTGTAATACAGCAGCTGGAGAAGGCAAAAATCTCACTTCACATTCAGAAAACTGAAGTGCTTTCTCATCACTGGTTTATGGCTGTAGGAAGAATGAACTTCTGGGACTCTGAAATCCATGTGCAATCTTAGTGGAAGTGCAGTCAGGATGATGGTCAAAGCTGCAACTGCCTTGCTGGTTTTGTTCAGCCATTTTTGGTAGGCACAACAATGGGGAGGAATGGTGAACTTCTGAATGTGAAAGTTAATGTCTTGTGTTCTAGTGGTTACGTTGGTAATAGCAGCAAGGTTACTGTAGGCGATACCTTTATGTAGTAAAAACTGAAATGTATCACTTGTTTCTTAAGCAAAAAAAAAAAAACCCTTATGACTGTTATCCTATAGAGATACATCTTTCTTGGAAATTCTGTATTTTGGTAGCACTGTTACGTAGAAAAATTCCTCTGAAAGATGTGGATCATACAGTAGAAAATGAGTACAGAAGGTGCTGTTGTATTTTTAATAACAAATCACTAATTGCCTCAACTTAAAGTACTGTGGTATATCTTGCTCTCCTGTTAGGCACAAAACACATCTGCTTAGGTTATCTGATCTGGGAGGGAGGGGGGAAAAGCTAATTTGACAATTCCAGTGCAGTATTTTCCCCAGAGTTTCTGCCTGAAGAGGTGCATGTTGTAGCCAGAATGTCCCTTGATAATGTGTAACTTCAGAAACTGACTGGTTTGGTTTGGGTACTTTGAGTATACTTTTGCTGCCTGATAAACTGGCCTACTGGAACTTTCTGACTTCTTGGCTGAGGTTAAAAGCATGTCATTCTGTGGTGGAGGAGCAGTATGCAATTCAATACCACATCAGTACACCTCAATTAAAAGGTGCCTAGATATGGGCAGGGAAGCTTAGTCAAATATTCCTTTGGGGCGGGGGGACATGACAAAATACTTCTATGCTGCAGATAAAGCTGCTTCTTTGTCACAAAGAGAGCCAAAAGCATTGGGGAAGCCTGTTCCTGGGATGTCAGATTAATGGAAAGGGTTGCATTCGGAAGTCCAGTTAGATATGAGTAGCGAAGGTTGTAATGGATATTCTGAGCAGTGTTGTTCTGTAGTCAGACCAAAGGGGTTTTCTTTCTGGAATTCAGCATTTACGTTCCTTTGTTTGCAGAGTTGCTTCTTCAGCATGTTGTGCTTGTAAGTGCAATTGTTATGGAATTTAGAAGATAGTCTTATGCTTTTGGGATGTGCTGTTAACCAAAAAATTGTTTAAAAACTTGCTTAGCAGACACCTTGATTTAAAAACAACACACCCACTTCATTGTGATGCTATTCAGGGAAATGATTCAGTGCAGTTTCGGTGGGTTTAAACAATGGCTTAGTGGCACACCTATTTTGTAGAAAGCTGACTTCTAAATGGGATGCCTGTTTTCTGCAAGTCTATACATAGCTAACAGCCGCAAGGTGATACTTGGTAGTATACATGTCCTGTACAGAGCCTCCTTTACTGCATACTGTTTTCCCATGCACTGAAGATTGCCAAGTAAATTGGAAATATTTGAATGATTCGTTGGATCCTTCAAATTTCACTTTCAGAACTGTTTTATCATGCAGTAAAACATAACTAGGGATGAGTTGATTCACGTGCAGTATGTACAGTCAAGTCCATTTGAAATAGTACACTAGTTTATTCTACACATAGGTTGTAATAGCATTCTAGGTCATGTATTTTTATTTCTTTGTTCATGGCCAGTTTGAGTTGAAAATAATAAAGTACACTGTGAAAAGCTCATGGTCTTGAGCTTAGGTTTAGTCTTTAGTTCTGTGCATGAATTAGTGTTCTGCAATAGTAGAGCTGACACTGATGGTGAGCGGCAGGCTGTAGTGATAAGGATGCATTGTGCACACACCTTCATGCCAAGTGCTGGCATGTCAATACAAAATCTCTAACGGAGGTCTCTCAAATACAGTGTGAACTTTGACTGCTTTAATCCTGCCAGTGTGCGTCTTGGGCACAGGTCTGAGAGTGACTGTGCAGTGGATGGGTACTGTACAAATGAGTCAGTTCCTGTTCCTTTGGCTGAAGCTTCGTTAGGAGTTCTCAAAAAAGTTTTTCAGAATGTGGATGTGGTCAACATAGTCATTTTCCAGGCATCTTAAAGGAAACCCACATCAACTGTGAAAGTGAACTTTGAACTCCCCTGTCCTGCCACTAACAGAACTTGAGCAGTACTGGATGGGAATGCTTGTTTGCTTCAGTCTACATTTTCCCTTGCAATTTGTACTTTTTGGTCTTGAGACTAAGTGCCCAGTTACTTTCAGGAGAATTTCCACTGATGTGTCTGTGTATGACTGATTCACTACTCCACTGGTGGTATGTCAGCCAGGTATGCAGTTAGAAATAGTTTCTGACAAATTTTAGGCCATGCTTAATTGTTCAGTACACTAAAGTTGAAAGCAGTTAAACCCACTAGAACCTGTAGTATCAATTCCCAGTTATGGCAAGATGTGGTACAAAATGCTTCACTTGTACTGCACCTGTTAGCTAAAGCTATACATTAAATCCTGAGTAAGTTCTCTTGAAGGCATGAACTATTAAAAGGGGTCTCTTATTTGAGCTGTCAGATGGATAAATTTAACTGAAAATGTTTGTCTTGTACTCTGGATCTTTGTCTATATAGAATGGCTTATTTTTAAACAACTTTACCATAGTCTTCCTGACTTACGTAGTGGATTTTTTTTTTACGTATACTACTTGTGATTATGTACAGATTATACAAGCTATGAATGTACCAGGATCTAGGCTGTGAATGGTGTTATCTCCAAAATGACTGTTTTAATACACTTCCTCTAGTTTATTGATATATGCAACTCTGCCATCTAATTGTTATCTTGTGCTGATGTTTGTATTTGTATAGTGCACTGGATTTCCCCGTCGGTTACCCAGTGATGCTGCATGCGGCATTCTGCCAACAAAAGGGAGATGTTTCCCCTGGGAGCCTTCAGAAGGCTACTACAGTGGGATGGTGAAGCAAGTCTCCAAATGGCAACATGCACTTCATTTAGAACAAAGTGCTACTATATAGATGATGGGAAAATGTTTTGAACGTGTGTAGGAAAAAATATAACTCCCAGATCTCTTGTCTCTTATCTGGAAACTTGTGCGTTTTATATATAGTGTTAACTGCTATATAGGCAGAAAACAATTTGAGTGGGAAAGCTGTGTTATATCCGTAACGCTACAGGTTGTCAATGAGTGAATCTGCTTTGTTAGTAAGGGATTCAGCCTTCCTTACAGTTTTTGACAGGAAAAGGAATTGTTTCGTGCCTTCAGATGTTCACAGCAGTGGTTGTGAATCTCTTATGGGCAGAGAAATAGAAAGAAGTAAACCAGTCTGAAGCTGATCATGCCACTAGCATAGAATGGAAAGTCAATACTTGTGCCTGTCATCCTTGCTGCCTCTCGGAAGTGTTCATGTGTGTCTTTGTTTGGGCTTCCCCCTCACCTTTAGAGTGAGGGTTAATGAGACTGGCTATTTGATAGTGTTCCTGTATTACTGCTGTGCATTACAAAATATCAGGCGTATCAAATATACCAAATGGCTTATCAGGGCAAATCTACCTGGTCTTTTTAAAATATCCTTTAATAATAGTTAGAATTTTCTAGTATAATAGCAGTTTAAAGACATCTTTCATTTTTCTTCTCTTCATTTGATGTTAAGAATGAAAGTATACAGTGTGAGATCTGAATTTAATATGGCCATGTTTAAGTTCTCTTAATGTCATTTGACCTGTAGGAATCTAGTTCTAAAGGCTCTGCTTCAAAGGTTAAATTTAATTGCACTAATAGATCTGACACATTCCTGACTGTTGTGCAGTTTGTTTTGCTGTGAATGTAATTCCTTCTTCAGGTAACCTTGCTTTTAGACTACTTCCTGTGAAAGAAGATAGAAGTCTCTGCCACTTGTTTTCTGTGATTATTACAAAGATTGCTTTTTAACAATTTATTATTAATAATAATTAAAATAAATTAACAACAAATTTAATAATTAAACAATGTGTACTGACACACTGAAGTCAGTATGTCTTGCAGCTGTAGAGAGATGGAGATGCCCTCACTTGCTCAGAAGTGCAGTCTTCATTCACAATCCTGATGCAAACGCGCGTGTGAAATGGTTGACCTGTGTCCTCTCCTGTAATTCATACTTGCTTTTAAGTTGGCTTGGAGTTTTGTGCTTTCTAAATGTTTGTAGTGTTCAGATGAACAATAGGGCTTTCACTTGGCTGGTCGTCCTCACTGTCCTGCCTGGATTCTTGGTCTTTAAAACTCTACTTTTAGACTACACTTTGCCACTTTCTTCATGCGGCATCTTTGGTAATGCAAAAACCCCCTTTGGGCAGAAAGTTGAGTTAGAGTAGGCCTGATTCAAAAAGGCTTTCTTGTTTCCTCTAGCTTACTGTGGATAACACAGTACTTGAATACCTTAAAAATACTGGGGTGGGGGGGTGGTGACAAACAATCCCACAGAACTCATAAAACTTCTTAGAGGAATACCTGGGACTTGCTCATGTTCTGCAATCATGTTAGAAGTAGAAATGGATAATGCTTACATTTAAGATGAGATGTCCTGTTAGGCAGCTGAATTTAATTGTGACTAATCAGTGCCCATTGCAGCAACTCAAATTGGATTAAGTCAGTCAGGTATAGGCTGTTTCTATAATATAGCCTTTAGTCATGGTCCGTTTTGAGGAGTTAGTTTCTAAGTATGTGTTAGGAGAGGAATCATGGCTTCTCAGCAGTTTTCCACTTGGTGACTGAAATCGTTTTTGTGTGTATTATGGGCACTTCATGTACCCTTGAAGTAGTGCTTATTTGGACCAGGTTGGGAGTCCTCATGAGAAGCTCCAGTTAAGATCTGCTGTTGTAATGCAGCATACATAGCTCTCCAAGAAGAGCTTCTCAAATTGTAGAACGAGTTTATTCACCAGTACACACGGTAGTAGTGGAGTATAAATCTCAAAGTTTCAGTAGTAGGTGTTGCTTACTATACAGATTAAAACTGAGACCACCTTGTGATTGGTGTAGTCTACTGGTCAGGCATAACCTGAAACTATTAGCAATCTGTACAAAACTAAATATTACTGATACTTCTTACTATTCAGGATTTCCCTTCAAGAGTCCTTTTTCAAACCCACTGGTATTCTAGTCCCTATTCTTTTCTCAGTATTGTGAATTCCTGTCACTGTAGTCTCTGCCTGCCCTGAATAAATCTGCCTTTTCGAAAGATCACCTTAGTGATGGACAGTATTGCTTCCCATTTGTCTGTTGTGGATGTATTTTTGAATCTGGGAATATTCCTGACGTATCTCATCTGAATGAATTCGATACTCATGTGAGCCACTCCTTGGTTCTTTTGAGTTACATTTTAACAACAGCAGTCCTTGGCTAACTTTTGACCTGAAGGTGGTCTAAAACCAGTTAATGTTATGGAAAAACTAGAAAATGAGCAGGTAAAACAGCCTGGGGATTTAATCTACTGTGGGAGAAGATGCTTCTCCAGCTGGTGCCACATCTCTTCTGTTTAATGGTGGTTACCACTTGCACGAAATATTTCCACAACTTCAATCTTCTCTTCCAGGTTTCTATTTTTCCTTTTTGAAAGGGATAAAGTAGAAGTTAAATCCTGATCCTACAGTGTGGTCACATACTTTTTGATCTATTAAATGGGATACTGAAGAAAAGCCATAAAGCCACAAACTTATCTCCCTCTTCTAGTATTAGTCGTCTTTGTATGTTACAAGTAACCTTCAATTTATCTGCAGTAGTAGTATTGTCAGAATCTCTTGCATGCTTGAGACTTACCCCAGGCTTTTGTGCATTTTTACCTTAGTTATTGCAACATCTTCTAAAATCTTATAGACTAGCAGTCACAGTGTTTTTGCACTGACGGATGCAGCCACTTGTTTTGCCTGTTGTAATTATCTGTATAATGTCAAGCGTGAGAGGGTGGTCTGGCTTTGACTTGTGTGTGTCACTCAAATGTTAATAGCCTTATTAAATACCTCAGCTGATGGCCCAGGTAGTACAGGCCCAGATCCAAATAGGTTCTTCCTGCTTAAAGAAGGTAAAGTATTACTGACGGCCATCTAGCTCTCCTGCCAATGTGCTTGTTTGCCCATGTTTAACTAATCTTACTACTTCAGTGCAAGTGTGTGTATGCCTGTATATTTATACATGGGGAGGGGGCAGGGGATCTTCATTTAAATGGTTCTTTCAGTAGGATACAAAGTTGTTTCTCTGTGGACTCTTGATCCGCTGTGTATTTTAAAACTGCTCTGCTGGTGAAGTTGTAAAGCTAGGTCTGTGTGACTTCTTCAAAAATATGCCTGGGAGTACCAATTTGGAGTAAGATACGTATCTTTTAAAAGTATTTATCAGTATTGGTGCCATTGTCCCTTACACATCGCTATTTCTGTTTTCTCTGAAGTTAAATATAGAATACTGCCTATCTAGAGTTGTGTGAATTGGTATTTGTAACCTGCATGTGACTTGCTGATGTGTATTACTTCATGCAGATTTAATATCAGTAAATATTAATCCTGGTTTTGTAGAATAGTTGTCTATTTTGGGAAGCTTCTTAGGACATTGTACCAGTTGCTTTTCTGCTGGGCATATTTCTCTTCACCATTTATGGTCTAAAGGAAGCAAAGTCATGTGAGCTGTGGGATGAACATGTGAATTTAGGTCTCTGGCATAGTAGCATGCTGTTGTTGTGTGTTAATCTTCAGGCAAGATAAAATGTCCCTGGCTTTCAGATTTCTCTTGTAAATATTTCTTAAAGAATTGTGAGCCTTTGGTGTTGTGAGGAGCTTCATGTTCTAAATAACTTGGATAACACTTATTTAGAATACAAATTCTGGTTGAATTTCAAATTTTCTGACCTTAACTGCATCTGAACTGTAATCTGGCTGCTGTGTTGAGATTTCCAGGCTCCTGCGGGCTTTAATGTTCTCCAATGTTTTTTAGATATTCACCTTGACACTAAAGGTGTGTTCTTGAAGTTGTAGACTCTGCATTTTCTTAATTTAAATGTGGATAATGTAATACTCAAACCTTCCTAATAAGTGTAACTTGCCCCTTGTGTTTCCAGAATAAAGCTTGGTGCTGTATAAGGCAACAGGTGTGACACCTTGGGTGGACTTCTCCTTTTGTTTGGATGGGTCTAGCATTTACCAGGAGAAGGAAGGTGACTGCCACCTCAGCTGTGTGTCTCAGAGGGTGTGAGAAGGTGAGTCAGTCATCAGGAAAAATGATGCCTGTAGTCCAGGTTCCCTATCCTATAGGCTTACGACTTATTGATTAAAACTTGTATCTAGGTAGGCATTGTATAATCTTGCTGGAGAGGGTGGGGAGGGCGTGTGTAGTTATTTTCCCTGTGGAAGAGTGAGATGATCAGAAACAGCTTAAGTTCACAGCATAAACGTGGTAAACCTCATATTACATCTTGTTGAATGTGGGGAGGGGTGTTTGCCTTCTCCAGTTGCGTTAACTCCATAGGAAGGCAATTAAGAAGAGGGTGGGGAACAGGACAGTAAACAATTTTTATATTCACCACCCTCCTGTTGCATATTAGGGTGTGATACAGCACCAGGTGGCTTTGTAGCATCATCTCTGTAATTGAATAATCAAGTGCCTTATGTTGCAAAGTTCAAGTAACATATGAATGCTGTTCTCTTCAGGTAAGTACTAACTTGCACTTGGAAGAGTAATTATCTTTTAAAGTAGGTCCTTGAGGAGTATACAGAAGGATCAGGCTGTCAGTCCTGGGAATTAGCATTAGGAATTGTTGCAGCTTGGCTTTTTATCTGACTTCTGGATCAAACTTGTCTCATCCCCGCCATGCTTTCATTTATTCACTAGTCTGCCATTTGACATTGATATTTTCTTCCCCTGATATTCTCCACACTTGGGTACCCAGCATGAATAAATGACAGTGTTACTAAAGATGGAGGGGGCCCTGTTTCCCACACAGACTGTGTACTATGCAAGCCTGAACTACATGGTAGCTTGAATAGAATTGCATAGGAAGGACATAGCAGAGCTTTCAGAGCCCAGCCAACAAAGATTGTGCTCTAGGGGTATCGAGAGAGGCTTGTTTGAGTAACCAGCCAGCCTCAGAACTTAGTGTAGTGTTTAGTCTTAATCTCAGCTGAATCATATCTGCCTGCAGTAAACACAGTGTTTTGTGTTAGTTTGTATTTGTTTCACTTGGATTGCTATTAAGACTGTTAATACTTGGCATACAGGGGGTGTGCTGTTGCAAGGTATATGCATGGTGTTTAGAAAAAGAAAATTAAGCTAGCTAAAGATTTGATAATTCTTTGACACTTGTTGGATCTTGCTTATCTCTACTACAGCCTACAGCAATGTTGATACGCTGTGAGCACCAGCTATTTGCCTCTTCCATATATGTACTGTACCCTGATGTATGCCCATAATACCCATGTGCAGTGAGTGTGGCCAACCTATCACACAGGGGCCGTCGACAGTCTGTGTCTCATGCCCTGTGTGGGCCTGGGTTAAAGAGAGGAACCCAGGGGCACATGTGTTTGGGAGGGGGGAGTGTGTTTTTTCACTATGCCTTCCCCTCTCTTTCCAGCTTTGTCACTCTCCTGCACTGTAACCGTGCCTTACTCCTAGAAACACTGGTTTTGTGTCCATGCAAGCAGATCTAGCTGTAGGTGTTTCTGTAACACCATTAGTGTGCAGAAAGCTACCTTCCATATGTCTTGTAAAGAACTGAGCTGGAGTCCTCTGGCAAGGTGTTTAACACTGTGGACCTAAACATAAACTTCACTGGCACTGTGTGCTGTCTTTATATAAAATTACCTTACTGCTCATAAAGTTGTGATTTGGTGAATAAGTTAATTCATTTTCTTGTATTATATTACCATCCAGTGGATAGTTAGAGCACGCTGGGGTATGAGCATTTACTAACAATAGCTAACAACTGAATGCTACTTGCTTGCAGAGCAGTGTGGTCCTAATGCAGGCATTACAGAAAGTGCATTACTTATTAGCACACAGAAGCTGCTGGCTTAACAACCTTAACTCCTGCTTATACCCTTCCATGGAAGTTTCATGCCACCCTCCAATGTTGTAGGCTCAGTTACTCGTTATTCCATCAGTTTCAGTGAACAGATAGTTTAACTCCATATCAAACATATTTTATTTCTGCCTATTCTGAGTTGATCTGTAGGGGTTTTCTCTGCATGCTAGAATGAATAATTATTTACAGCATCCTTTAGGTTGTTTTTTTTTTTTACAACTAGGCTGGTTGCTTATCTATTTGTATCAAATCCTTCAATGACTGTGACTGAAGTTAATTCAAAAATAGGGCCTGGTTAAAGGTAACTGTGTTTATCAGCAGTTAAGTTTTAAAAACAGTCTAGCTAGTTGGCCTCTGAGAATGCAAGTGGTTTTGCCTTTAGGAAGTGCTTTTAGAAGGCTGTGCCAAGTCTATACCTCCCTAGGCTTGCTCGTACTAGTGTTCTCTGGCAAAGCAATTTTAAAAATGTCTTGGGCAGGATTTTTGTAAATCTGCTAAGCCCAATCAGAAGCTTCACTTAATGGAGCAATGTATAAATAGTGCGGAGAGTCAAATGACCATCAGCTGGTCTGAATGGGTTTGACCACTACAGTCACAGGGTCTGAGGTATGCAGGAGCTGGGATCACTGAAAACATGCTTTGCAGAGATATCCTGGCTCTGGCATAATTATGTAACTGCAGAGGAATTCATGTGTGTAAGAATGTGTTTTAATTAGACACCTGTACTTGATGCTAGTTGCACCTTCTCTAGCATTACTGTGGGCTTTTTTAAAAATTACTGGCTTGGTTAACTTTCCCATTTCATTAAGTAGTGCATATTGCAGTGCATAGCTGAACTCCACAGTTCTGCACTTCCTTTATAAAGGGTATGCCTGCTCAGTTGAAACAATGCACTGGTCTGTTTTACTGAAGTCAGAACTTAAAACATAATGGCTCTTTTGCCTAAGTTCATATTAGGTAAGTAGAAGTTCTTGGCATGCTTGGTAAATACTGCAATTCTGTTGTATTGTGTGTTAAGCATGGAAAAATATTTCTTCAACTGCAGTGCCAGTGCACTGAAATTTAAGCGTTTTGGCTGTCCCTGGTGATGGCTGTGTTAAATCTTGGTGAAACTGTCAGTTCTGAACTTGCAGAGATGCTGGCTTACTTTTTGTTTGGGAAGTTACTGAAGCCAACATCCAGGTAATAACTTCATTGAAAGCATCCCCCTACCCCGCTTAAAATCCGTATTGTGATATTTATAAGCAAACTAGTAATGACACCTACTTCTTTGTTCAGTTCACTTGACACCTGTGGCAGCACCGCCTGGAACAAAAAATTTTTACCAAATTGAATAAAATCACGGGAACTGTTGCTTAAACCCAAGTGATTGGAATTTCCCTTTTTCCTTCCTTGGTCTCGAGGCTGAACAGCTTTCCCTCCCTTTCCCTTAGACTTTAATGCTTGGCAGTGCCATCCCTGTCTTTAAAACATACTAGCCTATGGTATGACATACTCCCACTGCAAAGCTGGTTGATGAGGACCTGTTTATTCTCTCCTGTTAATTCAGCAGCTAAGCTTTTGATAAAAAATAGTTTATTTGAACTGGAAAAAGTACAGCAGTGTATGTATTAGTTAACCCTTCTTGCCTTGATTGACCTACTTTAAAAAATCAATCATATTAGAGATAACTTGATTCAGCAAGTGAAGGTAGGAGTCTGTTAGGTGACTCCCAAGTGTTCTAGTTGCCTGCTGTGTTGTGCACCAAATACAATCTAGTAGGTTTTTTCTAATTTTTACTTGATCTGGTCATGGACCTCAGTTGCCTCTTGTGTTTTTGGCAGTAAACCTTCATACAGTTCACCAGTGTCAAAAGCTTCACCTGTTGGTTTTATAGGTGACAGATGGTGTCTCTTTCTCAGTAACTTGGTATTTCTTGCACTCAAGAAGCAGTAAGACTCCTGTCTCCGCAAGATCTAAGGATCCATGGCCCAGGCTTATGGTATAGCTTGATCTACAGCTTAATGTTACATATAAAGAGCTCTCACATCGGAGGCGCTCAGAGACCACCTCCCTTTCCTGTCCTGCAAGAGCTCTGAACTTGATGTGACAAACCCTTTGTTGTCTTGGGGGGTTGGTTTGGCCTTTTCTTGGTATGGGTGTACCAGTGTACCCCACTGCTCCGGTGGTCTGGGGGTGGTCAAGAAACAGCACTTGGTGCTGCCCCTCCGCGTAGCCTGCCCTGGAGGGAGGGTGTCTGGGTCTGAGGCTCTCCTCCTCCCCTCCCTTCTTTAGTTGCAAGGTGTCTGGCTAAAACTCACAAATGACTGAATAGTTGATAACGTAATAAAATTTCTTTATTAAAACAGAAATGTCTCATTTACAAATAGCATTTGTAACACCAAGAGTCTTGTGAGTCTGCTCTCTGAGCCTCTCTGCTTCTCCTTGAAGACCCAGTGACTGTGCTTTGTCTGACTTATCCCAGAGCCTGCTTGATTGAGGATCAGAGGGGAGAGATTCCCTCTGACTTCCTTGGAAGTGCCTGTTGTCCCCCATATGGGATGGGGTAGGATGACCCTTGCCTCCAGCATGCTGCTAGGCCCCACCTGAGAGCGAAGCTGGGGTTGTTGCTTGCTCTGAGGTTGGGAATGGTTAGGCCTAGGCTGGAGCACAGTGGCAGTACAGTAGAGGGCTATGCTGGCTTGTCTTGAGGAGAATTGAAGCCAGGGAAGTGAAAAAGTGCTGCCTGCAAAAGGAGAGAGAAGTGGACAGGTTGCAGTAAACTAATTGTGCAAATCACTGAGGTGACCTCTCCAGCTGAGGAATGCCATTTGTTTCCTGACTTCAGTGCTGCTGCTCTTGTGCTTCAGTGTACATGCTTACTCCTGGCAAACCTGCCAGTTGTGCAAGCTCCAGAGGTTAGCATAGGTACTGTACAGGGATTAAATAATGTTGATTCATGCTTAATAAATGCTGTGTGTGAAACTCTTTTGGAAAAGTTCAGCAGGGCATGGATGTACCTCCTGTGCTTCTCTTACAATGGGTGTGTAACTGCAACTGCTCTTTTCCTGAAGCATTTGGTAGCAAGCTGCTCTAGTTACTTGCTTTCCAGTAGTCCAGTCTTTAATCACTGATTATTGCTATATTCTTGTCAAATGTTAGTTGTAAAACTGCTCTAAAAATTATATTAAAAACATAAAAATGCTCTTAGTCGGTCATGGTTCTGTGTTTAGAAAAACAATTGTCAGGCCAGTGATAGTGTTAAAATACTGTTGCTAAAGTTGAAAGCCGTGCAAGTTCCTAAATAAATGTTTTATTTAAACACATGAAGTACTTAATGAGAGGTTTTAACTTGAGGGCCATTTTTTGTTTGTCTTTGCAAGAAATATGTCAGTATCAATAATGTAAAATTTTAACGTTTGGTCAAAGACTTCAAGGAATTACCTAGAGTGTATTTCAGCACCATTGGAGGCTAAGCTAGGCATGTATCCACTGGGGTTTTTCTCAGATGTGCTGCACTATGCCATGGCAGTTCCTGAGCTGGTGGAGAGGAGCTGGGATTCCTTCATTTGACAGCAGAGATGAAAGGATTTTGAATCACCATGAATGGGAGTTTTTATGCAAAGACTTAAAATGCTGCACTGTTTTCTAATAAAGTTTTCTAATAAAGGCTAAGCAGCTCCCCTCCTTCTCTCTGCTTAAATTATGTAGGAGTTGCACTTTTTCCTCACTGCAATGTGGGATGTTTCACCATTTCAGGATTACCTCTGTGCTTTTAAGCTTGCTTTTATTTACTGAATACCTTTTCTGACAGGGTAAGAACAGCCTGTTTTTTAATAATTCATAGCTTCTCATATAGTATTGAGAATTAGAGGAGAAACTTAAGTGACTTTTGGTTCTGCTGTTATTTTACTTCACATTTGTTAGCATTTCTTATCCGCTTTTGGGAGCGGGTCTTTACTAACATGGCAGGATGAAACAGGTTATTTCAGAATAAAGATAGAGAAATGCTTTGAGTACTTTTTAATTATAAAAGCTAATGACTACATACCTGAGGTGACTCTGTTCTGGCAACACACCATTCTGTTTACTGTCCACAAGAAATCTGTAAAAACTATAGAAAATGCTTTGTTAAAGCAGGCTTGTCTGCAGAACTGTTCCATATACTGATTTCTTTTCTTTTCTAATTATTTCTGCAGGTCATGTCGGATTAATGCTGTGGATCAATCAACCCAGAACCTGAGTTGCCCATCAATCGCTCAGTAGTCAGTGTAGATTCTGTCTTTACAATCAGCAGCTACATCTGGCTACTGGGTCTCTGATGACATCTCATATCGTCTGTCTAGACTTTGTGTTGGATTTTTATCTTCTCTCCTGGGTGCAGAGCAATTTCACAGTGCTAACAAGTTAACGTCTGAGGTGTGGCCCCAAATAAAGGATTGGATACCTGTTGGATCTACTTCACAATGGGAATCAGATTAAATGCCTGGATGTTGTGTATTGGAAAGCAACCTCTTTTCTATAGCCTAGTCTTGGGGCTTGTGGTAGTCAAAACTGATGAGAGTGTTTGCAGCTATGAGCCAAGATCAGAGCTGGACTTTGTTCTTATCAATGAAGATTCTTTAACTTCTCCTGCAAAGTATAGGTGTTGAAACAGGCATCTGGGCTGATAGTATGACTTCTATCCGTTAGGGGAGCAAACATACTGTGAACTGTGGTGTGCACAGCTGTGTTTTCAGTTGTATGGGAAGATTGTCCAGGTTTGGGGCATGAACCTGGCATACAATGTAGATTTCTGTGTTTGTTAAGCAACAGCTACATTGTCTGCTGGGTTTCCAGCTGCCTGGAAATACAAAGTGGAGGGTTATCTGCATGAGTTTTTTTGGTCACATTACCTCCCTTGCATCTCTGAGGAAGATAATGCAATTGATGTCCAGTTGCTGCCTCCCCCTCTGTCCTTGCACAAGGGATCCAGCTGGTGTGAACTAGAGCTTGGAGCCAGGGTAGATCTGAAACTAGTTAGGAAAAAAGTTCAAGGGATTGAAGTGTTTGCACACCTGAGCATGAGTAGCCATCAGGCAGGTGGCAACTCCTGCTACCTATGTAACTGTTAGTTTGCTGTGGTAGTAGTGCTTCATGTTTTTACTTTGGATGGAGAGCTATGTATGTGTGTGCTGTACAGGTAGGGAATTTTTTGGAAAAGGGAGTCAGACTTTTAAAACTTCTGTTGCACACATGGTTTATACACAGGAAGTGCCTAGAAATAACTGGGGAGGAAAAAGATAATGTCTTGAGTGCTGATACCAGCTGGATCTTTTTTGAGCAGCACCAAAACTAGTGTGCTTCATTTGTGCACTACATCCAGCCATGCAGTGACAGAACAAGCAGATTCAATTTGAGAAGATTAGGCCTGGAATAGCAGGGGACAATTGTCTTTTCAGACCTGGACTACAGTCACAGTAGTAAATGGGGAAGCTTGTACAGCATATGTCTACTGTTAACCCTTCACTGGCAAGCTCCATGCCATTTGCACTTTCGCTGTGGAAATTGGGAGCGTTGTGATGAGCATTTGAAGAGCAAAGGAGCATACGATTTGGCTAAGCTTGTCTGTGTGTTGGACTATATATGGGTGGCTTTAGGTCAACAGGCATCCAGAACTCTTCTTCTTGAAGGGCAGTTCTTCAGGAGGCAGAAGGGTTCAGAGGTGAGTGCTGCTTTTCAAAACTGCTTTTGTTAAAACAAATAAAACTCCTTATACAAAGGATTGTGTGTCTTTTCCTGTTTATCGAGCTAAGTTTGCACAGTCTTCTAGGACCGATGGAATAAAAGCTGTTCATTACAATACCTAGTGTAGACAGCCCCTCAATACTTGCATCGGCCTGAGCATGCCCAAGAAGTATGCATTCAATTCCACATTTCTACATTAAAAATGTACAGACAACTGCCTACAGCCAATAGTGCATATCACTTCCCGTTGAAATAACTGGATTGTCTACGCAGTTTGAAAGCTGCTTGTTAAGGTTAAACAAGTGTCTATCCTCCCCATTATGTTGCTTTCCTCAATGCTGGTGTGTTGGCATCTAGGTCCCTGACTTCATAAAATTGGTAGACTTAGATATAGCTTAGTCTTTTTTTTTTTTTTCTTAAATTAACTGGCACTTTCTCAGCATTGTTACTGATATTGTTTCATGTAGCCCTCAGAGTCCTGACCAGCATATGCAGATTGGTCATAAAAGGCAATATATTACTCTGCAAAGTTTCTGTGGCTCATTTGGCTTCAATAGGATTAAGATATCAGCATCTTTTACAGCATTGCTTTGTTACTGTGTTTATAGTTGTTCAACTCTGCTTTTAAGGATTCATGTCAGAATAAGGTACATATACCCCAACTGTTTATTCAGCAAGTACAATAAAGCAATTCAAAAGCAGATCAGTCTAATGTTTAGCATCAAGCCCCTCTCTTATTCAGTTTCACTTCCCCACTGTGCTTCAGTTAAACTTACGATGTTGAAATCCCCTTTGTGGGCAGGTACTTCTGGTTCCTCTTATTTGTCTGTCATGCTACTTGCCTTTGTATACAGGCACCTTTAAAAACAAAAAGCACATACCCTTCTCTGTTACCTTATTCTAAGGTTCTTGGTTTATTTTCAGTGTAGTGTAGCTAATAGAAGCATGTAAAAGTGGTCACTCTTACTGTCGTGGTTTTTTTTTCTTCTGTATGGATTTCAGTGAAACTGGCATGAATAAACACCTATCCCTTCCCCGCACCCACTGAGCGTACCATTACTACTCCTGTTTAAGCTGCTGCTAAGAGCAGCCTGAAGACCTACAGCTTCAATAGAAGAAACAGGATCCTGTGACATACTTTTTTTTTTTTTTTTTTTTCTTCCCCCCTCTCCACATGTTCAACCTTAGTGGGGTTCTTGGAGTTTCCATTTTCTTTGAGCTTTCAATCCCAACTGGAACCTGGGCCATATTTATATGATGCTTCTGTGATGGGATACTCGTGGGTGGGAGGACTGACTAGGGTGTATGCTGCTTCTCAGAGGGAAGAATGAGATGCAGGCTTTTGCCTGGCCAGAACTGTCTGCCTTGTCACAGCATCTCTGAGGCCAGGTCAAGGCAGTAGATGGTAACACAACTGCTAAATTACTTTGTTATATCCCTTTTCCGTGAGGGGGAACTTTGAGTCTGGTATTCAGACTTCTTTCTGTGCACACACACACGCCCTTCTCAGCACAATTTACTAAGTAAATAGAGGGAACTACAACAGCAGTGGCAGTTGGATCTGTTTGGACTAGTAGATCAGAGAAGATCACAGCACTACAATAGTTTTGCATTTTCTGTTGTGTCACAGCTTATGTAATGCTGTCCCACACTGATATTTTTCCAGTTCTCTGACTCCCTTTTAGAATTGACTTGAATATCTATTTAAATCTTAATACCAGGAAGAACAATATTTTTACTTTCTGGCTCCAGATAACTACTAGGAAAGCCTCACTGCCTGCTATTTCTCTGTTCTGTGATGAATACTTCTATGAACTCTAAAGCTGGATTTTCTTGGCTATGTTTATTCTATGTAAATCAAGATTCAAAGTACTGAAAGGATGCATCTACTCTGACCTTGATGCACTTAACAGCACGTGCTGCCAATCAGTATAAGATAGTGACAAAACCATTCTGTAAGTTTCTTCAAAAAAACTGAAGTCATTTAATTTTTTAAAACAGCAATAACAAATACTGAGTGTGGGGGTAGCATACCAAAACCCAAGCATGCTTTATATAAAACAATAGTGAATGAGTTGCCTGAGATGTGAACAGTAATTCCTAATGGGAGAGCTGCATCCATTGAACAGGTGGCTTGTAATTAAACTATTAAAACTTCCTGTAATTTGGACCTCTGTTACTGTCCTGAATAACTGAGCAGATTGTGTCTTGTTCACAACTTTCTGGGGCTCTTTAGTTAATGGGGGCTGACTGGGCTGTGGCTGTCTTCCCATCTCTGCTCAGCACAAAGGAATTCCCTGAGGACCTATCTATGGAGGGTCAGGGTAGAAGGAAGGTAGTCTGGGTTTTGGAGCAGTCTTTTGAAAACCTTGAAGAAGGCACTTTTTTCTTTCCCTCAGTGTGAGCAAGCAGTTTTCCAAAGGCATAAACACGCCTGGGGCTCCTCACCAGAAGTAGCCTTTTAACAATGTACTTTGGTATCTGACTTGAATGATATTGGGGGGAGGGGAATGTGAATTTTTGACTCCATAAATACTCCTCTGAGTTAACAGTGAAAACTGGTCTTCTGAAGTGATGATGCAGGCAAGATGGATAGCCCTGAGACCTCTGTACTGTATGTATCTGGGTCTTTAGCGTAGGGTTGTAACACAAGTCTCTCTGGCATCGAAGTGCTTATAGGCAGTGCTACAGCGTTTGTAGAGCCTGCCTGCCATGGAGTGCGTTGTGCTGTGATGTGTCATTTTACAACAAACTGGAAAACTCTACCTTGGTCGTGGGTGTATGCAAAACAAAGCTCCACTGAAAAAGCGTGGAGCTAAGTGGTCCTTGGCATTGGAGAGCCCCGCAGCTTCTGAATGTATCCTGTCCATGGCTAACTGGCTGCTCATAGAAGCACTTCACCAAAATTGTAAAAAGTCTTGAGATCCAGTTTAGTACTGATGTTTTCTCTTGCTGTGTGGCTTACAGCGTTTAGTGGTAGCTCAAAGAAGATGCTGAATTGTTGTAGGAGATGAGAGGACCGCTCTGTTTTAAGGAAGTGGCACACCACTGCTTGGCTAGTATGATAGTGGCTGCAGCAGGTTAGTTTGAAGGCTTTGAGGAACAGTTGCTGCTCCTACACATTAAAAAACTTTTTCCTTGTAAGTTGGTAATTTTTCTAGCTACTCTTAAAGTTTTCATTTGTGGGTTGCTAAGTAACACCTGCTCATACTTGATCTTCCATGTGCTCTGAATGCCAGTCTTCTATGCAAAACACCTTTCCAAAATTAGGGTCTGTCAAGCTCCTGAAAGGTAGTGGTGCTGTGATTCAAATCAATCATGTTGCCTGCTGTAGGTGTTAATTCTCCCATCTAAAGACACTTGCAGAATCACTAATATGGTGAATCTCCGATTCTTTTTAGCTACAAGAAAACAGCATCTACTGAGACACATGCTAATTATGGAAGAAGTAACCAACGCTTACATTATCACTATAGTGAACAAATTGATATTATATCTCTTCCAAGCTTAGTTTTGTTGTAAGTGCTGAGTTCTGAAGGGACCTGGGCTGAATCATTAGGTAGATGGTTTTCCTGTGCCCCAAGGCCAGCCGATACCCCAATAAGTAGGTGCTGAGAATTTTAGGAAGGGGCAAGCACTGGAAAGATGTGAGGGGAAGGGTTGATGAAGAGTATAGGAAACTTTCCCTTTCTTTTAATTGGTTTTAATTCCTAGAAAGAAGGATCTGTATGTTCTCTTCCCCCACATCTAGATATTCAATATACTATTCCACTAGACGTATGTGCTATACCAGATACTTCTTGTGGTTTTCTTCCTGTGTTTGCCTGTGCTTGTTCCCTGGTTGGTTGTGTAGTCAGGGCAGGTGAGCTGTGCCTGTTTTGAGAAGGCTATCAGCAGCTGAACAGGGCATCATTAATACTGAGACCAGGAGCTGCCATTACTTCCCTCTGTTCCATGAAGTTTGCTTGAGCAATACACAGAAGGGTCTGTCTTGTAGACTTACATGGAGCAGTGAGATAACTGGATAATTACAGTTTTGCAAAACATCCACATAAAAGACATTAAAATCACAGCAGCGCAGCCAATAATACTTCAACTTTGTAGCTGCAGCCTTTCCAATAAGCAAAAAATGAATGAACGTAAAAGTAAACAAACCTGCTATTGCCTTTTGTCTGCTTCTGTAAGCCTAAGGCACTGCTGCAAAAGCACGGTGGCGGTGTTTGTCATGGTTACTACAGAACTGACTCATGAGCTGTAGGATTAGGAATTGCGACAACCCTTCCTAATATCTCTGTCTATTTACTAAGATAGGTAGATTAGCTAGATAGATAACGATGTGAAGGTAAGTAGTACCTGTTGTTGACTGGCCTTTCTGCGTGCTTTGCAGCAGGTTCTTGATCTTTTCAGCCACGTGCCAGTCCTGGGTCTGACAGCTCCCCAAGGGGCATGACTTTGCTGCTAATAGCTGTTTAGCTGTTCTCAGCTGTTGGTACAGTTTATGCTGGCATACTGCTCACACATTTTGGGTGCTCTTTTGTGCAGAGTTCTCGCTTGCTTGCTAAACGGTGCTATCAGCTTTTAGGCTAAGGCATATTAAGTTGCTAAACTAAACTAGCATAGGCGCTTGTTAACAGCCCGTGGCTTACCTGACACAGTGAGAGAGAGGTAACAAGTCCTGGGATGGTTGCGGTATGTGGCAGCAACATGGAACTCACTGGAGCTTCCTGAGCAATAAAGGCTGTTAATCATGCAGTGTATATACCATCTGTCTTGTTACCAGTCCCATGAAACTTTTATGCCATTCTCAAAGGCTAGTGCTACTCCATTTTTTGATTCACATGTGGTGGATAATGATGAAAAAATCATTCGAGATACTGGTTAGAAGGTATTTCAGAAGCCAGTTTTTCATAGAGGGTTTTCACCTCAATTGAACTTTCTGGGAATTTAGAAAGACATGAATTTACATGGTGGAATAGCTGCCAAACTTCTGGGTTTCTTTGTGTTTAATAGTGCTACGAAAAACAAAATCCTTCCAGTGGCCAAACTCCCTTCAGTTCTCCCCTAACGAGGACAGTGTGATTTAATGTGCTCTCTTGGATCCAAACTTCTGCTGTGTTGCAGGACCACAAAAGAAAGTTGCTGTCCAGAATACGTGTTCTTAAGTGTGTGGGATCTTCATCTGCCCCATAATGTCCCTGTTTTGCAGAGTTAAGGCATAGTGAAATTAAGGGCCAGCCTTCCCCCTCTCCCCACTTCCCAAGTGAAAATCAGGTTTGAATGAAAGTCTCTGAAATGCTGCGTCTCTTGAGTGGCTTCTCAGCCCAGAGGGAAGGGAGGCACGTCTCCAAAACCTGCAGAGAACTGAACGTGAGTTTGTTGTCTACATTTAAAAGAAATTAGAAGGCAGAGGAGAGGATCTGGGTTTTGGAAGTCTTTGGATGCTGATCAGAAGAGAGAGTTCCTGCCTTTACTGCGACAGCCTATATAAATTAGAGTAGAACCCAAGGAGGTAGGGAGACCCAAATTTATTACTTGCAAATTGCTCTGACCCCTAAGTTTTAGCCTGCTTGGCAGCAGAGGGATGCATTCCTTTAATAAAGTAACATTGTTCTGCTGCAAAGATACGGAAGTTCATACATCCAAAGAGTAGAAACACAACTGTGATTTGGTGGTCAGAACATGCATGACTGAGAGAGTAGCTTGCAGCAGAAAACCTGCTCCACAAGACCGCTGGGCATGTTGCGTTAAAGAGTTACTGAATGCAGCAGCCCCAGGAGCAGGATTGTTGCAATGGTGTTTTGCTTCTCAAGGACCTCCTCCTAACAATACATTTCGGTTTCACCTCTGTTGAAGAATGAGATGTGCTTGGCTGCAAGTGAGAGAGGGCACAGGACTGGAATCTTCCTTTACTTCTGCTTCCTCATGATCCTCTGAACTTTGCTACGCCCTGCCCTAGAACAACCATAGCGGAGGTATGACCGCTGCCAAAATTTGGGAGGTACAAGAGACTGAATCTGAAAATTCATCAGGTTTTTATTCATTTAAAAAAAACCTAAGTGAACAACAATATTAATTTTGTCAGTTTCTTATGCACCACAGTCTCAATCAAATGTAATACATAAAGTTTTGGACTCGGCAGATAATGCTGCAGCATGTTCTCAGACACAGTTGATGCTTTGGCTACCCATAACTAGGACCCTAGGGACTCCAGCTGGAGTTCAGTGGAGTCTGTAGTACAAAGGCAAACATCTCTATAGGTATTCATGATGTGTAGTACTACCAGAACAAGAACCTAAACTCCCTCAGAAAGGGATTTAACCACAGATAGAGACTTCCTTGAGTGCTGTGTTGACATTCATTGTTTATCTGCTCAGACTAGTCATATTTGGAAACACTGTTCTATTCTGACATATGACTTTTCCCAGGAGCAGCAAGGCTCACAACGAAGATTTCACAATAAAGAAAATTCTGTTCTTCTTTGTGGGAATGTTATAGTAAAGCCATGACAACTCATTTGGCACAAGATTGGTTTGTTTTCAGCAAGGATTCCCCCTCCCCCCCCATCCCTACATATTTTTTAATGTGTTTCCATGTGTTGGGGGTTTGTTTTGGTTTTTTGATGCCTTTTTTTGCCCTGTCACCCCCCCACCCTCCGGGATGGGGGTGGATCATTTTGCGTTTAGCCTCCCAGCCATCCGCTTAGAAGCCATGCAAATAGGTATGAAGAACCCCAGTCCAGGCTTGTGTGTTTTGGTGTTGCCACCAGTAGTGGAGCTGCTCCTAATTTATGACCACATGAACAAGTTCAGCATCAGGCCCTTGGGATCTGCTCAGCTGGTACTGCACTGAAGGTACACATCCCGCTCCAGGCGAAGGGGGGGTCATGGAGCAAAATACTGAGAGGTGACATGAACACACAGGCAATAGCTTAAATACAAGGTAGCAACGCAAAACCTGCATGACTGGAAAGTTTCGATGTATCTGCAGCCGTTAGCAAGGCCAGTAAAGATCAGATTGCTAGTATCATTCCCTGGCTCAGTGCTGACGGCATGTTAGTGCAGAGTATGTTTGGAAGTCAGTGGTACTTTTGGAGGTTGCAGTTCATACATCAAATCTTTTTGGAGGTTTTTTTTTAACTGCGCTGCATACTTTCAAGGTGAAAATTATTTCACCCTATTACACCAGATCTTTTTCCAAAGTACCAAGCTAATTAACCAGATTACAGTATGTTGCACTAGGGATGGCAGTCTTAACAGCTGAAAAGTCATTAGGCTTTTTTGCAGCCTTCCTTGGATATTAAAGTAGATATTATGAGCAGAATAACACATATGGTGAAATCTGGTCTTCACTGTAGTTCTTGGAAATTCTCTCTGTGTTTGCAGTTTGCACTCACCTAAAATTGCTAAGTTACAAAGAGGGCAGCGTTTTCCTCCTTTGGTGTTTGCTGCCCCAACCAAATACTCTCACTGTGCATTTTGGAGCTGGAAGAAGCACAGGGTTCTACTTTCAAAAAAGAAAGGAGAAAGATGGGAGGTTTTCAAAGATGTGACTTTGTGAGGATAGCAAATAAAACCACGGTAGCATTGCCAACGCTTCTGAATAATTTCTGCAAAGAGCTGGTAGGCCAGCCTTAGTCTGAACGTGTTTGCCGCATGTTGCTGAAACTGTAGTTCAGGTTATGGTGCTGTTACTATTATAAACCCAAGGAAGTGGGTGTTTATAAGTGCAGTCAACATTCCCTCTGAGCAAAAAACTGGCCTTAAAAGGGAGTTGTCCCAACGGCAAGAGGGATTATTTAAAGAAAATTAAAATGCTAAATTTTTGCTGTTTGGAGAAGAAAAAAAGGAAGCAAAAGCAGCAATGGAATATTAAAGCGTTGCCCACACACAAACTTTTTTTTTTTTTTTTTCTTTCCTCTTGTGGCTTTTACCCAAAAGATAATCAGTACAGCTAGTGATCATTTGTGATGGAAAATGAGTGAATTGCCTTTTCTGCATATTTAATTAACTGGTTTTGTTTAATTAGGAAAAATTGCAGTAGCACGTCAGCAGAAATGCATTGTCACCGGTAGCATTACAATATTCTACTGCTCATAGTCACTAAAGTCAAGGGCAGGCTCTTAATATTTCATTTTCACCTCTGTTTTGTTCAGTAGCTCCCTAACGTTTTACTACTGCACCAGAGAGCAATGGTGGTGAGTGTGTTCAGGGGACACCCACCCAAGCTGCTGCTCTGGGGGAGAGGGATGCTGCCTCCTGGCTGGGGTGGAAGGCAGGAGGGAGGTGGGCATGGGCAGTCCTAGAGCCGTAGGAGCCTACCAAGACAGGCACTTCCAAAAATAGGTAACCACCAAGCAAGGCTTAAATCACACTTTTAACATTGACATTGACTACAACACAACCCATAACATCACGGGAAGTTGCAGGCCACCAAAACCCTTCTTCAGACCTGGCTTTAATTAACATCATTAATAAATTGCATGCTTTCCAGACATCTCCCGTTTCCATGACATCTGTTTCTCTGCTTTCAGGTCTGGCACTTTCTGCTCCTTCTAATCTTTCTCTTGTGCCTTCCCTGCACAGGGATGCTCTTAAGGCACTTATTGTCATCAGACAGAAAGTGATGCTGCTACTGGGATTTCTCATTCTTCACTGGAATTTCTCTTTCCCTCTCCAGCTGCTGATTATAGCAAGATGCTGGCACTTTCTGTCTGCTTCTCCTGGGTTCCTTGACAGACGGGTGCTTTCAGAAAAATCAAGTGCAGTGCTCCAGTTGCATGCTCACTAATGCACGTGTACTGTGTGGCAGGGGGAAGCTGAGGAACATCTGCCCAGGACAGCTAGCACTCAAGTCCTGTATAGTACATGCCTGAAAATCCCAGCACCTGTAGTCCTCTTAATATAAGATCTTCTCTCAAGTGAAACTTTTAAAGGAAAACCATGCCTTGAGCCCTTGGGATTGTGAAGCACAAAGTAGCCTTTTTTTCCTTCTGAGACACGAAATCAAAAAAACCCTTGAAACTGTAACAACTTACTTTAAAATGTATTGACAAGCATGGGGAGCCAGAGAAATGAAACAAGACTTTTGCAAAGATTGTTGCAGCGTTGAAGGGCTGCAGTCAGACCATTTGTATCACACGGTTACGAAATCCATGCAGGGCTCCTTGGGGCTGTGGCTGCAAATCAGTCCCTCATACCCTTCCTCCTGCCATTCCGAATTGTGTTTGCATCCAAGTTGCTTAGGTTGTGTTTGCTAGGAAAACTTCTCTCCCCCAAAAAGAGGAGAGCAATGGCAGTCTGTAGTAACCAAGGAGGGTTCAGCATTCTGCAGGGCCAGTTGTAGCCACACCAAAGCTACAGCAAGCTGTCATATCTCAGCCTTACTGTGGCCTCATTGTGCGGTGGCTGCAGTTCACTGTGCAGGGTGTTTCTAGCAGACAGGACAAAACCAAGGTGAAATGCACCCAGGGTTACATAGCTGACCTGGGTAAACTGCTGTAGTTAAAGCTAATTTGATGTGGCATTTCACCGTGCCATCTTTGTATCATGGTGCTACCTGGCTACAGAGTGATGCTGTAGTTGGAGCTTTTGGGTCAGGCTGAAGGAGTAAGAAGCAGCTTTTGTGTCTGTGCATTGAGCTCTCTGTCTAGGTAGTTCTAAGTTTCATAAACTTTTTTATTATTTTTTTTATTATTTTTTTTTTTTTATTTGTGCTAGTCTGCCCATCACAATAGATCATCATTTTTGTTGTTCCCCTAAAACTGAGAGTTAGTACTGGGAAGCCACAGAGAAGTCACAGGCAAGAAGTACAGGAAATGTAGAGCTCTGAGAATATTTTCTCCATTGAATATTCAAAGTGGGGACATAAGGTGGAGAGTTCAGGGGAGGATTGCAAATTTCCTGTAGTAACTCACAGGGAGTGAGGCTGGAACTGCTACATCGTTTTTGCTCTTTTATGATCAATTGTGATGTAAATGCTGATGGCTGCTTAACAGGCAAAACAAAGTAGGGGAACGATGAGTCATACATACTCATAGCTTGTCTGAACAAGTAAGCAAGTCAAGTTTCATTTAAGTGCAGCAGAACTTTCCCCCCCAAGGATTGTGTTCACAAGGCAGGGCAGTGGGAGGCTGATGAGGGCTTTGGGTTGGCATCTGTGGACCCCTCAAGCAGATGATGCTCACGATACCAAGGCTGCCCAGGTTCAGCAGCAATGGTCCTAGGGATACTGAACTTCACAGGACAGTAGCCTTCACTGGAGTATGTTGTGAAACATGGGTGGAATTTTTTTGTATTGATTTTAAAGGGCACGGTCATATGTCCCCTGATGTGTGAGAATATATCCTTCCTGTGGAGAGAAAGCACCTCCAGCTTTCCAGCAGTTGAGAAGAACTGGCTGGCTGCCCTTCCCATCTGAGAAGTTTAAAGACTCAGTCTCCCTACCCTCACAGCAAGGTACCTCAGGAGGCTTTCCACTCCAGTGACTGCAGCTCAGATGGCAAAAGTGCCCTTAACATTTGCCTTTCAAAGCATCATTTCTCTATTTCAAAAAATTTCTCTATTTGTTATCTTACATGCTATTGCAATTTTTTGTTTGGTTCCTTTAGTAAAAGGACTTTCTTCAGCAGCAGAGTACTTCCATTCTGCACAAAAGGAAGGACATCTGAACTGCCAGTTAAAGAGACAGCACTTGTTAGGAAGTTGGTAACACGTTTCCCAGTGACTTGAGCCCACCCAGGAATGAAGCCCAAAGCGCTTGCAAATCACTGCAGGTATCTGTAGTGCAGCAGCATGAACCTAAACTGTAACGTCCACGGCAGGTGTACCCACCTGTAGCTCAGAACTATTGTCCTTTTCCCGGCAGGTATTGTGAGGGCTGATGGGAAGCCCAGTCCAAAGCTGCCGGCTGTCAGCTGCTGGAACATTACTGAAATAGGCATAGGGAAAACAAGTTGTGGTCGTTCAGCCAGAAATCGGGGGAAACTGATTTCAGAAACCAAGGTGCTGTGTATGTATATAGCAAAGGCACAATCCTTTGGAAATGTGCAGTGAAAACAATACAGTTAGGAACATACTGCAAAGGGAACAAGAACATAGGTTTGCAGTTTTGAAAACTACTGTTTGAATAAGTAATCCAGTTCCCAATTCAGAACTAAACCAGCCTTCCTGTTAGTGCAGTGCTGCAGTCTGCCACAGTTGGCAATGAGACTTTTCCCTTTTGGTTGACTCTAGGTTTAAGTAATAATAAGAATATGCCTGAAGTGCAGCTTCTCTTTACAAAAGGCCTCTTCTGCACAGGATTTATTAAAGGGCTGCCCTATCATTTCAACATTGTACAGTTACATGTTTTTTGTAAATGCCACCTAATATGAGGTGCCATTTGAAACAGGAGTGCATTTTCTACCTAAATTTTTGGTAAATGTATCTTGGGCATCTGCTCTCACTCCCAGAAAGGCATTTTGTACTTAATCACCTGGCTAATAAAGATTAAAGGTCTGATGCAGATCTTTCTTACAACTGGTGACATAAATCAGCGGGAGCATTACTGACTTCAGGCTTCTATTTACTTCTGGTTATATCACTAATTAAAACTTTAATATTACTTAAGGAAAGCAGATGCCAGGTAAAGCAGTGGGAAATGTCCTATTATTCAGTTAATAGGGCTTCAGTGAGTCAGTCAAAGGCTGCCACTCCTGGAACAATTTAGAAAAAGCTGATTGAGGAACGCAGGGAGGTTTGGATGGACCCAGTGTCGCTGAGCAAGCCAACCAGCATCGGCCAGCAAAACACCGGGGCACATCAGTGACAGGGAGGAGCACTAAACCACATCTGGGGATTTCTGAGAGCAGGCATTTCGTGAAACAGCATTGCAGTGTCGACCGTGGTACAAGAGACGAGTTTTGAAAGGAACAGGAATAATCAAAAGTGCAGCTGATCCCAAGGTGAACCAGGAGCAGTGGAGCAAGGAATCTCAACCATCAATGTTCAGATGTCTGAAATAGAAAAGTTCTCAGGAAAAATTGCAGAAATCAATGTCCAAGCAATCCTGTGCATGGCGTATGAGTTGCTTATGAAGAAAACCAATTCTTTTGCTGAGTTCAGCCAGACGTGCAAAAGAATCCATCAGATTTGGAATGAGCTGTTGGATTGATTAAACACAAATGTAATTAGTGTTTTCTCTTTTGCTCGATGGTTATCATTTAAAATTATGAGGGAGCAGGAGAGAGCTCTGCTGAAAAACTACTGTATTACGCTTGTGAAAGATGCATGGTGGCTCTGTTTATAGACTGCTCCATAGCTGTAATCTTGAGCAACCAATAAGGAGCTTTACCATCAGCAAAGCTAAATAAGAACAACCTAGTCATTGTGTCTTGGTAGTTTGCTTATTGCTGTAAAAACACAAAGTGCTCGTAATTATTTATAAAGGATCTAGAGTGCACTACGGGCTCCTGTGACTGAAGGAGCTGTCCTCCAGTGTAATTTAAACTCATTCGTAACCACAACCACAAGGTTAAACTGACCTTCTCTGTTCTTCCGAGTTTCATCCCTGAAAAATGCACTGAACTCCCACCCCTGCCAAAACTAAGGATGTTCCCTTCACACCAGTTTTAAGGCCAATACAGAACCCTGTCCCAGGTATGTGACTAAGTCTTAGTCATGTAAACAGAAGTTTTTCATCTTGAATAAGCCAGTATGTGTCCTTCCTTCTCTCAACATATGACAGATTTTTCTCTTGAAAACTATATCCTAGTGGTATGAAAATTAATATATCAGCCTAAATCCTTCTTGATGACACTGAAAACACCCAAACCAAAAGAATGAAAAGCTTGAAGGAGACACATTGTTCTCAGACCACTGCAACAGAGAAGCAAAACACTGCATAAAATGTCATAGCAGGCCTTATGAAAGGAACCAAGAGCTCGAAAGAGAGCTCTGTCCTCTCTGTTCCTTGAGTGTCTGGGATCTTCCAGTGTGCTCTCCCCTGGGAAATGCCAAGTCAGGAGCACCTGACCTGGTGCAGAATTTTTGACTGTGATAGGCATTAAAGAAAGGTGTTTAGCAAAGCTCAGAAAATGAGATTTTTAAATTTGGGATTTGGCAAACACTGCTCTGATTTCTTACTCTTGAAACACTGTGCTGTGGCGTCCAATTCCCACGTAACACGACCGAGTTGCAACTGAAATTTAGGTACTGATGGATACTAAGCTTTGAATAGAAGTTAAATATATGCAGATACATGTGTATATATCCTTAGAGAAGAAGCTACTGTACTGGCTTCACTGACGTGTCTCATCTCATGGCTGTCATACAGAAAGGGGAAACATACCCATGACCAACAGGCACATATCAGTTATTTTCAGGCTCTGTGATGTAATACTTTTTTTCAGGCACTATTGCACTAAGTTTCTCTTTCTTGAGTTTGTTTTTCCTCTAGAAGAAAAAGAAACTTAGCAAGTGCTGCAAGGCACAGTCAATCAATGCCTGGATTGTGTCCAAGTTACTCAAGTACATGAGAATGCATGGGAGAACTGGGCTGATTATTAATAAGTCAAGCCTTACAGAAAGTAAAGGAACAATATCAGCAGCTATTTTAGATGTTCTTCTTACTTACTCTCAGTTCTTTAACCGAATTGTTTAAAGGCATGTTCAACTAAGTGTGAAATGTATTTATCAGTTCCATTACACTGCCAGTTTAGTGTCAATAGGAAATTCATTGTATCAGAGACAAGATCTTCATGGGCTTTTTAACATAATCTGCAGCACAAACATAATCCATCACCGTTCAGAGTGGTGAAGAAATTTTTAAAAAATTGAGGAGGAAACTTAAAATGCCAAATACCTATGTTAGTGAGCTCTGACTTAAAATTAAAACATCTGAATGTAAATGGTAAAGAGATACTCTTGAAACATCTCCAAGCTACTGCATATATGTCACGTGGTGGGAGAGCACTAAAGGTGTTCACAGCACCAATCTTACCCCGTTCTGCCAGACTTGCTCTCTTAACGTGAGCAGTATGATAGTTAAAGCAGTTAAGGCTACGCAAGGTAGGACAGCAGGGACCATTTGAAAAACATAGTCTAGTTAAAGGTCCATTTCTTAGCTACAGCCTTGGTATCATAGGGAACAGAGAAGGCAGAAGACAAATCATGGTCCTGCGTCTTCACTTCTCAGCTGTGAGTTCACAGCTGAATTTTTGTTGTTTAGAGAATCCAGCTCCTCTTGGTGATTCCTCATTCCTGCTCCATCCAGCACCTTGCCTGCTAAGATGTTGCTGCAGCGTGCACTGGCATGGCCATCTTAGCTCAGGATAGCTACTCTGAGTTGCAGGAGCATCAAGGTGAGGCCGTGCAGGCTTCAGTACAGGCTGCCACCAGAGTATAATGATGAGAACTTGCATTTTTATTGTATTGTATTGAACAGTGTATTAAAAGCCCATGATAGCACATCTTCACTGCTTCAGTGCTAGCTAGCATAGATAAGCTATCCCTTCATTTTACTATGTAGACAGATTCTTTCCACATCTTTCTTCCTCCCACTGGCCCTTCCATAGCACAGTAGGATTCTGTCACACTCTAACATATTTTTCTCCCCATCCTCACGTTTTTCTTTGAAAATGCTCATCGCAGGGAGTGGTGGTGCTGAAGCTTAGTGTTACGCCATCTGTTTAGCAATCCCAGCCTGGTTTCCAATAGCCCACCTGAAATGCATGGATACCCCCAATCTTTCCTTTTGCTGGAGCACTGGCTGAACAAGCCACCTTGCTTCTTACAGGCGTCAGTGACCACGGCCTCCTGAGCTCATCAGTAGGGAGAAAGTCTTGTTTCACAGCCAACACTTGCGGAGTTCCTGTCAGCTTCTACAGAGCCAAGATTTCACCCAGGATATCTCAGCTTCCCCCACAAGGTATTGCAAAAGCACACATGTAATCCCAGCGTGGGTGATAGGAGTGGTTAGTACAGGACCCCTCTGTGGCCACACCAGCTTTCTCCAGGTCCAAGCCAGACTGCATGCACTGCAGCAGTGCAGCCAAGTCTTGCATGGTGTGGTCTAGGTCAGCAACAGCAGAGGAAATTTTGCAGATCAGCAGCTGGATGTAGCTCTCCCATTAATGGAGCTGGGGATGGAACATGAGGACTATGCAGCTGCTATGACAACGTATGCCCCAGGAAGCATGCAATGCGTAGAGCAGTGCCAACTGGCTGCTAGAGCTCCTCAGTTATTCAGCCCAAGCTGCATAAAATAAACCCTAGGGACATAAAATATGGCCTTTACTAGGAAAAGAAAGGAAAAGATCAGGAACAACAAAACCTCCATATGCTGAATATCTTCCACAGATTCCCCCAGAGCCTGGCAAAGTGCAGTGCCAAAGTGACCCACTAACACAGCCAAACAAATCTCCAAGTGCTGGGCACCAATTCATTCTGAAAAGTGACTGCTCCTAGTTTAGGACCAAATATCCTTCTTTGCCATTAACGCTCTGTTTTTGGCTCCATCTTTTGCCATCATAAGCATGAAAAGCAACCAGGAAAAAATAAATCTGAAGGAAAAGTTAATAGCATGATATTCTAATTAGCAAGTGTTCCTCAGAGCGTTAGCCCCATATAATAGCTACTGACCCGTTTGGGTATGTTTTCAAACACTTTATCCTTTTTGGTGTTGGCTTGTTCTGCAGCTTTGGATTAAGCAGTTGCCTTAAAGCCTTCATTTTAAAGCATGCGTTGCACTCACCCATCTGGCAACTTTATGTTGTATAATACAAGGGAGCGCACAGTATGTGGCATAAATTACAGACAAGAAGAATGCAACAGCACAGCATGTAGGGTAAATTAAAAGCAAGCATTCTTCATGGCCCATAGCAGAGAAGGACAGAACAATTTTGCATCATAAATACAGGAAAAACATGTGTTTT
This sequence comes from Falco punctatus, assembly GCF_963210335.1. Classification (NCBI taxonomy): domain Eukaryota; kingdom Metazoa; phylum Chordata; class Aves; order Falconiformes; family Falconidae; genus Falco; species Falco punctatus. Next base: position 81,136,164 of record NC_137581.1, read on the forward strand.
AAAATAAGAATTAAAAATACCCAAACAGATATGCCCTTGGAGTCAGGCAGCTTGTTCCCGGTGGCAGCACAACCATGCAAGACCACATAAAGGAATAAAGAAAGGAATAATGCTAGATAACAAGAGGTAGTGGATTGCAGTAGGAGGACAAAGAAAGAAACCAAATGCTGAGATGGAGCAAGCCCCAGTGGACTTCTAAAAACAAGAGCACAAATTGAAAATGAGAGGAGCAGAAAGCACACACAGATCTGAAGATGGAAACCATTCTCATCGTTTTTTTGTGGTACGAACACATGTAATGCACAGCATTTGTTAGTTACACAGCATTTAATATCGAAGCGTTCATAAATGGTATCTACTGACCGTGGCTTGGTGAAGTCAGCATAGCCCCAGAAGCTTTGAGTTTCTGCTCTGAAGATCCAGAAATGCTGACCATCCTATGCCACCCTTCAGCCTCCGGACCATCAAGTGGGCACGTATGTACTTGTGTGTGTGTGTGTGTGTGTGTGCATGCACACGTGCATACACAGGGGAGAAAGAGTGGGACAAATTGGGTTCGCGAGCGAACCCTGCTTGCTAGCACGTGCCAGAATATTTCCTCTGTGCCTGACCTGTCCGGCCCTGGGTATCCTACTTGTTGTAGGCAAGGGCCTGATCCTGGCTGCAGGATCCTTCTTAGTGTGTTTTGCTGTCACCAGGCGGTTAAGACAGGTGAGGTCTGCAGCACCCCTGACCAAGGGGCATGGTGCAGAGAGCAGTGCGGTGGCATGGAGCTGCGACACTGCACACTTTCTCCTACTCAGCACTGACCTTGCAGGGATGGGACAGGTGCAGCCTCCCCACCTGTGAGCTTTCACGGCCGCTTACACCAACCTAGGGCAGGGCTGTTGCTCTTCCACTGACATGCCATAGCCCTCCCCTCATGTCAGCATTGGTGCTCGTATTGCTGCCATGTGAGTCACTTCTGGGAGGTAATTCTGCTACATTATCTTTACCAAAAACAGGTTATTTGTTTCAGATTGATCCTACTCTGCTCCTTGCTGGGATGCAGTTACTCAGGCTGTGAGCCAGTTTAAGTCACCAAATGGGCTATTGGGGGTCTGGATTGGAGGTGTGGGACCATGGCAACTTCAGTTTAGATGAGGTTAAACTACCATGGAACGGTACTCTGGCTCTGTTTTCCTTTCCCACCCTGAGTTGTTTTTGTCAATTTAGAGTATGTTTTTCTCAAGGCAGGGAGTGTTTCCCATTATGTGTTTGTGCATTGCCTAGCAAGTTGGAACCCTGATCTGAGGTGGAAACTTGAGGCCCCACCATAGTATAAATAATAAATGTAACACAGTGAAGAACAGATGCATTCACATATGGTGTATTATAATTCAGACAAATAAAAATTCTTATGTTGTATGTTAAAATCATTCTATATATGCCACAGTTAGCATAAGAACTGAAAATAAAAACAAAACCATGAAGAGTCAAGGCATCTAAGAGTACGTACCCTACTGCTGCATCCACAAACACAGACTCCTCTGTGCCCAGTCCTCATTGCCGAGGAAGTCATCATGCAAGTGTCCTGTAACTTTAGTGTTACCCTGGTTGTGCTGTCAGGGGTTTTTTTAACATTAATTTCAGGATTCCTTCCCAGCCTAAGCAGGCATATCCCTATCCAGCCAGCCCCTTGACTGCATATACACCCTTATGAGGCTGTACATAAAATGTCCACAATGTCTTCATTTTGCATAACTCCCAAAGAGCACACCATTTTTGTGTTTTTTGAGAATGCAGTCTCTAATGATAGCATCGTCCCAAGGCAGTTTAGGTTTCATTCCCACTGGACTGGAAGTAGGGATCATTGTGACAGAGAGTATTTTTTCCTATGTTGTGCTGTCATTGACAATAATAGCAGCAACAGCTATTTGCAAAGAGGAAAGTTATTTGTGACAATTTCTGAATATAGTATTATTTAATTCTTTTGGAAGAGGAATCTTCAGATGAAAGAAAGAGATAACTTTTGGAGAGTTGTAGCCACATGGTAATTTGAAGCTGAATTGTATGAAATACGTTAGGATTTCATAGGCTGACAGAGGTGGAAAAAAATTCTTAAAGCATGTCTAATAATTTCTTTCAAAATCACAGTAATTCATACTTTGCTACGTCAATTGTCAGAAAATTCATTCTTCATATAACAAGTAAATGCTGTGAATTCTGGGAGGTTGCTTTATATACTTCAAAAATAATGAAATGGTTTAATTCCTGTTTTAAGCACCAAATTCACATCAGGCTATAAAGTCATGAGCTTTGCCTCCATGATAATTAACATTCATAAATACAGACTTAGTGAGGCTGCCTTTCAAAGGGATGATGCATTTCAGGAATACAAATTTACATATACAAACTGGATATACCAAACCTAGCATTTCTGACTTCCTGGGAATAAGGTTTAGCAATTTGCATCCTTGCACTAATCAATGAAGCACTAACAAAAAAAAGCAGTTTGGACAATTGCCGAAAGTACATCACAAGGAGGCGTAAATCAAGGCAGTAGTCCCCTATGCCAAGCATCCATTAGTAACTAATGTTAAATTGAAGTGAACCTTTTTACAAGCAAGAAAAAATAGGCAATCCTGGAAATCGTTTTACTAGCAGCTCTTTATCCCACTTTTCCTTTCCTTGGCAACTAAAGGAAATACGGTCTAAGCAATACATTTGATACCAAAGATCTTATATAGTGTCCACTTTATTAAAGAGTTTGAAAAACATGCAGAAAATAATGTAGATAAGATACATAGTGCCAAGCAAAAGTTATCACTCTCCACCAGCTGTTGCCCAGCAGCAGTACATTTGTTTAATAGGTATTTGTGACTGGCTTCTTTAGATACAAAAATTAACATTCCTGCATCAGTCTCAGCTGTCTCCTTGATAAATCCATTCTAGCACTTAGATGTCAAACACTGATCATACAGAGGATCACAAGTAGTGCTTGGACGTAAGCACTAGTGCTAGCAACTTGACAGTAAGATAGAGCTGAAAACCATCTAGTATTTCTTCATTCAAACCAGACTGGTTCTTGCTGGTACGGTGAAAATCTGTGGGATTAGGTAGTTGAAGAACAGGGCCAGACTCTCTCTAGCCAAGTGTATGAACTCAAAAGTTTATTTAGGTTGTGGAACAGGGCCAGTTTACAGCACCTAGGGATCCGATCCCCACAGTCTTGTTTCTTTTAAAAGTCAGAATAAACCAGGATAAACTCTTCAGTCCTAAACTACAGGTTGCCCGAGGAAATATTTTGAAAGGATTTTTGCTCAAAACGTGAGCATCTCAAAAACTAATTTCTGGGCATGTATTTGATGTATTATTAGGATTGCTGAATGTAGTATGAGCATGTCTTGCATCCTATGTGAAAAACCATGTAGCCTGCAACTTTCTGGTACTTATGCAACAGCGGATCACTTTTCCAGTAACGCAGTTAGCACGCACAACTGGAAGTGCTAGCATGCTATGCTACATTTATTTTTCCTGAATTCTAGCATGTAAAACCTGGCAACCTTACCTCGGCAAAGGACTGCAAGTTCACCAAAGCCTGCAGTTGATCTGAGCGTTAACTCTGCTTAATGTGGGGAACACCCCAGTGAGCACCCTGGACCTCTGTAGTCTCCACCAGCACCATGGCAGGACAAATGACCATGACCAGCTCACTGGTAGCCAGCAGAAAGCAGCCTCCTTGCTTAAGAGGCATTCCTTAAGGAAGGCAGTCTTCACCAGGCCTACCCATGACACCTTCTCCCTCTGTCTCCCCACAGCAAATAGCGGGATGGGCTAGTGAGAAGCCAGGGTGGAAAAAAAGCAGATCATAGCCTGCTCTGCAAATCACCAGCCCAGCGTCTGTTCCCACGTCATAGAACAGGGTAAGGCAATCAACATACAGGCAAAGGGAACACCAAAACAGATGTACTTCTGAGGCACAGCTCCTGACTTAGGTCCCCGCTTTCCTCTCCAGCAACACATACTCAATAACATGGTGGGCGCTGGTGGTACTCTCTTTGCTGCTTAGTTCCTCCACAACCATACATCAGCTCTTATTTACTGCTTTACACAGCTCCTTTCTCTTTTCTTCATGTATCTCTGCACTGCTATTTGGACATCCTTACTCTTGCAGTGAAAATTATCACCACTCATCACTCCCTTCTCTGATTTTTTCACAACCATCTTTCTACAGTGAGAAGAACATGGTGTCTGGTGGGCTCCAGCTCCCATCCAGCTGGCTTTATCCTTTTTAAATTCTATGTCTCAAATGATCTTAGCTTCCCCTCTCTAATCCTGGAGCCCTTTTTTGGGCTCAGTATGAATCACCGTGAAAAAGAGCAACAACAAAACTTTCTCCATCCCTTTTCTTCCATTTGCGCACGGTCGGCGGAGTTGCTCAGTGCTTGGGATCTGGTTCATTTGGTGAACTCCTAGTGAGTCACCAGGAGTACATGCCGCAACCCTCTGAAGGCGTCTTAGCCACGTGCTGACCTACTCCAGCCCTGCATAGCTGGTGGGGTCTCATGGGGCTGCAGCGGATGAGTCCACAGTCAAGGAGTCAGCAGCACAGTGATAGCTAGGAGGAGCCGTGGTTTGGCGGTAGCTTCTTTCCCGAGGCTCCTTGGGTGTCAGCAGATGGCTGGGCACTGAGCAGTGCTGCTGGCCCTGGGGTCGCACTTCATGTTACATCTGTGTGTCTGCAAGGCCAGGGCCAGTCTTTCTGTGAGCAGAAGAGCAAAGAGCCTGAGCACGTGCGTGCGGAGAAGGCAGGAGGAGAAGGGGGTGTGTAAGGGGAGGAGTTGTTTGAAAATAGAGCTCATAACCATGATTATGTGTTTGTACACATGTGGATCTGTAGGATAAGAGAGAGACCAGCTTGTTCAGTAGAAGTGATAGAAAAGTTTTGTGATTTTGATTTCGACAGTTTTTCTGAAGATAGCTCACTACATCTTGAGCAGTTCACAGAGTAGCTGAATTATTTCTTTTCCAGGGTAGCACTTTGAGAAAAGCCTTTCTGTGACTTTTTATGGTATTTTTCTACTTGCTGTGGTATTCACAGATGTTAAGGGATGTGGGAGAAAACAGGCCCTCTAACTCCATAATCACTGTATGCAGTTACATTAATGAATGTCACCATTGATAAGTACTGTATGTTATATAACCAACCAAGCATTACCCAAACACTGAGCATTTTTATATGAGCCATCAGAGCTACAAGGAGACATTTTGGTGCCCGGAGTATGTCCTCCACTCCGCACTCCAGCCAGTGTTTTCCCAACTCCAAAGCTCCTTCTGGCCACCACTGCTGCCTGCACATCTTGGGTTGCAACCACAGTGACAAGAGCTGGTACTGGTCTGTTGCGTTTTCCCATGTTCAAAGTGCCCCTTTCACCCTGCTGTGTCTCTCCTGCCCATGCAAGCCTTGCACCCTCCTTTAAACTGAGTTTTCCTTCTCCTGGGAATGAGTCCTTGGTCTTGCGTCGCAGCCTATCCGATTTGAACAAGTTCATTTTGCATGCGCTTATTGTGTGACAGAAGACATCTGAAGTATCTTCCAAAGATGAACAATCAGCCTCTTCCACTGCATTCAAGGGGAGATTTGCTAACAGCTGTACAAAAATTGGGCTCAAACCCTCATCTGAAAGACAGATGAATAAAAAATGCAACAGACATTGCTGCTGAAAATAGATAATTTCTGATTCCCACAGCTCTCCCTTTGTGGTTTAAAATAAGCCTTTCTGCATAAAGACTGCAGTTTTCAAACCAATCAAAGTAAAAAACCCAAATGTTCTTTCTGAGTGTTGTTTCAATTATGTTTCCATGAGTGTATGAGTGTACATACTTTTGATGTGTGAATTTTCCCATTAGATTCAGATTACTTTGGTTTGGACACCATCGATGAGGCATACCCTGTACAGTGGCAGTGGGATTAGACCTCTCATTTTTACCTCTGAGGGACCAAAGGAAATGAATCAGCAAATTGGCAAGGTCCTGTCTGATTGCAAAACTGCTGAGCATTATCAGTCCTTGGGATTCAATACCTATCCCCATGCCTTGCAGCTCCAGATCAGTCTGCTAAATGTCCATGGTTTCAGGGTAACGAATTAGCACATAGCTTTTATTATGTGCGCTACTCCAGCACAGGGCTTTTTGCATGGCCCGTATATGCCTTTTTAGGACTGCTGGTTAGTCATTACTAAGAGTATTTATTACTCCTGTGATTGAATCAGCTGCTGCCCAGAAGCATTACATTTCTGTAATGGACTGATGTTACTACTGTTTTTCAAGTTAACAACAGACACCACAAAGATTGTCCTGGCCACAAAGAAACTTGTGGAGGAAACCAGAAAAAGATAACTTGGAGGAGTAAGATTTGGGGTAGCCTTTCAAGAAGCAGCAGATCATCTTCTTTTCAGGGTAGAACTTGACTCATTTATGAGAATGACTTTCTCATAAGTTTCTCAGGGGTTCTCTTCCACTTCTGTGTTCCCTGACTTCCACCTTAATAGTGCTTTAAGCCTACTTTGTAGAGAGGCAACACAACAAAGGCTAAGGTGGACTAGGCATTTGTTTTTCTTCTTTTGTCCACTCTCGCCTCTAGTGTTCTTCATCTGCAATGGGCAGCAAGTGTGAACCATGTCAAAAAAATGAAATGTCAATACAGAAATAATACCGTTTCTCAGGGACAATGTGAAGAGCAGGAATACAAACTTAGGTCTCAACAGCAATGAGTATTCCTAAACTAGTCTTGAAGAAATGCATTTCACCTAGATAAAATGCATGAAAAGTTACAGATTTTAGTATTATTTGCTCCTCTCCCTTGTCAAGTACATACTGCTTTGCTGACTGTGGACCATGGCTGGGTAAGGAAGGTAAGTTTGCTCTACGGAAATCATAGTAATTGCCCCTGTATTTCCATTCAACCACTCTCCAGTTTTTGATGTCCAACCCTTCCCATTGTATTATGGCTAAATTAAATCGAAAATCTATTCCTATGGGATTTTGCTACCCATTTCAGTCAGAACAGGATTTCATCCCAGGAATGCCCACAGCCTGGCAACTAATATCAACTAGACATCTGTGGTTTTTACCTACCCTGGCTTCGAGGGAGTTAAAAATTTGTATACAAAGAAACAAAAAGAGCTGCTTAAAATCTGATTTCCAGTGCAAGTCATCATTTACCATATGGTAAGGTATTTATCCCAACTACGTGTTGTTGAGTAAATCATAGGGGTTTGCGGGAGGTGGGGTACAAGGAAGGGGGTTGTTGTTTTGATTTTAAAATTCTGTGCAGCGAACTGTCTCAGTAAATTGCTGTCATTGCCATGGCTGTGAACCAGTCTGCTGTGTAAGTCTGATTGGAACAAGCCCCCAGAAGCACTGCCCTTTTTCCTCCCCCTCCCCACACCCTTGCTGTGAGGATGGCAAATGTGATCGTCCTTCAAAGCTGGGCTGGATGCTGGGACCTTTCATGCACGACACTGCCTTAGCTGATTTACAACCAGACAAGACCTGTCAACCGAGGCACAGGAAAGAAAGGCAGGCAGCTAATACTAGCATTTTCAACTTTGTTTCGACCTTCAGTGGTGAAGAGCAAGTTTGCCTTGCGATAGTTGGGCAACTCAAGTTGCCAGAAAGGCAAATATCCAATATACACCCACTGGCCACCTCTACAGGGCTTTATGTTGTACTTTGTCATTTATTTCTGTGGCTGGTACTAATTTTCAGTTTGTCATCCTTTGACTCATAGAAACTCTTCCTCTTCAAAAAGGATGCATCTCCCTGACGACCATGGAAAAAATGTGGCATGCAATTCAATCCTTTCCTGATAGCACCGGAGACGAGGAGAGGGCAAGTTAGAACACCATGATGAGGAAGTTCTGTCATTTCCAGAAGGAAGCATGATTCACCGTGCAGAGCATTTTTGGGAGCCTGAATCAGAGCTGTCGAGGAAGTCAGTTCTTGGACAGTTTAATGTTTAGTTTAACTATGACTTTACTGGTGAAATGTGTGCCTCTCCCCACAGCCAGTGGGTACGGCAAGATCAGATTACGTGCCACCGAGGAGCAGGCAAGAAAATTGCCAAGGAAGTGGCTTTCAAATGTTTCAGATAAAATAAGAAGTGCCCCAGAAAATCTGTCCTTAAATGTCATTGCAAAGCAGAGCTCTTCTAAAGCAGATTTAAGGGAGAAATATTTTCTCACACTTTTCCAGAGCACAGTGCAGGCGGTGGGAGGGACCTGCAGGGTAGCCATAAGGAGCCTGCAAGGGGAGGGCCATGCAGCAAGCTGCAGCCGGGCTCCTTCCCAAAAGGTCTGGAATTAGTGCACTAGTGGAGAGGTGGTTTCACTAGTTATGACACAGACCCGCTAAGTAAAGCTACCCACAGAAAGAATGAGTTAGCTGTTGGCTGCCAACAGGCTGCAGGATAAATTCAAGTTGGTTTTAATCACCTATTGCACCCTAAAGGGATTGCAATTTGGTTAATGCAGTGCGTCCCCCTCCACTCCCTGCATGCTCCCCCTCACACACATGTGCCATATTGCAGGAAGCAAGATTAGACCAGGATGTATTTCCATGCTTTTTTGCCTCCCCACCTTCCTTTCCCCCCCTCAGGAAAGACAAAGACTTATTGGCAGTGTGTTACACACCTGGGAAGGGTCCTCAGTTCAGGAACTTGGCGTCGTCTTGCTCTGCCACAGGTCTGAAGTGCTGTCCGTTTTGGAGCAGGTGCCAACTACGCCTTTTCTCTGCAAATGTGGTTTAATAAAGTGGGGTGAGAGAAGAAAATCTATGCTATTACAGATGATGATTAGCAGACTGTTGGTATGTTTGTGTCTCCAGGGGCATGTGTATATCACTGGGCTTGAGCAGAGGGAAGCAGTTATTAAGACGTATACTGTACAGGAGTATACACAAGCATCCAAAACATAGCGCTGGAGGGTGGTGTTTATGGTCTGTACATTTAAATAAATAGAAACCATCCTTCACACTCGCTCTTTGCGCTCTGTTGCACTGGGATTTACATTTCTGGCCTCATGGATAAGGAAAGGCTGAGTATCTGGGAGAGGCGAGTTCTTATAGGATGTGGGAGGAGAATGGGATACGCGGAGCATGCCTACGCATCCCTTGAAAACGTCACTTGGTCTGGGAGCCAAAAGGTAAGGGAGTGAGTTTGCTGACTATGACACACGGTGGGAGGAGATCTGGGACACAAAGGAGTCATGGGTGTGAACCAGGAAACAAGCCCGTGCCCACCCAGCTTTTTTGTTTGCTTGAGGAGGATGTAAAATATGCTTACACCAGTTGTGCTCCAGCTCCAGCACTAATTGTTAACAATAAAAGGTCACCAGAAAACAATTGCTGGGAACCAGAATTACACAAGGGGCCTGGGTAATGTGATCACTCCTTCGCGGGAGAATGCCATCCTGCCAGGGAGCTGGGTACCGGGCGATCCTCGGCAGTGACTCCAGGTCAGATGAGGAAGGGAGGTGCGCACTTGTGTCAGTCAAACCTCCCCCCACACCCCACCAGCTCCCTGCTCCCACACGGACAGGCACGCACCAGGCAGTCTCTTTCAAGCTGATTTAGGCCTTATTTTAGGGAGTTTAAATGCAAGGTGAAGTGCTCTTCTTTTCCCGATTATCCTGGGAGGAAAATACTGGCTTCGACTTCCATTGCTACGGCAGAGTTGGGCTGTTAAGGGGGAGTGCTGGTAGGTTGCATGGCAGGAACAAGGACTGCCGTCTGGGGGATGACTGGGGTGAGCTGGAAGGCTGTTAGCATAAGCCAAAGGAAAAAGAGGGAGGTACCCTTCAAAGTATCTTACTCCTTCCCAAAATATGTTCATACTTCATGAGTATGAGTACTGCTCGGGAAGGATTTCTAAGGCAGCATTAAATTCAGCTGCGTGAGCATCGGTAACACCAGCAAGGGCTCAAAAATCCTGCCAGCATGTTGGGTAAGTACTTTGGCAACCCACCCATGCCAGCTCTCTGCTGTTATGGCTCTCTGGTCTACTTGCATACGTCTGCTTGCCTACGTCTGCTTGCATAGTCAGTACACCATGGGCTGCTCTCTGGCCATCTTGCTAGTTTAACCTTCAGGACTGAGCAAAATTAAAGGATGTCTGAACCAATGAGAGATGCTTTTAGGCCATGTCCATGCTGAGGAATCAGCCTGACTTGTTGGACAGAGGCTGAATCCAGGCATTTCAGCAGTTAGTAGTGGGTACAGGTATAAAAATGCTAACCCCGTGTGGAGGTGGAGGCATTCTGGAGCACCCTATGACTGAGCAGCCTCAGAGCCTGCCCTGCCTCCGCACTAGGTCCACACAAGTGCAGCTATTCCTAGATGGTCCAAAGACAATTACTTATCTTTTCCTATACCTTGCTCTTTAAGAAGTATGTGTATCTGGCCCACCCTCACCTGAAGTCCTGGTCCCTGAGCTTTCTGTTGCTCCATCCATCCAGAACAGTACAACTTTGCTGACCCCGCAAACAGTCCCCTCAGCCACCACAACTGATATCCAATTCCTGCAACCAGACTTCATAGCCAGGGAGAGAGAACGCGGATCGTGGGACAGATGTGAAAAGCAGTCATTAGGGGACAGTGCACTACTGTTTTCCCTTCCTCTAGTGACTGCACATGCCTGATCCCCCCATGCAATTTCAAAGCTGTTCTCTTTGGCGACGGGGCTCAAGTCTGTTAAAAGATGCCACACCAAAAAACAATTTCCCAAAAGCTCCACCAAGCCTAGAGACAGTGGTAAGGATGTAATGCTTTGCAAAGAAAGGAACAGATGACCAAGTAACTGCTCCATAGATGTTCAGTACAGATAAGTTTCTCAAGAAAGCCACAGGATTAGCATGTAGAATAGGAAGATGGGGGTAATAAGCTCTTAAGCAGCTGAAGGACACTGTGAGAAAGGTTAGGTGATTTATGTGAGGAGAACTTGCTGAATTCTCAATCCTTCCCACATGCAGTTTCCTCATGTGAAGGATTTTGCTCTCTGCAGACAAGGAGAGCTCAATGAGTGCCAAGATGCATCATCTTGTCCTGTGTGGCTGTGAGGTCTGGGAGTAAAAAGGGGAAACAAGATTAATTTGGGGCCAGGTTCTCACCGAAACGCCATCATTATAAATAGTTGAGTCAAGAGGCCTATAGTTCCCTTTGAACGTATACACTAGAAGCTGCTGGAGCATGTCTGGTGTCATGCAGATGCTGTATGCAAGTCATACAGTCTGGGGGCTGTGGTGTGCCCAGTACCAATGCCAGAAAAGAATTCAAGAGCCAGAAGACTGTAGGTGGCACTGATATTTTGACTATTGATGAATCTGGCCCCATGGGGTTCAGTTTGGTCACAGCACGTAAGACAGATGCAGATGATCTGGGGAAGGTCCAGAGCACTGTAGCAATCACCACAGCTTCAAACAGTATCTGTGGGGGGAAGACTGGAAAACCTGTATTTGCTTACTGTAAAGAAAAGGAGATGGGAGACAACACTGAGAATATCTTTAAATATCTAAAGGATTACAACAAATGGCAGGAGAATACAACTGTGTTAGCCTGTGGTGAGCTGCAGAGGTAGGGAGAGGCTTAAGCTGGAATAGGGAAAATTCTTACTAGACACTAAGGGAAAAAACCTCAAGCTTTGTGACAGTATGATTATGAAGCCCTGTAATGGATTGCCTGGAGAAATTCTGGAGTCTCCAGCACTGGATGCCTTTAAGAACAGGAAAACAGCAGCCAGGAAGGACAAGGATGTAGCTGATGCTACCTCGGATAACCTCCTGAGTTCCTTCCAGGTAGTACGCAAGTACTACAGCGAAGAAGAGGAAAAAACTATTTTCCAAGTTTTCCCTCATTCATTCCCATTTCCGCCTGTATCACTTTTCATTCCAACTGCATTAAAATGAGCAAAATCATTCCTCTGTTAACATATGACTATATAGTAAAACCCATGAGTTAGGAAAGAGCAGGTCTTGTGAAAACAGAGGATATGAAAAATTGTACTTTTATTACAGTGACCAAATCCTCCTTTTTCATAGAGCAGGTCTGATTTTGTTCATTTGCTCTTACCAAGCAGAATTAATGGTTACTGTTTTCTATAAAATAGAGCTTCCATGACTGAAAAAAGTCATTTTACAGCACTCAGTGTTCAGCCTATAAAGTTTAAAAGCTGTATGAGGAGTTTTACATTTTTAAACATTTACTTTTTGGTGAACTGTAAAGATGAGTCTTAATGCCCAGATTTCTGAATCAAAAAAATGCTCAAATGTCTTTGTCAGCAGGGCAGTGAAACTAAAGCCAAAATACCACTAAACAAAAGATAAAATCTGGGATGAAATGCCCTAGCCTTTACTGGCATTTGTGAGAAGTGCTGCCTCCTCATATAGAGATATGAGCAAAAAGTGAGTCCTGCCACCATGTCTTACCGATGGGTATACCGAGTGAAACGGGCCTTAAATAGGCCAGTTTAAGTAGTGCAGTGCTGTGTGCACTGGGGCTTTTATCACATCCTTTTGATAAGAAGATCTTTATGACAGTAAGTGTAGATACTTACTGTTATACTGAAGGATGAGTTCCAGCTTTTGTCCTAAATTCTACCTCCTTATCCTCTCTGCTACATTTTTAGCAGCTCAAAGCTTTTGGAAGCAATTCTTTTTGTAATTACAATTGTCACATTTGCTGATATTACTTCTGTGGTAAAAAAAAATAAATCCATGTTAGATTGAATAACCTTTTTCTTTTTTAATCATTTGAATATCCATTAGGTGTAATTTGAAATGCAGCCCTAACCCTCAGAACTAACAGAGACACCCCAGAAGGATCTGAAAGAGACCTGTGAAACAAAATCAGGCCTCAGATGACAATTAGATCTGTAAGGGTCCACTACCCACATCACTTTTTATGGGCTTACAGTCCATGGTTGCAATAGAGGTCTCAGTGAGTAATCTAAAATTGGAAGAAAAAAAATCCAGGGTTCAGAATGTTAAAAGCATCAATGGCCTGGGAAGTGTTAATGTGACTGGATTTGAAATCTCACACTTTCTTGTCCCAAGAGGGACATGTGCATGTGGGCACTCTGGCGATGCTTAGGTTTGGTCCAAAGAAATGATGCCCCATGCTGATGGTGTTCATAGATCCTGCAGTCTCAGATACCTTCATGTCAGGGGACTAAGAGGACAAATTATTTGAAGCAAGATGATTAAACATAGCTTGAGGTCTTGGCGGGGGAATGTACACGTATTCAGATTTGGCTTTCCAGTTGTTGTTTTTCCTGCTATGAGTAGGTAGTATAGCGTATGCTCACCACCAGCAGCCCTAGCCTTCAAGCACTGTGACTGAAGAAAAGCCCTGTCAGTTCCTGCAGAGCTAGGCTTCCAGCAAAAAGCAGGCATCCCCCACATGGCAGAGGCATCCATTAGAGCCTCACAGCCTGCTGAACCAGGGCCCATTTAGAAAAAAATCGTTCTTAGCATGTGAAGTTTTCTGATATCATACAGAGCCTGAAATATAGTCCTAGCTTTCGACGCAACAGGATTTCAGGAGCCTGAAGGAAAATAAATTGCTAGATTGGTAGCAACCATGGTCTACATTGTAAGCAGTTATTGTAAGATTAGTGTCTTTTCTAGGAAGGAGGGGTAGGGATTGCAATATTTATCTAATATCTAACATACAAATGTGTATAAGCACCTATATTTCAGTATTACCTGTAAGTGGAAAGCAGTCTAACCAAATTCCTTTCCTCAGGGCACTGCTTGCCAAGTGTACTCCCTGTCCCATCATGTGTGCAAATCTTCATCATCAAACAAGAACTTTCTCTGGCTGGAAAGCAGTAACCAGTGTATGTCAGCAGTATTACTCCCCTGGCACTGCTCCTCCCTGCTAATTGTAGAGTAGAAAACATTCTTCTTCAGGCTTTTCCTCTAACTACCCCAGTGCGAAAGCCAGAAACCATGGACATTTGTGTGGAGGGAATTTGGCAGCTGAAATGCGTGGAAGCCTGGCTCTGGCATGAGCATTTCCAAGAGCAGCATCTGGACCCCTGGTTAACTTCCTGACTGATCTCTTGCCTCAGACAGGATGCCAACCATGGTAAGTGCACCAAGCATAAGGGGGAGGGCTGGGCAGAAGCTTGGACATTTCTGACAGTTTTAAAAATAGCAGAGCAAATCCAAAGCACATTGGCAGAAAGCACGTAACTTCAAAACTCAATTGGAACGTGCCTCCTCCTCCTGATTGTCTTGCAGATTATTCCACGGGTTGATTTTCTGCCTGCCCCAGCAGCAAAGCCACAGCTGCAACCTCACTTACACAAATGGGTGAGTTGGGAGCTCAAACAGCGAGTGCATTTCTGGTGCATCATGAAGCAACAGCTTCATGGCTCAATTTACGGGGGCATCTGTGTCAGAACTACTGTGATGCTTGCAAAGTCCATCAGCGTTTTGATTGTATGGGGCAAGACGGTTGTTTTGTATGTGGCATTTTCCTTATTTCCTCTTTCAGAAGAAACCTTATAGTGGCTTTCCAAAACAAAAGGAACAACGGTCCTGTTTAGGTTACCTCTCAGTTGTGTGTGCATGTGTGTGTGTGGGGTGCACATATATGTGTATAGGAGAGACTTTCCTGGTCCACAGGACTTTAGTCTGTGCTGACTCATGGGCTACAGGTGCCTGCAGAGTTATTAGGTTCTTCTTTCACCCAAAAAAATCCAGCTTCCTGACTTTTTGACTCATTCATTGGTAGGTGTTAGATTAAAACATAGTTTGATGTTGATACCTGTCCATTGACCTACGTAGGGATAACTCTGTGTAGGGACTAAAGCAGCTGGCAGTATGTTATTCCAGTACCCCGCTCCTACACAGGGCTTGTACATCCCAACCCATGCTCAGCTCTCACCACCACAGTGTCTTGAGCATTTAGGCATGAAAACGTGACAAGTCTTCTGTAACTTCTCTGGGACCAGAATCCATCGCTTTTCCTGCACACCAACAGCCTGTACATACACAGATGAAAACATGCAAGTGTTTGCAAACTGGATAATTATCATCCATCACACCCTTTCTACAAAAATCACCCACTTTGTTGATAAACCATTTCTCTTTTCATCATAGGCAAGACTAACGCTTTATGTATAATAAAGTATTTTGTAAGTGGGAAATAAATGGCATCAGATAAAAACTCTTGGTTGAACACCTGATTTCTCTTGTCCTTGTGCTGCTCTTTCCATTACTATTTTTCCCCTGTCATTATTGTCTAAAGGTGAGGAGAAGAACAGAAGAATAACAAAAACCAAAGGCTGTTACCCAAGATGTACATTGCATCCTGAGACTCATCAGCACAAGTACAAAGTTGATTTCCTGCCATGACAAGGTAGCAAGGAGGTGTGCCAGAGGAGGAAAATGATCTTTTTACAAAGAGAACCTCATCGCAGGCAATTTTGTTACCAGACACAAACACAGGGAGTTAAAAAAACTTCTAAAAAAATGATCAGGTGCAGGGTAGAAGGATGAAGTCAGGACTTAAAATCATTCTTCCAAAATGTGGCAAATAGATTCTGAATTCTGACCGTGTCTGGACTGCTGGCAGGTGACTCATTCATCTGCAGCATGGAGAGATGACTTTTTAACACTGTCCATCCATAGGACATACCACTGACAGGAAACGCTGGCATACTTCAGTCACTTGGCAATTCTCATCAGGCCATGAAGGTGTGTTAGTCACACTCTTATTGACAGTTTTTGATACTTGTGCTTTGCAGTAAGCAATGAAGCCTTTGCGTCTCAGAGACACACTCCCCCTTATAGATGTCGTGCAAAGAGTGAGACTGTAATATCTTAAATTTTGTTCCAGGTTTGTCTGATAAGTGGGCGGCAATAGTTAGAGGCCAATTTGTGCTTTTCCATCACACTGTCTAGACATATTTGCAAGCACTGCGTTGCCTTAAAGAGGAAAGGGTATATCATATATTACACAATAATGGGTTATTTTTACTTGTAATGCATCAAGAGGCTGTTTTCAATCAGAAACCATTTGATATGAGGGTATGTTCTGGACAATAAATGGAAAAAGTGGAGCATATCCTTTTTTTTTCTTTTTTCACACAGCAGACAATAGCCATACTTTCCATATAGACAGGAAATGGCTTAGGTTTATATATAGAAATACAGTATACTTTATATGCATACATAACGTATCGATTTGTTTAAAAACTATCACTGTATAATTGGTTGTAGCTGCAAAATAGATACACACCTATGTAAATGCTTTACTACAACGCAGAAAAGACAAATCTGGAAACTTTGAGATTCCTTCCCATCAGACTCTGAAGACATGACAGGCATGGTATGAGGGTCATGTGCCATTCAGCAGTCACCCAAAGCCACCAAATCTGGTCTGTTCGGTATCTCTGTATCATAATTTATGGTCCCCCTTTGCTCCCACAATATCTTCTCAAAGGTGTATCTTCTCACCTACTCTTCATCCTACCACTCCTAACGGGGTACCAGTTTATTGTTCTTACTGGCACTGCAACCAGCAGGGCTGGTCTGGGGCCCAGTTTCTGTTTAAGGTTGTGGAGGTCCCCAGTCCCATAACCCCCCAGCTACCTAGCACCTCTTGTAGCTTGGGCTGTCCACTGTCCTCTTCTGTCCTGGGATCTGGAGAAGGTGCCCTGCATTTCTTAGGAGTGGGGCACCCCCATAGCAGAGCGGTCTTCTGCATGGCCACATGCTGTCTAGGACCACCCTTTCCCCAGTGAAGTAATACATAAAATCACTTTCCTGGGAG
Source organism: Falco punctatus (assembly GCF_963210335.1). Taxonomy (NCBI): domain Eukaryota; kingdom Metazoa; phylum Chordata; class Aves; order Falconiformes; family Falconidae; genus Falco; species Falco punctatus. The sequence continues at coordinate 81,152,982 of NC_137581.1, forward strand.
GGCAACAGCTCCCAGGTGGCAGCTAGGGTGGTTTTTTTTGTTGGGTTCCCCCCCCTATTTTTCTGTCTCTGCACATGCAGTTTCCTGAGGACACGGACATTGGCATGGTGGTGAGCTGTTCCTGGCTTGCTGGAGTCCAGGCCACATAAGCAGTTAAAGAACCTCTGCTTCACCACTACAGTTTAACAGAGCTAAGTCACTTTTTGACTCTAGCTTCTTGCAGAAAACATTTGGATTGTTTTAAGATGATTTGCCACCAAGCTAAGACACTGGGAGTTAGGAAGGCTAGGAGTTACGTGTTTAAAACTATGTTCATTTCAAATTGGATGAATTTCTGCTCACCAGACTATGATCCACAGTCAGGCATTATGGTCAGATTCTTTAATACATTGGCAAAAGTGAATTTGATGGGGACAGTCACCAGCTGGACTGTGATCTGATAAGGCTGTCTCAGAGAAGACACAGAACAAATACATTTGTTTTTTTCAGGCACTGTAAAGAGATCTGTGTTTATTCCAAAGGGCTTTTTTTTTTTTTTTTTTCTGTGCTACCAACATGTAATCTTTCACTTGACTTAATATTTCAGATTTGTTTGTTTGCTTTTTTTTACATATACTAAACCCCTTAATAGGGTTCTTCAGCTTTGTATTTCATGTCATGCAGATAACAAACTTCTCCAGTGTTCCTCTTTAGATTTGTCAAGCCCCACATGACCTTTTTGCTCTTTCTAATACATTTTTTTCCCAGCTGTTTTTTAATGAAGAAAGGAAGAAGTACGTAAGAGTACTAGGCTACTTCCAATTGCAACCATTAATGGCCATGGTAGGCAAAGGTTCACAAATCCCGCTACAGATAAGAAAATAAATCTCTCTCAAATCTCTCTCTCTACCATGAAGCTGCGATGTAAGGACTGAAATACTCTCTAAGCCATAAAAGTTGAACTTGGAGTGAGGAGAACTCCAGCCGTCACCTGGCATATTTCATTTGTTACAGGCCATCTGTGTGCATCATCAGGGATCTCAGGAAAATATTACTCAGCTGTCTTTTATCTCTGTCTAGTCTAGCTGGAGCGTGGGTAGCAGAACACAAAGAAACGGGTTCCTAACTTCAGTCTGATGGTAAAAGATGCTGGTAACTAATAGAAGCAAATGTTTTGTATTGATCAATAATACAGAGCTATAACCCACTGAATCTGCTGCACATAGAGCATAGTTTAGAAAACAAATAATGAGATTCTTCCTTCCTAATAAGCTCTTTATTGCTTGTTGAAGTGGAATGTGAGAGTAGAAAGTAAAGCTCAGGTATCAAAAGAAGTGGTGATGACGGGTTGAGGGGGGTCACTTGTGAAAACAGTGGAAATCAAATCAATTAGGCCTGTCAGCTGGAAAACATCATGGGGAATTAACACTTGTTTGTCTGGATTCCTGCAGCCTGAAAAAAAGTACACAAAAAAATGTATTCAGGTAACAAAGAAAGTGCTCAATGAAAATTGTGGTTTAACTAAAAGAAAAAAAAGTGTTATGTAAGACTTACATCCACTGACAAATGAAATAAGTAACTAAGATAAAACGTTAAAAACAGCAGTACACTTTTAACCTTTAGAGGCAAATGCATCTGCGCAGCAACAACAGGCAGAGGTAAAGGTACCACCTCTGTAAACTTTAGGGCTCATAAAGAGTAGAACCTGGCAGGGTGCTGCTGAGAGTGGTGAGATTTTGCCTGGTTGCCGTGAAACTGAAATTACAGCTGGTGGCATAAATTGAAAAGGCATGCAAAAAATCCAAGGAATATTTGGATCATGGGGCTACAAAGGAGGGAAACCTTGAGGGCAGAGGCATTCAGGAGTCTGGATCTCAAACTCATTTCTGGTTTATTTTGTTTTCTCTCACTTCAAGTTTGAACTGTACTGAAAGACCCTTCCCTCTACTGCAAAAGAGCCTTTTTTTTTTTTTTTTTTTTTTTTCTTTTTTTTTCATATCGCACTCCAGGAGAGCAAAGATGGTGCCAGGGCAGCTACAACCACAGCTTCTACTGGATCGGTGCCTGACTGAGGAAAGCAGGAATTCGGGACTACGGTCTCCAAGGCCTCTGACTAAACTCATTAAAACTTGGACACAAACATTAAGCGGTAAGATGCCTTGGCCCTGATCCCCTCTCCTCCCCTAACTCTGGCAGACACCAGGGAGTGTCTCCCAGCCCCTGCCCCTGGGGCTGCCAGAGGGGTGACTGCCAGGGAACAAGGTAGGGATGCTCTCCTGCATCAGCCTGGACTATGCAGAGCACAGGCCAGGTTACCAAAGCCAGGGGCTCAAGGTTTACCTGCACACAAGCCCCAGGCTGCCAGACAGGCTGATTTCATGGGTGCTTTTTATCACTGGTTAATTTGTGTAGATTCTACTGAAAGACCCCCAAGGCCCAAGAAATACTGCAGGAATAAGCAATAAGATCAAAACATTTCAACAACTTTCACTTCTGCTAAAATAGAAGGGGCTATTGAATTACTTCTTTATCTCTTAAATTTGAATGTACCGTTACTGATTTGTAAGTGCTGTTTTTCAGTGTGAAGTGGTTGAGGTAGCACTGACTGGATTCCAGAATAACAAAAGCAATTGTTCTTCCCCTGTTCTCGTGTTTTATATTCCTACTACACATACACATTCTTGGCACACACTATGGTTTTTACAGTGCGCAATTTTTAATGCAATTAAAAAAAGAAACAATTTCAAATGGCAGGAATAAGAAGGTACAATCATGAATGGCTTAGTACTTTTCATTCAGAGGGAAAAACATTTCTTCTTACTGTCTAGCAGCTTTTGAATCACTCTGTCCAGTGTTTCAAGAGTCATGGACATCTCTAGCTGTAGCTTGAACTATTTTATTTCTATAATCGTGTATAAATTTTTTTCAACTTTTTTTTTTTTTTACTATACTTGGATGAAATAATAGAAGAGAGAAGTGTTGTTTAACTTTTTCTTTGTTACTCCAGCCATTAAAAAGCCCTGGGCACCCGTGCTCTCACATACTTCATTTTACAGTGAAACTGGGATATTAAGTCAACTAACTTACACATTTCAATACAAGTGAAATACAACAAAGCAAGGGCTAACTTGTGGCCCTTTACAGATCAGTGGCAGAGAAGGTGTGGAAAGGTGTTTGGAGCTCCCCTTCTCACCCCTGTTAACACATGCATGTTTCCTAAAGGAAGTGGTGATTACACCTTGTTGTTGGCAGTGCAAAGCTTAGTAAATCTTTACATTTTCACTATGGAAGAAGGGAATTTCCTCTTTTTTTCTGTGGGCAGCCAGCCAGTGAAAGGTGATGGGAAATACATGACATCCTGTTCTGTCTACCTTTCATCTTTCCTGTTCACAGACACATTTTGAGCCTGACATGCAGGTGTAATTAAAAACAGGTTGATCCCATGCACAGCTCAGCAGATGCATGCAAAATTAGTACCTGCTGTGAATCCAAGTACATTGGCTTTATGAAACAGACAGGGATTTTCAAATTGTCTCTTGTAACTGCAATAATATCCACATAAGAACAAAATGGATCATGTGGCTTTCACTAAGATAGATCGGCTCAATGGCTAGCGCGTTTCTCAGTAGTACTCCAAGTAATGAAATACTAGCTATACATGCTAACGTTTTCTGAAGAAGCTAAAAGTATTACACTGGTGCATTTCACACTTTAAAAAAATCCCTCTTTTCCTGCATTTCCAGGGCATGCTCCTCACGCAGGCAGCAGTGCAGCATCTGCATTCTCCAGCTGGCCGCTGCTGTGCACCAGGGCTGGGGCTGGAAACAACTGATGGGCTGGTCATCCTCCTTTGCCGTGGTCTTTAAAAGATGTCTCTGAGGAGCATGTAGTTCTGTTGTCTACTCACTGGCAGCACATCCTTGGCATGCCTAGTGCAGCTGCCATACCTTCTTTTCCCTAAGGGAGCCAAAATAGGAGAGGGAGATGCAGGCAGGAGATGCTTGCTCTGCAAGCTACCTTGCCCTGCTGTGCCATAAGTGATGAGGGACTATCGCCAGAGGGGATTCTAGGTGGGGACACATGCCAGAAGCGGCAAAGAGCAGAGGCTGGGGCCATAAAATTTGATGGCATCAGAGCTTTCAACTGCAGTACTTCACATACATGCCATGCTGGCTCCTCCCTGGCAACTGGCACCAAGAAAAACACAGTTAAAAAAAGATCCATCTCTTGTCATCTGCCTCACCAGCAGTTCAGGCAGGTTTTGTTGCTTTCAACACTGGGGCAATGTTGGCTACTAAAATTCTCTCTGCTTTAGTTTAGCGATCCCAGACCATGAGTAGGAGCAGTCATTCACCTCAGACGAGCGTAGCATCATAAATCTGTTCAGCTGCACATTTTAGCTCTGTGGTGTCAGACAGGCATAATTAGAGCTCCAGAGTCCAAGTGCCACCACACTAGTCTTACAGCAGTGCGATTGCCCACGCTTTATGTGAGTCATCTGGTGGGAGAGGAGAATTAGGCCCAACATGTCTAGGCTGAAGCAATGATTTAATCAAACTGCTCCTTCCAGCTCTGACAAGTGTCTTTTTATGCTTCGTGGTGTTTAGTTTGAAGTTGCCAGTTGGAATTTTTCACACCTGTGGTTTATTTAAGCCCTTATTCTACCGTAGCTCTCCCATTTAAGACAATAAATGTGTCCTGTAGAGCTGTGAAGTATTAGGTGAGGGAGACATTTATGTGCAGGTGATGAAAATAAATGAATGATACATGCAATGCTACATTTGCTATTACTTTCCAAATACAGACAACTGCTGCGCATGACGTCCCAACACAAAACCTGCTGTTAAATGTAGTAGGGAGCACCTGGCTGAGTCCTCAAAGTATTTAGTGTGTCGTTTGGCCATTCATGCAAGTAAAATTTTCATACCATATATAAATATTCCCAAGAATAATCACATGGGCTGATTGTGTTCATCAGGAACATTTAATGAGATAAAAGGAATAACTTCAATTTAATGCCATCACACCTGAGATCAGAATTTACTTAACAGAAAGGAAAATAGAAAATATTTACAGAATAAAATTTCCAAAAATAAACAGGAAATTCCCACTGGAAAAAACAAAGGCAGGCAATGCAAGCAGATCAGACATTGCCATACTTGAAAAGTGGAGTTATAAAGTAACCCAAAATGATTTCAAACAGTAGAGATGGTATGGTGGGTTTATCAAGATTTTAATCTACAGATAAGCAAAAAAAGGAATGTTTTTAAGCATTAGAAATTATTGGAGTTTGTTAATCATTCATTTTCAAAAATCCTGTCTTCCTCCAGAAGTTTAAAGTTAACCAAAGAATAAGCAGATTTATCTCTTTGAATCACCTTGCTTCAGACACAGTAGAGCTTCCATTGTCAGGGGCAGCAAGAGACTAACATTTCCAACTTCCATTCTTAGGTGTAACAATTCAAACTGATTATTCAAAAAAAAAAATAATAAAAAAAAGGAAAGAAAGCAACAAATTATATATTACTTTGTTACAGCATCTTCTTTTAAGGCATTTTATTTAGAACAGCTGCGGTTTCTACCAGTTTCCATCAGTGTCCTGCTCATCTCACTTGCACTATCAAGATAAATGTTTTTTAGATGCACATGGCTGGACCTTGCATTTAAACAGGCTGTAATCTCCATGGCCAGAGATGCTATGAATAATTGAAATACCAGAGAATAAATAGTTTCACTAACCATGTATTGCCTTAAATAATCAGAGCATCTGGTAGATCCACATACATTTAATTAATTTGCTGTTGGTTTGCTCCATTGCATAATTAACTATTTAATTTCATTGCCCTCTGGATTTGCTCACTAATTAATTATCCCTTGCTAATTCATCAATCAGCTGCTTGTGCCTCATCTTGCTTTTCTAGCCACCATGTTTACCTTCTACTCTATTGTAACAGGCCTCCTCCCTTTGCTGTATCTTCCCAGTTTCAGTTCCTGGTTCTTTCTTTTCTCTGCTGTCATACATTTTGCCTGCCTCAGCAGTGGGCCAGCCCAGCCTCCGTCAGGGCATGACAGGCCACCCCCAGAGACAGTGGACAAGGCCAAGCACCGCATTCAGGTGTTGGAGAGAGTGGGGGCCTCACTGACAGGGCGAAAGCTATCTGAAGTGCAACGAACCCAGGAGACAGTACCATCCTGGTTACAGTTCATTCATTTTCAGTTATTAAAGAAAACATAGCTGAACTAGGGGGACATAATTTAGGATAACCGCAACTTACAGTTCTTTGAAATGGGAAGGATTTAATGACTTAGGGACTTGCTGTCCCTAAGACAGAAACTGCTCACTGGCTGTCTTAAACCTACCATTAATGTTTCGTGGCATCCTGCGGGTTGCCAAAAACAATGCTATATGCAGCATATAACCAAAAATTACCTAGGAAATTAGATCCTATGGGTGCACCCAAATCTGTGCAGTCTTAAATAAATAACTAAATTTATTTATATATATAATAAATATATATATTTATTATATAACTTAAATAAATAAATAAATGCCTAGAATACAGATGTTTTCCTCTCCACTAAGAACTGGTGTGCTCCTTGTCTAATCTAGGCTCATTTAATTCTCCCAGAAGTCTTTAAAGCTACTTCTACTAAGCATTTTGGATATTTTTTTCTCACAAACTGCTTTTGTGAACTTGCACTGTCTGCTGCAACCCGTTCAGTCAGCGAGGTTTAGGAGTGGGATAGTGACTCTGAATTCAATCTTCTAATGTTAGATTCTCATTATCTAAGTATAGCCAATGCGTTTTATTTCTGTGAAAGCTTGTTTGGATTTCCGTCTGCTCCACTCTCTTCTGGTTTACATTTCTCATCTGAATGCTGTCCAGAATCTGGTGCTTACGCTACCATTCACCATATCGCTTTTTGCTAATTGCTCCCATATTCGGAAGAGTCACGTGTGCCAAATTGCTGAATTGTGACTGTACTTCCAGGCAGCTACTAGCACCTCCCCAAAGAGGCAATTAAAACTCCAAACAGTGCAGGGGCAGGAAAATTGCCTATGAGAGTCTCTGGGGGTCCCGGCATTTCTTCAAAAAGGTCTTTTTTGTGTGTTTGACCTTTCTAAAAGAGGGAATATTTTCACTGCTGAATTTTTGTCTTTCTTTCAGCAGACTGAAAGGCTGTTTCAGATGATCATTACTTGAGATGATCAAGCAGTGTTCACTTTGACTGGGTGGCAGTTCTGCCCTGACATTGATTCGGAGACTGAAGTAGGCTCTTCGTTTCATGCATGTGAGGAACACTGCTGACCTCAGCAGGACTGTGTATGCCTTTAGAGGTAAGTATGTAACCACATGTCTTGATGAATTAAGTGACTTTCCTTGAGATTGCTCCTAGAGGTTGATATCACTCTTGGAAAGGAGGCTTAGGCAACTAGATCACAGAGGCTCAAAGAAGAACAAAGTGGGGCTAGTTATTTCTAAAATCGAGTCCTAATTACCTGCTTTCATAAAACTTTGACAGGATAGGGCTTTTTGTTCCTATTACCAAATAAAAGGAACAAGATCCCTTAATTCAGTATTCGTCAGTATTCTAAGTAACATCAGGTGAACATAGCAGGACTCAGGCAGATGCCATTTCTGGAAACACAAAGAACCTCCTGTGACTGAAGAAGCATCATTAAAGGTAGTAAGAATAGTGTTTTCAAATTTAGTTCAAACTACTGGGTCATACAGGAATTGATTTGGCTTCTATATAAGAGAGGAACTGATGGGAAGAAAGAGGAAAAAGAGCTTTCTGCTCTGTGCTGATGAGCATCACGGAGTAACTCCATGTCCAGTCCCACATATCCTCAGTGGTCTAGGGAAAGCATCTCTGAGCCCCAGGCCACCCAGGCTGGGTTGTGTTTCCATCCACCCTCCAAGGAGCTTCCTCTGGCTATAGAGGGAGCCTAGACAATGAAAGTTAAGATGTTCATCTGCCTTAAATGTCCACTGAAAGCATCTCCATACAAAGCTTCACTCACATTACAGCCGGACATATGTTTTTGGACATGTGTCTTCCATTTGAAAACTAGAAGGCTGAAAAATGCTTCTGGGTCTTCGGAGAGGGGAAGGAGATGGAGGGGACAGAGGATGAAGCTTTTACAGCATCAGGATCCTTGAACCAGTCCTGCACCACGGTCACATATCTCTTCCATTCTCAAAAGCTCATTTTTATGCTGCAGTATGTTTACCCAGGCACCTTCCTACACACAGGGAGCAGCTCAGGCCTGGCAACAGCAACATCTAAGACAAATTGTTCAGTGCTGGGCAAAGAGCACAGTCAAACCCCAACAGCTCTTGGTACTCCAGTTTGCACCTCGGCAAAATAAGTGTATCCATTCATCCCAGTGGTGGGATCAGCAATAGAAGATCTTTCCATAAAGATGAAGAAAACCTTCAGGAAAAGGGAGAAAGGCTGTTTTTCAGCCAAAGTATTCCACTTTTCTAGTTTGAAAACCAGTAAGAGGGAGGACAGCATGAGCAGTCAGTGACTGACGGGGAAGGTGAGATGCTTCAGAGGTCAGGTTGTCCTATGGCAGCAGAAATGCCCCTGCTTGACAGGTGTCAGCCCCGAGGCGTCCCCCCTCAGCTGGCCGCCAAAATCCCCAGAGCAGAGGAAGGCTGGAGCAGCTGAGGAGAAGTGAAGACGTGCGGGTTTGCGGTTGCCCTGGCAAGGCTGGCCCGGCCCAGGCTGTCTGCAGTGCCATTGCCTGAGCACAGCCCCGGGGCAGTGGGGAGGCTTAGTTATACCCAAGGTCCACACATTGATCTTAGAAGGCTAGAAAGAACATCTTTTGCAGATTCAGCTCAAGTTTGCCAAATACATGGGATACTTTGTCTCTGGGACTGGTTCACCGGTGATGGGATCAAGATTCCCAGGAGCATTCGTGCACCCCCTGCTCTGAACCCCGGGCTCCATGGTGCATCCGCTGGGAACCGCTGCGGCCGATCCCTTTCGCCTCTGCCTCTGCCGGCCCCATGAAGGAAATGTCGAGGAGCGAGGAACAAGTGCAGATTTGTCTGGTTCAGTGGCTTTGAGACAGCACCTGGCAACGTAGCATAGAGACAGACACGAGCCTTCAAAAAAAGTTGGCTCTGGCCCACGGCGAGCGCCAAGGCCTGCCGGGCAGAGGGTCCAGGCAGTGGGCAGTTTCCTGAACGGGCATTTCTGGCGTAAGGGGAAACTGGCTGAAAACAGTTCCGTTTTAAATCGCTTAAAGATATATTTGCTGGGGGAAATAATTCCAGAGAGGGCTGTCACTGGCCCCTTTGTAGGGAGAGGCCTGTCACGCAGGCAGTGATGCTGTGTGTCATTCCTCCCTGGTCTCTGACAGATTTCTTCCCCGTCTCTTTGCCCCAACTGTTCCCTGTCCCCCAGTCATGGGTCCGGTGCCTAGCTTGCTTTTGCCCGCCCCTCCCTGCTGTTGCCTTCCTCTTCTGCTGCTTCGTACCAGCAAATCAAGGCAGGTGAATTTTTGAACTATCGAGGAGAAAATGGCCACTGGCACCAGGCCAGGGACCTCCCTCACCTCTGGCTGCACTCAATCCTTGTCAAGTCTCTGGGGGGTGGCGGGGGGGGAGGGGGGAGCAGCCAAGTGAAATGCTTCAAGCTGTGAGACATTTTCTGTTTATGTTGCAGGCCAAACCTATTGGCTTTGGACCAGAATGGCCACTTTTGTGGAGGCAGATAGATCTGTGGAGAGAAGGAAAGTAGTGTGTATTCCTGGTCATGCTGTTTTCCCAGGGAAAACAATAATGCGGGGTAATGCTCTTTCTGCTGCGGGCTGCGTGCTCTCCTGCTTGGCTGGGGCGATGGCTGGGAAAGCTGGCATCGTCCTGTAAATAGGGAGCAGCCCTCAGGTGCAAAAAGTCACCTCTGTAGAAATACCACGCTACTGCAGATTTTCCTTTTGGGGGGCAGATTATTCAGAAGGAAGTAGCAAGGCAAGCCGGGTGTCATGTGGAATAGCTGAAATTCCTTAAGTTCCTTTTTGCCAGGATTTCAAGCTGTGAAAGACACATGATCTCCACTGCTTGAGCCCATAACTGAGGATTTTCCCCAACAAAGATGAATAGGTAGCTGTACAATTTTATTTATTTTTTTTTCCTACATCTGCCAAAAGCCATAGTAGATTCTGAGTTAAATCATTATTAGAGCACGCATTTGGAAGCAGTAACCTCAGATGGGATTTATCAAAAGGAATATATTACTCCTTACCCTCAGGAACTGATCTGCCGTATGATCACTTTTAAAGAAAAATACAATTAATTCAAATTCTGGCTCCTTTTCTACCATTCACACTGTCACAGAACCCCCTGAAAACAGGGGTTGAGGTCCAGTAGCCTCAAACCCCTTATTGCTGTATTTGGTCTCAGCCAGGGGCCAGTAGCAAGCTGTATCTATAAATCTGTCTTGTATGGCTGTAGCAGGAGCTGCTGACCATTTTCATGTGGATAGGTAATGAAGTTTAAGTACAGAACAGCTTCATGCTGAGATTCGCTGATTCATCAGATGCAGATGAGATGGGGAAAGAAGAAGCTTTACTCCTTGCTACATCAGTGATTTGCTAATTGTCCAGACCAGTCTGTCAAAGGGCATCTGGTTAACTGAAGAGGCACTGCCATTTTGGAAGAGAAGAGGGCTGTCACTAATCTGTGCAAAGAGGTGTTGAAAATGACTCTTAAAGTTAGAGAACAACAGCCTTCGGGTAGGGGGTAAGAAGGTTTGAATTTGAAAAACAACTGTAGGAGGCACCAAAGGAACACGGTGTAAATAAAGTTTAGCATGTTTTACTAAGCTCTAGGACTTTGATCTCCTTTAAAGAAAACTAATTTGCTTTTATTTGTAAGCCATGGCTTTATAAACCTGTGCAATTCTTGTTATCTATTCCAGATTTTTTTTAATAAGTATCTGAACTGAACTTGTCAGGTTTAATGTCCAGATAATTTCCAGATAATTAGCTAACAAAGGCATTTCACATAGAAATCCTCACTGTGTGTCTGGAGCACCCATACAAAAAGCCAATATCTCTGTGAGTTCCTCTGCAGTCTCCAAGGTCTCCACTTTGTATGCCTCTGATTCCCAGGTGAGCTTGAAAGCTGATAATACAGGAAAAAGAAGGGAAGAAGTATTTCCTATGACCCCATGCTAACACAGAAAGACTGCAGGGCAGTAAGGAATATGCCTGTATCTACAGAAACTTTGCCACAGATTTTACTCAGGGCCAGGATTTTACCTATGGTCTGTCAAGCTGTTGTCTGGCTTGTGGACCGAGTACTTGTGGAGCACATTTGCCTGGCATGGATGACCAAGTTGGCAGTATGTTGCTAGGTCAGCCGTGGAAGCTGCCTGGGAATGCAGGCTCAGCTGCTTGCCCCCTGTAAAAAATAGGACAGGTAAAAGCAAAAGGTACCATGATGCTAACACAGCTTATTTCACTCTCACCCGTAGCTTTGAATGCAGCCAATTACTGCTAGTGAAAAGCAACTCTATCATCTCTATTCTACTTCTTTTTTTCTTCTAATGCAGATATCTACAGCTTTGTGTTATTGCCTTAATTTTGGAGATAACAAGGAACAGAGAAGGAATGTCACCTGTCCCTGATGATACAGCCATTGTCAGACCCATGAGGGGGGCTCTGAAATACCTTGCTCTTAGTCTTGTTCTCATTCCTTTGGGTTACAAAGACGTGACAGATACAGTACATATTCTGTTCTTGCACTGTGCATAGCAAAATCAGACAATTAGGAAGACACTTTGAACATGAAAACTGAAGACTGAATAATCCTGACATGTACTTTTTGCTGTTTTCTTTATTTTTTAATGAAAAAAGTGTTTATTTAAACTCTGAGATAAATCCTGTCTATCTGCCACCAGGTTAAATCTGATTTGATTTCCTCAATTCTTCTCTGTAAAGGCTTTATTTCTCAGCTTGTATTACATTGGATAACAGTAGAATTACCATCACATAATGTTAGTCTAAAAATACATGTACCATTATTATTATCAAATAGAGATAAGTGTGCGTTGCCAAGTAAAAAGAAAGCTGTGAAATATAATGCCATGTACAAGTATTTTTTTCATGATTTTCCAGAACATGAAGGATAGACATGGGCTGCTAGATACTCAGTTCTGATGGATAAATGCAACTGTGGTTTCCATAGCTATGCAAGGTTTTCTATAGCACCCATCACCATGGTATCTAAGTATATGTTGCTGCTGCTGCACACTTTTGTCTGTGGTGTACTGAAGCAAATCAGGTGAAATAAATAAATAGAAGGTCCTTGAGTCTGGCCGTCCATAGTGTGGAGTGACTTGGGCCAGGTTCACTTTTTGAAAGAGATTGTTAGTTTGTCTTTTCACAACTGCCCAATTGTAAGCCTCTTGTTTTGGTGATACCTCATGGTAAGGACATCTCTTGTGCTGTGGGTTCAGTGGCTCAGCCAGTGCCTCCTCCACAGGCCCAAACACACAGCTGTTCAGGACATGACAACATGGGCTTGATGGAGACCACAAACAAGATCCTCAGCTATGGACCAAGCCAGGCTGCTCTATTCAATCTCACTGACTTCTTCAGGACCTGTGGATCCCAAGATCCTGCCCACTTCTTTTGCTATATGTCAGACAAGTCTTCTGGCAGAGTGGACACGAGAAGATACTTCTTTCTCCAAAAGGACAATCATTCTGCTTAAAGGGAGGCAAATCTCACTATCTTTGGACATGCTGGAGCGATGCAATGCTGATGAAATATTTTTAAAGTGATAAAGGAAAGTATCAAAGCTCAGAGAGATCCACTATGCAAATCCACTGTAAATGCACACATACAATTTTGCATCTGACATCAGTTTTAGTGGTTTCCTTTCCTGGTCTTTCTAGCTGAAGACCTCTTATGCAATTGTCAGGCTTTCATCTTGTCTGCACTGCAGAAAATGTAGGACTTGGGAATTCTATTTTTCCCTATTTTTGGAGATTTATTCAGATTTTTCTTTTGTCAAGAAGATTTCCTTTATGTTCAATCAGAGAGGTTTAGGTCTTACTTTTACCAGACCGTTGTTTGTCTTCTCCATTTTAACGACAGAAGTATTTCTTGGGGATGGTCTGATGCAGTTTTCAATGGCTCAAATATTAAATAATTGGTGTGCTATCTCATCCTTGGCTATACTCTGTGATGATGCACATGCTGTCTGTACTTGGAAAGCAGTATCTGAACTCAAAGTAAGATCTTCCTTTAATGCAATCCGTACGCAGCATAAGAACATGCACATTGACAACCCTACTTTATGCATTCGTATCAGGAAAATCATGGGTGCAAGCTTATAACTCAGCTTTGCCTGAGACCAGATGAAATACAACAGTAGCTAATAATTTTGAAGCAGTAACAGTAGTAACTAGTAACCCGGTCTACAGGTCTTTCTCTGAGAGAAGTTTAACACACCTCTGCATGAAGATGCCACGATCAGGCCTTGGAAGGCGTACAGCCATGTCTGTACATCACCATCCTTGTACAGCACTGGGACAGAGGTAAGAAGCCTTTCCTCAGGTCACAGTTTCACAGATGCTTTCAGACTACACAGACCAGCATTGTCACTAATAAAGCAGCCCCACTGTCCCCCAGCACCTCTTCCTTCCTCCACACTCTCCTTTTGCTTGAGTTGACACAAATATTTGCACCAAAGCTGTTCAGAGAAGTGACAAACTCACTCATACAGCCACTTAATTTTAAACCTGCCTGGTGCCCTGCTCCAGTTCATGCCACAACACTTGTGCTTGAGGAAAGAGATGACATTAGGCAAAAAACTTTCCAGCTGGGAACTGGAAAGCATCACTTCTCCTGACAGAAGCCCTGGCTAATTCCTGGTTTAAGAGAATCATGAAATTGTGGCATTAAGGAAGGGTTAACTAGCTTGTGCATGCCAAAACAGGTAGTTTACTGACCCCACTAATTGCTGAGCCAGGTCAGGTGTTTCCTCATTAAATTCTGTTGTGTGAAACCATCTTACAGTGGATCTGTCACACAACCTGTTTTGAGTCCCAGTGCTCCAGTCCTTTCATCCATGGCTTGCAAATTACCTGCAGGACTTCAGGGGATAATTCCTTAACCAGCCCTTTCAAAAGGACGTGCATTTTAGTGGGGGGAAATTACAGCAGGCATTTGTAGTACCAGGTTTTTTAGCTGACCTATTTCTGCTAGATTTCTCAGCACATTGTCACTGGTTAGATAAAACCTCATTAGGAAAGCTGGCCCCTCTTTCTGATTGCAATGTTCAATTTTGTATTCATGGGTCCCTTTACTGTTTTCTGCAGTTCCTAAAAAAATCTTCCCGAATTTGGGGCAGGGAAGGGAAATCTGAATGCTCCTTCTTAGTCTGCACTAACAAATAATGTAAAACTCAGATTCTAAAACTTCCTATAAACCCAGATATTTTGAGAAAAGCTAGGAGCCTCTGCTCACAGTCAAGTAGGTGGATGTCCTGCAAGAGCAGCAATTACTGTACAATAAACAAATCAACATGTCTTATGTAATTAGCTTGAGTCTTTTTTAGAGAAATATCTACAGTGCTGAAAGATCAGGCCAAGAAAGACACCCTTCTCCACACACACACACACACTCACAAGCAGACACGAGGGCTAGCTAAGAGGACGCATCAAAATAGCACCTCAACTCCAGCTGAAATCATGCTCCCTTTTCTTTCACTGAGCACCCACCACAAGGCTGGAGATGGTTGGATTTCTGGGGAAAATGGACAGGAGACCCAAGAAACACATTTCCTTCCACACCCCCTGTCTACCTCACTCAGGGCCAGAGACCAAACAGCTGCACCAGCCACAGGCTGTGAGCAGGGGGGCTACCACCCATGTCCGGGCTCCCCTCCTCATGCTGTTTTAAGCTTGCACAAAGAGCTGCTGATAGCAGCAATGTCCTCTCCATGCATGTACATAGTACTCATATCCCCTGGTTTCCTAATGGGAGTGGGCAGACTCAGTGTTTGTCACCTGAAATCTCACTTAAAACTTGCAAGGAGAATGAGTGGGGGAGAGACAGTAATACATTTGGCATTAAAATTTGTCAATTAAATCTGCAAAGACTGACTACCTTGGATTTTTGCTGTATCACACCCTAGCTATGCTCTTTCAATGCCTCTGTCCTGCTTCCTTCTACAGTTTTTGCAACAGCCTCCTGTACACACGCTGCCTTGCAGAGCACGACAGATAATTTTCTGGGTTTTATTAGCTTTCTGAAAACACATGGAGCTGGGCTCCTTCACTTCAGCTCCCTTAAAGTTTAATAGGGTGTCTATTGTAAAGCTAACTTTTTCATTCATTTGCTCATACAGGGAATATTTCCTTTGAACAGCAGGCATGTTCTGCTAGAAAAATCCCTTTGGGAAAATATGAAGCTCTGAGAAATGTTCTGTCCTCCCTCAAAGAGGTCCCTTCTGAACACAGACAACTTCTGCTGCTATTTAACTATCAATAACACCAACCCTCCACCCCCGCTGTACCAGTATCTGCTGAAGTACTAAGCTCTGCAGCAATCCGTAACTTCCAGTGCCATGTAAGCAATTAACCTGATTTTAATGTTACACAGGTATGTTACCAACAGTCATCTGTAATTCTTTAACATTCTTCTCAGTGTAAATCACCTCAGAGGCAGGGTAGCCCCTTTTCTAAGGAGTTTCAAGAAACGCTGAGTTAAAAGCCAAGGAGCAGAGAGGCAACTTTTCAAAGGAAAACATACCTCAAGATTTTTCACTAAAAAAAAAAGAAGAAAATAACAATATGAAAGCCTTCATTTCAATTTAATTCACAGTGTAAAAAAGCTTAATAATATGGCTGTCCAAGAGAAAGATTCCAAAGAAAATCTTTATGGGAAATTTTTAAGCTAACTAAATTTCTTAAGATTGCACATGATTAACCAAGTATTTCTGCAGATTTGGAGTTTGAAATGCATTTTTACACTTGAACCCAAATGTTTCAATTGCTCAGGGACAACATAGGTGCATAGGATGCAAGTGGGTGCTGAGTGAGAGGAAAGGACAAAACCTTCTCATCCATTTACTTTAAAAATCCAAAATTCAGGCTTCTGCATTTAAGGATCAAAACCTAAAAAGTGTTCTCCTATATGTTTGGGCTCTCCCATGCGTGATGCCATCAATGCATGTGTTTGCAGCAGCAGCACATGAATTCCCATTGTATGCACTGTTCCTTTCCCATTGAAGCTATCCCCAAGGACCTCTCTTGCAATGGGAACAGAGTAGGCCAAGCTCTATTTTCAAGTGTCACCCTGGCAACTGCTTTCCCTTCCACCTGGATGTCACATCAAAGAGACATTCCTTCCACCTCTCAGGTTTAACACAAGCCTTACAACTGCTGGGAAGGTCTCACAGCCCCAGCCCTGGAGATTGGAGAATATTTTTCCCCATGCCTCCCTTTTGAAGCTGTCGAGTATTTAGCTTTCACAAAGAAAACCAAGATAATGTGGCCTAGTTACACTTTAAAAAATCAGAAATCAATAGGATTAATTTATTTTTTTTGTGATTCTGAATTTCTCTTGGGATACTGAGATGCCTGAGGTTAACAGTACTGCCCACAATTTAGCCCAGAAATTTGATTTTGCATGTCTGCAGCTGGTAAGTGTAATAGACTTTCCATGTTATTTTATTTGAGTACCTATTGGAAAGCCATATTGTCTAGCCAGCACAAGTATCCAGGACAGTGGGATGGGAGTTTAACCTTCTCTCCTCTCCCCATAGGAGGTTGGGCAGGTCATCCAGAGCAGCGCCTGCTCGCTCCCCTTGCCCCAGCCAGCCCCAGTCACCTCTGCTCCTCTAGCTGTAGGCAGCCACCCACACCGTGCCCCAGCGCTGAGCATCCTCAGCCCTCACTTCTCATGCACGTGGCAGCAGCAGCAATAACATCTCTGCAGGTAGGGGAGAAGAAAGGGATTTCCACTAGCATTTTATTTTATGTTTATTTTGTTCCACTTTATTTTTGTGTTACTGATGCTCAGTGTATCTCTTGCTTATAGGGTCACTCAAGCTGGAACTTCACATAAGGTCATTCAAAATACCAGGAGTAATCCCAGGCCAATCAAAATCAGAAACAAGATCTTCAATTGTAATTTTTTTTCTGTGGCCAGAGCTGCTCAGCGCAGAGAAAGAGAGGACAACATATGGCCTCTTCCTGAGGCAAATGTAACAGCTGTCCATTGCGCATGCCTTAAAGCACTTTCCACCCAAGCTCCTCATAGTATTTTGACCTGGTTAAGTATTATAATGCCTGTTTGAAAAACCGGGAACCTGTGGCCCATGGGGCTTCCTACAGTCACACAAATTGCCTAAGATTCACTTAAGACTGCAAGAAAATACCATATGCCTTCAGTTTTTTCTTTTCTTCCATTGACTATTCCTTGTTTCATACCAGAAGGAAAAAAAATAGGAAAAAGAAAAGGTGAAAAATGGGACCATAACTAAGGGAAAGCAGTTATTCTCCCACAACATCAATGAAATGTTCCCACAGTTCATTACTGGGTTCACAGCTTCCCATCTGCCACTACTGGCAGAGGGAACCAGTAAGTATTAGAAACTTTAAGAAACTAAACAACACCAGAGGTGAGAAAGCAGCACGTGTGTTTCTTGCTGCCTGTTTAGGATGGTGACAGGAGGGAAATGTTCTTTTGATCCACTGTGATCTCTGCCCAAGTTGCAGTACTTGGAAAAGGAAAACTGATACCCAGCTTCCACACACACATCCACCGCCGCCACTCCAGATATTTGAAACTGCTTTTGCCCATACTAAGAAACATGCAGAAGTGGGCCAAAAGCCAGGTGGGTGGAAGGAGGATGTCTCAGATTCTCAGCTGTAAATGGGAGGTGCCCAGCTGGCGGTGACTGGTACTAATGGTGAGAAGGTGAGGGAGACTGCGCTGTGTTCTGTGTTCCTTGTCAGGGGCAGTGTTTTAGGCCATCAGAACAAATAAGCCTTATTATAGGTGGGTCTAGAAGCCTGATTGATTTCCAAGCTTTCCATGACCATGGAGGAGTCTCAGCTCCCACTCAGTCATGGAGTTTGAATGTGGGTAGCCACCCTATCAGCTACAAGTGCCAAAATTTCACCTCTCTCTCCCATCTTTCAAGGAAAAAAAAATTAATTCTCTAAAAGGTGATTTTGTATTTAACAGACAGTTTATTACAAACCACTAGTGAAGCCAACAGAATTTGAGTGGAAGAGGAGATAAAAAGGCAGCATCATGTTAGCATAATTGAAAAAGTCCTAAATCCACAAAGAAATTGTCCATTTAAAATCACATTTAAGATGCACAACAAAAAAACAACCCAACAAATCAACCTTCGCTATAAGCTCATCAGTACAGTTGCTCCAGATTAATGCTGATATAACTGAAATCTGTATCCCACCCACATGAGAAATCTGTAATGAGCAGGTGGGAGATCAGACATGGTTCTATGGAAAATTTATATGTATCTAAAAAAAACCAACCAATTCAGCAATGCAACACAGCTAGTTGATTTCCCATTCTGGGTTTGTTCCCAATAGTACTTTTGCAAAGTTGTGGTTTTTTTCCTCCTTCAGGCAGATTTCAGTTGCGTGGAGCAGCACAACCTCCCCTGGTGTGCACTGCCAAACAGCAGCAGCCGGCTGCCACAGGCTGCTGGTCTGCAGGTTGCTGCTCCTCCCCAGTCACCACCGCAGCGGGGTCAAAAGCGAGCAGCATTCAAAGTAGGATGTGCCACCCCTTTACATGGCGTTACTGCTGGAGGGAGAAAACGTGTGGAGGGATGGAAGAAGCCTGTTTTCTTTCAAGCAGAGGCAGCTGAAAGAAGGCACTGAATGTAGAAAACATTTCCAAAGTGCTATGGTTCCACAAAACCTGCTGAATGTCTCACAGTACCAGGGTTACACAGAATTGGAAGAAAAGGAAAGTAAGTGGAGAAACAGAGCGACTAAAGGTATATCAGATCTGACACTCTACAAATATAGGAGACAACTGATAGAAATCTAAACCATACTTCACTCCGTGTCTCTAAGCAATGAGTGCTAGTGAAAAAGGACACAGATTTTGCTCCTGACAGTAACTGGGTCTGATACATTTGATGTGTTTAACAGTTTCCAGTATTCTCAGGCAGAGGAGGGCAGCAGAAATTTAGTAATCCCATATTCCCACCACAATGAAACGTGTAAGACATTTGTAACACATTTGTAACATGAAGGTACAAAAATGAAGAAGAGGTTACTGATCTAATGACTGATCTTGTAACATGGGCTGGAGAGAGGATTGCAATGTAAATATGGTAAAAACCCAGCTTTGGGGATGGCCAGGAGAGCCAACGTTACCTTCAAGAGAGAGTGTCCAGCAGCAGAGCTGCCAGGAGCTACAGAGGGGAAGGGACAGTGCTCTACTGAAAGAGCGGTGCTCCGGGAGCCGCACCACCACCAGAGCAGTGTGGCTCAAAGGCACTCACAGCTCAGCATCAGATGGTCCTCAACACAGCACAGTGTTAGTAGCCATAGTGACTGGGCTGCCATAATGGTTTCTAACTGCCTATATGAAAACCATATATATGGCTTGCTATGCATTTAATTTTAGCTAGGGAATAAAAAGGAACAGTTGGGAATTTTTCCTGTGAAGGACTTGATTTCAGGGACAGGGAGCCTGAATAAGGTTGCAGAAGCCAGTGAAGCACTCACATGTTTCTTGCATGTATTGTTCTTTCTGTGAGCTCTGCTCCCCTTTCCTCCTTAGGAGGGGGTGCACCTTGCAGTTTGGGAAACATTGCTGTAGGATAGAAACTGGAAGGTAGGCGAGGAGCTGGAGGCTGTTGCAGAGAGTGTTTTAGTTTGACAGGGTAGGAAAAAATGGAGCAATCTGCAGTAATGGCAAGGGAAAGTTTTGTTTTGTTTGGTTTGCTTTTTACTCTGGGCAACTCTTTTGCTGTTTTGTTCGATTCCCAACCTCTCCCTCTCCGGTATTGCTCCATTCCTCCTCAGCCATCCCCTTATGCCTCCCACTCACACGTTCATTAAGGATTAATTATTTCCTTTACACTCATCCTTGCCAACCCTGGCCTTCCCCCCATGCTCAGAGCTTTCCCAAGCTCCTTCAGCTCTGCACAACCTAGCTTCTGCTCGCTTAGAAATCCCCTGTTTAAAGCAAACAAATCTCTGTTCAACCAGCTGGGACCATTTCTTCTTCCCCTCCCCCAGGGGAAACCACTATCCCAACCTTAAAGTCAGACCCTCCCTTGACCTTGACATGGAGGGTCTACAGCCACATCACTCAGAAAGCTTCACATCCCTGCCATCTAATGCACCTGGGCTCAGAAACCTGTTTATTTCTTGTGCTGGCCCTGGGAAATTGAAGGAAGCAGCAGGAAATCCTATGACCAGCCGTTATCAGATCAGTCTAATATAGGCAGAAACTGATGCTCCCTGTTCTTGGGCAGCCCAAGGGCTCGCAGGGATGCCCATACCCAGGGGGATGCAGCTGAGCTGCCCCAAAGCAGTGTTGCCACACAGGCTGCTGTGCTGGTGGTAGTCCCCAACCCAGCCCACCCCAATACCCAAGTCTGGATAGCTGCAGTTCTGGCTTGATTGCCGGGGCTTTGTCCATCACCTGTAATGAACAAACTGCAGTGCGGCTACATAAAATATAGCTCATGTGTAGGGGAAGTCTGGAGGCAGGAAAGGGGAAGACACAAATCATCCAGGCACAGAGGAAGAGAAGATGAGGAGGGTAGATATTTATAATTTTTTCCCCTACAAGAACACCTACACCTTACCCGCAACAGGAGTATCAAACATTCATATCAGCTAGAACCTGGGGTTTTTGGAGGTGGGATTTTTGTCTGGCTTTTTCCTTTTTAAAGAAAGTGTTTCTCCATCTCACTAGCTGAAACTTAAAGAGCCTCCTGAGAAAGGGGTAGCCCCTTCACTGCCACCCAGAATTAATATGTTAATTTAAAGACAAAACAAACGTGTTAGTCTTTGAAATGACTATGAGGCTGCTAGCTGGAAGAGCTGTTTGCATGTTAAATGGTATGACTGCCTGAAGACAGCATGAAGTGTGAAAGGTGTATATACAATGCAGACTAGTACAGCAGACTCTTTTCTCCTTATTAGTAGCTTTTTTTTTCCCCCTCATTCAGAGCCACACGTCACTGGGAAAGTAGGTACTGATAGTGTTCTTCCTTTGCGTCCCAAAACACAGAAGGGTGTTTGCCTAAACATGCAAGCACAGAAGCAAGACGTGTGTATTTTGTATAGGAAGCTGCTTTTGTTTGCTGCCAGTAGGATACACAATGTGCTCTCTACAGGGGATCAAGATGTAGGGCTGTACAAACACCAAGCAGCAATACCTTACATAACTGGCCCTGGGGGAGAGTTGTGTGTCATGAGGAGAAACAGTTTTGCCAGGAAAGGTAAAACACAAGAGACGATGTAGAATTCATGGAAGAAAACAAGAGGCTGGTGGAAAAAAAATAAAAACAAACCAAATTATCTGTGCAGATTATCACCAGACAGACCACTCTGAGGAAAACAGCCGCAGAGCTATGACTACAGGTTCACAGTCGATTCATCACTTACCGCAGCAACTGCATCCATAACCCTTCCAGCGTGGGGGATTTGGCCAGTCTACCAGCACCAGGCAAGCAGGATGGCTCGTGGGGCTCTTCCCGTGCCACTCAGGTCCCTTGGTGAGCACCTGTCTCTCCCAGATGGGGTTAAAGGACAGGAATGCTGCAGAGCCAGGACTGGCTCTAGGGTGGGAGAAAGCAGGTTACTGTGAGTCTGGTCGGGGACACAGGGGCGGGTGGTGTCCTGTGAGTCAAGTGCTGAGCCAGGGAGGACCAGGGATGTTTCGAGACCCGCTAATGCACTCCCACTCCTCCCCAGGGGACTGCCTGGATGGGGGGTGAGGGCAAAGCACAGCAGGCTGGCTGTCCCCAGAGTCCTGGTCAGAACCTCTGTGCTTATGTGAAAAGTACTATGGGCCTACTTATAGAAAATAACCCCATAATGGCATGACAGTGTCTAAGTTTTGCACATGGATGAATAGACAGGTCCCTCTTGGATAGCTCGGCATGGGAAAGGGAAACTTTCTGGAAAGAGAGACTGGATGAAAGAGTAAAACAGGCTTGTAATTTATTGACAGCCTGAAACTCTATTTGTAAGAAGGTCACTCACTGCTGGATCTGCTGAGAAATTCGGCCCATTGCAACCAGCAACAGTTTTTCTAAACCTTAACAAAGAGCAGACAGTGACAGTATCACCGACTGTTCCACAGAGTCCCTGAAACTGCAGATGCTCTGGTTCTCCCTGACGCACAAACACCAGCTTCTTCCTTTTTAAGCTACTCCACTAATACTTATTTCTGTCTGGGAGAGTCAGGGATTTCAAGTGACCTCTCAGAAGTCTTGCAGACCACGTGGAGAGCAGCTACATGAGAGCAGCCTCACAGCACTGTCCATCTAAAAGGAAGAAATTAAGACCTCCTAGGAAATGAAAACCAGCTCTTCCCTTCTGCAGCTTCCCACTAGCATTGCCTTCAAGGACAGTCCCCCTCTATACAGATATGTTGGCAATGCAGTATATTGTTAGGAGCTGAAGGTCTTAACCAAGGCATCAGTAAACATCCAAGCCAAACAAACTTAACATGCTTTTTGATGAAGTATGTTATTCCCATCACTTCAGTGAGGGTCCTTCACCTGCTAACAAACATTCATCGACAATCACTGCAGACAGAGTTTCAACAAAAAGATGGAAAATGTAATGTAAGCTGGAAGCAGCAGTGAGCTGCCAAACTGTTAAGCAGGGAAATGGGTTTGATTTTTATAGATGTCTTTTGCACTTCAGAGAAGTACTGTAATTGCAGATACCAAACTGAGTAAGAAATAACAGTTCTTCTGCCAGTGCAGACGAAACACTCCCCAAAGCCTGTTATTAATAGAAAAGCACGGGCATTGCCAGCAAGATAAAAAGGTCAGGAATAACATTTAGATATTTTCCAATTAAAAAAAAAAAAAAAAAAAAGAAAGAGAGAAAGAAAGTTGTTCTAGTCATATTCCGAGGTGAAGCAGAAGTGCAGATTACATTAATACTGTATTTGCACTAGGCTGAGAATACAAATGCATGACCATTAAGTATCTATGGAGCAACAAAGTCTAAGGCAGACAGCTGGCTCTGCAGCCCTGCTCCCAGCCCCAGCCAAGCTGCCCCATCCCAGGGCCTGCAGCTGGGAAACAGGGACTGCCATTGCCTTGAGTAAGAGGTCTGAGGCCTGGACTGAAAACGCTCTAAAGAGCAAGGGATTTTTAGTA
This sequence comes from Falco punctatus, assembly GCF_963210335.1. Lineage (NCBI taxonomy): Eukaryota > Metazoa > Chordata > Aves > Falconiformes > Falconidae > Falco > Falco punctatus. The sequence continues at coordinate 81,176,342 of NC_137581.1, forward strand.
TTGTTATTGCTGAAAGCAGTAGCGCTTTGCCAAGGGTTCAAAAACAAGTTAGGAAATATTCCAGATCTGCTCATATACTTTCTCTGTCTTTGAAAAATGCTCAGAAACTTAAAAAAAAAAGCCAAAAATAAAATCCCACACACCACAACCCCAAAATCTGAAGATAACCTAGGGAATAAAAGAAGCCCTTTCCTCAAAAGACGCATAACAAATTGTTTTTCTCAAAAAATCAAAACCACAGAAAAAGACCTACAACAAACCATGTGGAGAACAGAAGCCTAAACGGGATTTCTAGAAGAATTTCCATTAAAGGACCGATTTGTAAGAAGTGAATTTGCCTACTCCTTTGCTGTATTTTTTTCTTATGTACAACCTTATTAAAAAATGAAACTATGGAAATGACATACCCTCCATCTTTCCCCTAAAACTGTTTTTTAATAGCACTAACTGAACCAAAAGAACTACCCGAAACCCCAATTGTAGTCAACTCTATAGAACCTGAACTCAAACTACAAACATGAAAGAATGAAATATTTGATCCAGGATTTTTCACCTTCACCTTTATGCTTGCAGGTCAAAGACAGACATTAAATCTTTTTTCAGAAGTATTTAAAACCCTGAATCCAAAATTATCTGCAGTACTGCTTTAAGTGTTTGCAGAGTTGGAGCTTAACATAATTCTGAAAAATGATTAATTGGTAACCTGTAAGGAAAAGTTATTTAAACTACAGGTGCAGAACAATTTTTAAGCATGCTGTTCTTTGTAGCACATAACACTTTCTTCTGGACAACAAAAGAAAATACTCCTAGCATTAAAATTATTTTTAGAATTTTACCTGAAAATCTTGAAACTACAGTATTTTTGTCAGAACATTGATAAAACAGAAGTTCAGTTCTCCTTACCACATGCTTTTAAATATTTTAGAATGTAACCTCAAGAAATTACGACTTCAGATATATTCCTTGGTTCCTTAGTAGCCTATAAAACTGTGTAAAAGGCATGCAAATATGACAATGAAATACTGACTAAGAAAAATTCAAAATTTAAAACCTAACCTACCAATAGAAATCTATAATTATTCTTCAATATTTTTAAAGCACTGCAAATACATTAATAATTTGTTGGAATTACAACTTTATGTCTATCTCCTTCAAGGCAGTAGGGTATGACCGATAGGGAGAAATAAGTGGTTCCTACATTGATAGGAAAGCTTTGCTCTCAACATCATTACATGATAAAATGGATAGATTACTTAGGTAGTTCTATGGTTTAGTGAAATCATTTATCTCTTCCAAGATATATATAATATTTTAAGGGGCTTTATTCCAGGCTAAGCAATTTTTGATACAATTTAAGAGATTATATAAGTTGCCAACACATCTTTAAGGGTCAGCTTTCTTTTTGATATATACTGCCACAGTTCTATCATATAGGCTATTCAATATGAAGAGTAAAAAAATATTTGTGTAGCCCTCTGAAAATAAGTGTTTAATTAGCATGTTTTTATCTCTAGCTGTGCAGCTCAGAAAGTATAAAAGTTATTTAAAAAAAAGAAGTAAAATGTCAGAAGCTCAGTAAATGCACTATAATTTATTATAATGTACTTCACCATATACTTTACTGTAGCATAGCATTTCATTATGGAACAGTTTTCCCAAAATGTATTTGATATTAAAACTCAAAATGATTCAACAATTGAAACTGAAATTTAAAATCTATTTTTGTTTTTTAAAAAAATTAGAATTCTGTAAAAGTAAGTGTGGATTTTTTCATACTTTTCCTTTACAAAATCTAATATCTGTACAATATTTATTTTTTTCATGCTCCTCCCACCAAAACCTCAGTAACACACCACCACCTTTTTTATTCACAGATTCCTAGAATGGTTTGGGTTGGAAGGGACCTTTAAAGGTCATTTGATCCAATTGCCTCAGCAATTAGCAGGGTTTTCACCTAGGTCAGGTTGCTCAGAGCCCTGTCCAACGTGGCCTTGAATGTTTCCAGGGATGGGGCATCTACCACCTCTCTGGGCAACCTGCTCCAGTTCACTACTCTCATTATAATTTTTTTTTTCCTTATAGCTAGGCTAAATCTACCCTGGTTTAGTTTAAAACCAATATCCCTTGTCCTATTGCAACACACCCTGCTAAAATGTCTGTCCTCATCTTTTTTTATAGGTCCCTTTAAGCACTGAAAGGCCGCAGTTAGGTCTCTGTGGAGCCCTCTCTTCTCCAGGCTGAACAACCCCAAATCTCAGCCTGTCCTCACAGGAGAGGTGCTCCAGCCCTCTGATCATTTTCATGGCCCTCCTCTGGACTTACTCCAACAGGTCCATGTCCTTCTGATGTTGGGGCCCCAGAGCTGAACCAGGTGGGGTCTGAGCAGAGCAGAGGGGCAGAATCCCCTCCCTGGACCAGCTGGCCACACTTCTTTTGATGCAGCCCAGGATTCAGTTGGCTTTCTGGGCTGTAAGCACACATTGTCGGGTTTAATCCACGAGCACCCCCAAGTCCTTCTCAGGGCTGCCCTCCATCCATTCTCTGCCCAGCCTGTATTGGTAATGCAGGCTGCCCCTGCACAGCTGCAGGTGCTTGCACTTGGCCTTGTTGAACCTCATGAGGTTCACCTGGGCCCGCTTCTCTAGCTGTCCAGGTCCCCACGTTCTACTCTTCAGATAAAAAACAGCTAACATTAAGGCATGCAAATTGCCAGCAATCTTGACTTTAGGTGTTAAAAATCCTGAATTATGAATAGTCTCAAAACCCAGAAACTCCTGGATCAGGAAGCATTTCACACAGGCTGGAAAGAAGGGGCATTTAAGGGAAATGTCTTTTTTTTCCCCTAGAGTGAATGGACATGAATTTTCAGATCTGCCTCTGTGTTCTTTGATCTGCTCTTTCCTTTATACTTTAAATAGAAAAAAAATATCCCACTGTAATCTGAAATGGGTTCAAATCAAAACAGGTCATCTGTGCAATGCTGCTTGTACTTTGACAAGGTCCTCCCCCTGCCTCAGCTATCTGGGAGCAGTTCCCAGCCTCTCATGCAAGTTGGGGCAATTCTGCATTCCCTATGCAAAATGAATATTGCATGACATACAGCTTGATGAGAACTCAAGGATGTTTCAAAAACTACAGCAAACTGCATACTTACAGTACACCAGGCTAAGCAAAAGCATTCCCTGTTTAAATGCATGATGTTAGTGCATGGAAGCTGGGGACACGATACTGTGTTAGCCTTGAGCTGCAAGACTCAGTAGCATACAGGAAGGAGAGAATAACAGAAAGGATTTCCTTTACATATACTGGGCACAAAAAATATCTTTAGCCAGTAATCTGATTTTGGACTACAATTAAAGAAAAAAGTTACACAAGAGATAGGGAATTAACAGGTTTCATGTCTTCATATCAATCCAAACATTAATTTTTGGGTGCCATGTCTATGCCATAACAGAGGGTGAAGTCTGCAGTTCAAGTAACCAAACATCTTTTCGCATTGCAGGAAAGTCTGTTTCTATTAGATGAGAAGGACAGAGAAGTTCCTCATAGCACATATGCTCCCGAAGGCAATATTAATTCATACTAATGACTACTATAGAACGACTATAATAAAAAATATGACTAATAATTCATTAATGATTGTCTTAAGTATCTTATTTTGCATAGATGTCAACCTTGTGCCAGTTACTGTACAACACACAGCAATCAGTGAAATATCTGCTACCTTACTGTAACGTACTTAGCACTGCATTGATCTTTATCATGCTCAAGGAAGTGGCCAACATGAACATTTTACTACTGCAGCTAATGCCAGAGGCTATTCCTTTGTTTCAAGTGGAAGGTGCTCATCTTTTAAGCCCTGAAGCTATTGATTTCATATCTCACTGTTTCCCTGGGTGGGAAATACTGTATCATGCACTAATGCTGTCCATATGGATTTTGTTAGAATGTCCAGTTAAAATACATAAAAAAGACCACCTGATTTCCAAATACTTGTCCAAGTTTTTAAGAAAACTATTTCAAATGTCAATTTCAAATTTCAAGCACATCAAAACCACACTTTTCACTCTTCTGCTTTATAATTTTAAATTGCAGCCAATTGTCAACAATAGTAAGGATGGAGAAAGGTACAAAGAAAGTTTCCTTTTGTCTCTATACACAAATTAAATAATATTTTTACTGTGTAAAATTTCCAAGGAGCAAATGCCTTTCTCCAGTAGCACTGCCAGAATATTATGGATTTTCTGGTCCCCTCCTGCCTGCACTCCTCCATCTTCGATGCTTGCAAGCCATGAATCCTCCAGAAGGTACCTGGTGAGATAATTGTATTGATTTCCTTCACCCCTCCATGTTCTTGGCTTACCTTCTTCTTCCACATCCAGCTTACTTCACTTGCTTTGACAAGGTTTTACTGTCCAGCTCTAGCCCTGTTACCCAGACAGAAGCCCAGCAGCAGAGTCAGTTCCCACCTCCCCTCTCCTGTGCCTGATCCGAGTACTTGTGCGTTTTCCTCTGCTGATCCTCACATACAGGGAAAGCAAAGTTGCCAGAGTCTGTAAACCCATTCCTTTTCCAAACATACCCTGCCATGGTGGTTATCACTGAAGAGTCCTGTGCTGTTGTTGCCTTCCCCTGTTCATAATCTGCTCGGTTTCATCCACCTGTTCTTGACTCTGAGCACTGCTGCTCATGGGTTATGGCACGTTGTGCCTAAGCACACTGTCAGTAAAATGAGTGGCCAAATTAGGAAGCTAATAGGTCAGAAACGGCCACTCAGGAGAGCAGAAGCAGAAGCTGCCTATAAAATATATCAGCCTGGAGACCTCCAGCTTTCTTACTGCAGTCTGTGTCTTTCCTGGCACCCTTCACCACAAAAGGGAAATGAGGAAGGAGCCATGGGCACTTTTACTTTCTATATTAACCAAAGCGGTTTGGGATACCCCTTTTTTTCCCTGCTTATCGATTGTGAGTGGGGTCTCACAGTTTCTGTGAAGATTTACAGAGTGTGGCAGAAGGTGGGGGTGTCCCACGCGCAGTGGTGCAGCCTTGCCTTCACTGCTGTCCCTGGGACTGAAGCTGCCCTGCACACAAGACGGCAGCAGGAATGGGCTCACTCGCCCTCTTTGCTGGTGAGAAGTGGGTTTGGGTTTACTCTTTTCTCTTGCTTCTTTTTTGACATCTGGTGCTACCACACAGAAGGCCTCAGCAGCACAGAAATCAGGCAGTTTCTCACAAATCTGCATTTCTCATGAAGCTTTATTCCATCAAGATCTCTTTATTTATGCATAAGAAGGATGCTCCTGTTAGTTTGGGCTGGAGTCTAGGCCTTTGGAGATGTGCATGTACTTCTGGTTTGCCCCAGGCTTCTTGTGGCTGGGAGAGGGCAGTGTCACCATGCCTTACCCCAACATGTGCAAGGGAAATAAAAGAGCCCTTTCATACTTCACCCTGCTTCTGGGAGTACAAAATATCTGGGAGGCGTTCAGCTGTCACACTGAGTGCTGTGGAGAGACAGGGCTGAAGGCTTGTCACAAGGACTCACCCAAAATCTTTTCATGATAAAAAATTCTTGCTGGGTTCAACTAACCTAGTGGTTTTCAAGTGTTGCATACAAGCATTTGGGCTTGACGAGCTTTAAATGACCTGGAGAGCATGGGTTGGACAAAAACATGCCTTTTGAGTAGTTCTGGAGGGTGGGCTACCAGGCTTTACATTCCCACACAATTTCTCTCTTTGCGGGTGTCAGCAGGCACCCCATGGTACTGGGTCTCCAGCTCCAAGGCATCATGAATATAATTAATTTTCCAAACTCACCATCTATGGTCATGAAGACAGAGTCTAAACCATTCATAGATGTGCAGGAAAGCTTGACTACCTGTAGTACATACTTAAATACATGTGTATACATATATACCTATATATATGCATACAGTTTATCAACTGAGCTACGAAAATGTATTACATTGTCCTATAAGACTGAACAGTCAGCAGCTGCCTGGGTGCAGGAATATTTTTTTAAGGTTTCAGAAGGAGAAAAGAATTCAAATTCATTTTTCATTATGGGAAATAATAATTTTGATTCCAAACTTCAACATAGCAAAAACCTTGACAAAGCAGAAATCTTGAGTCCTCCATATGTCAAATATGAGACTCCTAATGCAAGTAAGCCTTTCAAAAGTTTACTGAAGGAATGGCTGACCACTGCTTTGCCTCCCAGTCCCCTGTTTTCTACCCTTTTTAGGTAACAGACTAACTTCCCTATTTAGAGTTGAAACTGTAAAGCTGGTCTTTCAACATCACCAGTCTGCATGCTGAATCCTAAGCTTATATTTACTGACCTGGAAAAAAAAAATCCCCATTACCTTCTGAATCAGCAATCATTTCAACACTGTGCAGAGCTCACAGAAGTAGATACACAAAATTTAACACCAGCAGAAAGCACATGAGTAGTAATCAGAGCGATGAAGGGCTGCAACAAACAGTTTGATGAACCTGAAAGCTTCGTTGGAAGAATACTGATAGTCCATTTGCAAGTGGGAAAACTGCCTGAAACTTCAGGGTTGATTTTTTGGGAGATTTGTGTAGAGGCTTCTGTTTGTTTTGGATTTCATTATGGAAAAATAACATATTTATTTATGTATTTTACAGTAACTTGTACAAGAATGAGAAATGCAAAGCAGTACACGAAAAGCAGTTAAATGCAGCTCTCCGTAAGAGTGTAAGTCCTTTGAGACAGTAAATACATGAAGAAAACTGACAAAATCTAAACATCTGATATTTTGTGTCAAGACATCATGCAGTGCCCAGTATGTGGTCTAGAAGCACCTGTATTATTACTTATTGGAGAGAGAAGCATATTCCTACACATAAATTTTATGCTCTAAACCTAGATGAAACTAGATCATCACTGGGGTATAAAAAAGCCTGTGTGCAGAGGCCATCCATAGTAAGTTCCAGACCTATGACTCAAACTCCAAGACACCAAAGGGTTACAAACAAATAATGTGAAAAGTACATGCAGACTTACTGGCAGGCAAAACCTGAATTTTGTAAACCTTGTACACCCTGATTAGACCATTCAGTCTCTGAAGTTTTGTTGAGGTTGTGTCTGAGCATGAATTTGCTCAAACTTTCTGTTTTGTGGACATCCTCAGGAAAAAGGGTGAAAAGCTGAGGACTGTCAAAGACAGTGAGGTACCACATTAAAAACACAGCAGGGCAGAAAGATGTAATTTTGTGCTAGGCTGCTATAGCATCTAGTCATCCTTGAAATATCTCATTTCTGTCATGAACAAGTCTACTGTATGAGTGAGTAAAAGAAGTAGAAAGGAACAAATCATTCTAAAAATTCAATGTGGTTGATAAGGCACCATAAAAAATTCCTCATGTTTAGCATAAGCAAACAGACAAGACATTATGCCAAGAGAAGGATGATTAAATGTTCCATCAGTAGAAAGGGATATGGGAAGTCCACCTGAGAGAAATAGATGAGAAAAATGGAAACACCAAGAAATGGGGAAGACAAACAAATGGACCCAAAGGTACTGTTAGTGGGCAGGTAAGGGGCAGACTTGGTTTAACTCTGGCAATCCTGTCAGCCACATAAAGTCCTAACTGAATTAAAGCAGGGAGGCATTCATTCAGATTTTGCATACCCCCAATTTGCTGTGAAAGCAGGTTGTAGTGAGGTGGGTGTCAGTCTCTTCTCTCAAGTAACAAGCAATAGGACAAGAGGAAACAGCCTCAAATCACTCCAGGGGAGGTTTAGACTGGATATTAGGAAAAATTTTTCACCAAAAGGGTTGTCATGCACTGGAACAGGCTGCCCAGGGGAGTGGTTGACTCACCATCCCTGGAGGTATTTAAAAGACAGATAGATGTGGCCCTTAGGGACATGGTTTAGTGGTGGACTTGGCAGTGTTAAGTTTACAGCTGAACTTGATCTTAAAGGTCTTTTCCAACCTAAATGATTCCATGATTCATGCAAAATTGCATATTGGGTGAAGCAATGGGGAGCCAAACCACCTTGGCTACCTTTCCTTTTGCCCTCTCCCCATGCCCTTCTCTTAGCCTTTTTTATATTAAAAGTTTGAGATAACCTTTGGGGTGCCCTTGAGCTACTCAGCAACAGGTGAATTTAAACATGAACAAAAAAACCAAGGCCATGCTTTTGAAAGAGCGACCCAGGCATGTTGCAAAAGTCTTTTTCTTCTTCCAAAATGAAAGCTGAGGCAGACCTACTCATGTCTGTGAGGAACCCACAGACTGCCCAAGCACCCTGGTGGTGTGTGTGGCCAAGCCTGGGTTGGTGAGCCAGTCCGCATGGGGTGGCTGCTCCTTGGCGATGCCCCTGGACCAGTGTGACTGGGGCTGAGTGGCAGGTACACTGGTCACCCTGGAGGGATCCTGGTCCCAGCCTTTCCTCCCTGTCATGCTATGCCAGCCTTATTTATACTCAGGGCTGCTGTCATGGTGTCCCCTTCTGCTCTGCTGTTGCAGCTCTGTGATCAAACCAGTGCAGAGAGACAGCTCACGTGGCTGGGGGAGCTCCATCTCCTGCCAGCCCCACTCTCCCTCCTGCCGGCACCCACGCAGGCACTCACTGAAGTGGGTCATCCCAGGCCTCCTTGCTTTGCGGGGTGGCTTCTCAGCTTCTGGAGAATGACTGCCGCCTCTGTACTTTAATTCTCCAACTGTTAGAAGCATCTGCCCTTTGCTAGTTCTCGATGCCAGGAGCTCAGGGAACTGATTTTTGAGGATGAATGTATTCCTCCCTCTCCCTCTCCACAGCTCCCCATTTCTCTTTTCAACCTACCTCCCCCCAAAAAAAAACCCAAAACACAATGTCTCTGAAAGCATCACTGTAAAAAACCTCAACGGTAAAAAGGAGGGGAAGGAAAAAAAGGAAAAAAGAAAAAGAAAAGGCAAGAAACGGTTTCCATGGCAAATTTGCAGGACTTAATCTCAGCACGAAAAGAAGAATTTTAATATTCTTTCCTTGTTTTAGAACATGCTGGATAGCAAATGAAATTGTCTGTTGTGTGTTGGCTTCAAGGGTATTGCACTGATTTATGTCCATAGAGACTTTGTCCATTATTTTCTTATTTTGTTCTCATAATCAGAAAGTTGCTTATGACTGCCATGTGAAGAAGATTAACATAATTTAAATCAACAGCTTTGTCCAAAAGCTACTCAGAAACTGGCAGAGTTTGCTAGGAAATAACCAAGGTCTAGAGGTTTCTCCCTTCTGAAACTCCCTGTCGAAGCACTGATGGCAGTGATGCTATTTGGTTCTTCCAGATAGTATTGGACACCCTTGCGGAAATTACCCTTTCCTATAATGCTCCAAAGGTATTTTCTGTAGTGGCTTCCAATATCTCATTTGTTGGTGTTGTGACCCAAGACACATTCACTTTATGGACGTAGCAGGACAGACTTCAGTTTCCACTGGAATATCAACAGTGTCACACTGCTTTTGGCTTCAAACACTTATTTTTTCCCTTGTATAAATTCAAATTGATCTGGGAGGAGACAGCCTTTCTGCCTGGCAACAAGTTTACACACTGTCCAGTTTTGCAAGTACAGATATAAACACATTCAAACAAAGCCTGCAGATGATCAAAGATAATGAAATAAATGGATCTTTTGTCTTCTGTTTCTTTCAGCCTGGTAGCTGTTCTCCAATGTTCTTGATAAATAGCTCCTATCCCACCCCTCAGCTCCACCTTCTTCTGTAATTCATACAACTTCAGGGGAGATACCAGGCACTAAATCTTCTGGATATATTTTAAAAAAAAAGCAGCATCCATCCTGTTAATAAAACCACCTCTATACTTTACTGACACTTACATTTCCTAGCATAGCACTCCTTTTCTTGAGAGACAATAAAAAAGGGAAACATTAGGAAAAAATCTCAGTCTGCATTTAATTTACGTAAGTGAAACAAGGTTTTTGACTTCTGGTTTTCAGCTGGTTTACTCCTGTTACCTGGAGGGATTTTTATGTAAAAGCAAGATCAGTATTTGTTTATTTGTAGATAATTCATTGAACAAAATCCTATATATTGAAGTTGGACTCGATGATCCTTATGGATCTCTTCCAACTTGAGATCTCTTGTGATATACTGAAAAAGGTTAACATGTACAGGTGAAATTAAGTTACGTGGGAGCTGATGTATTCTTCAACTGTAAACACATCTTCCTTGGTCATATGAGAATATATGCTCCTCTATATTTTGCTAACTTCAAATGTTTTTCTTGAGACCTTCACCACATTTAGTAATTGTTTGGCCTCAGTACATTGAGTACATACGTATGTCTAAAATGTCAGCAAAAAGCATTAGGGATTTTTGAGATCATGTTTGGCCTCCACAGAATAACCACTTACTGGAGACAAGAGAGAAAACAGTATTTGTAAAAATTAATATATATGCAGATACATTACAATTTCTACACAATGTTCCAGTAAGAAGTAGACCCAACATGCAAAACTCAGATCTATGTTTTTGAACCACTTTGCATTTATAAAAAAAGCCATACAAACCCAAGAGGATTTGCTTGGATTTGGTCATTTGTCCTAAAATACACTCATGTAAGAACTAAAAGGATCAGTCAAACTTTATACCAAGATCAATGTCTGCACTTTAGGGTTATTTATTATCTGTGCAGTGGCAGCTCCTAGAGGTTTTGGTGCAGGCCTGGATGCTTTACACCTATGGGATTAATTCTGTTTCATTATAAGCTTATACAGATCTAAACTAAGGAACTTGTTGGCACCACCAGAATAAAAATAGTAACAGAAATGGCAGTTCCTGCTCTAAAGTGCCTACAGCTAAAGTTTGATGGGATTTTTCAAGAAGAAACAATACAATAATCCTAGATAACTAGGTATTATGCTTTTAACAGACAAAGGTAGGATTGGCTGCTTCTTATGACTAGTGAATACAAATAAGTATAGAGTAGGTACACGCTTACTTTATTGCATATACTTTTAAAATGCTTGTGTAATTATGTATAATGTATATTTAATTGAGCTATTGTATTTTTTTCAAAAGTTGTAATAAAAAGCTTAATCAACAATACTTAAATGTTTAAAAGTGCATGTTAAAATATTAGATGAATGGGAAAAGTTCATGTTGAGATAACATTTTTCAAAGAACATATATGACAGAGGCACCTTAATTCTGTTTGGTTGGCTCAAAATCTTCCCAGAGTCTTTTGAATACCTTATTATAAATTTAACAAATTAAGCCTAAATGGAATAGATTCTGAGAAGGATCTTGGGATGAGGAAGAAAAGTGTTTACCCATCTTAATCAGAATATAGTGAAACTAGTATCCATCTATAAATCACACTTCCGGCTCTTAACTTCTTTTCTTATTAGTGACCAGTGAACTGAAAGAGAGAAAATCATTTGGCATCAATAAAACGTTTTGTTACAGCAGGTATTTTTTTAATACATTCCCAATATAGAGAAGCTTTTCTTTGGGTATATTACTTGCAAGTCACAGATGGCAGAAGACATGAAACTTCATTTGGCATAGCTTCTCTAAGAATCCCTTCACGTGTTAGTCAGCACCTCAATAAATTATTTTTGCAGGTTAATCAAATCGGCATTTGTCCTTAGCGCAATGCTAAGCTTAAGACCTGCTTATAAAGATCCTGATGATTTCATTTATTTCAGCACACCCAAATTCACACGGTGGCTCTAGAAGACATTTTTAATTGATGGTAATTGCATGTGAACCTCCTAATGAGTCAGATGAGCTCTTGCTTTCCTTCTGCATTCCAATGAATTCATCTGGGTGTGGGAGCTGGGGAAAGCTTGTTAAATATAGAGCTCTGGCACTGAAAGACAAATGCAATGCTGCAGGACCACTGCTATTTCTTAAGAGTTTGGGCTGGGTGAGGGGTGTCCTCATTATCATTTCATATTCTTTCATAACTTTTTTTCTAAATCAAATAGCAAGCTAGAGATTGTTAAACATACATTAACATGGTTTACTTGCTGCCTTCATTTTCACCTTTAGAAATACAGATATTCTGTATTTGTGTGTTTCTTTTCCAGACAGATGCCACTACCCATTTTATAGGCACTTGCATTAAAGAGGTTAATCTCATTAGAAAGTCTCTAAAGCACAAAAGTTACAAGAAAAACTGGAAAAAATTCTACTCATTAGTTACTGAACTGGTTTTGCTGAAATTTTTGCAACAGAGTACCTCAGTGCAATTGCAAGTCTCTTTCTTGGTGCATTAAATACAGCTAATATTAACTGAATAAACAAAAATATGATCTTGAAAATATTCACATGTAATATCATCACCTCTCATCTTCGCCAAAAGTAAAACTGCACAGTATATATGTATCTTTACTTTTTACATACTGCTCATCTACAAACACTGCACAGTACACATATTTCTGGAGGTGATATACATTGATTTGAATCATGATTCTACAGATTTTCTGGCCAATCTCCACCCACACACACAGAGTACACTCCGTATCTTATTGTAGCTTTGCTTAATTCATCACGAAAATGCAAGTAGGGCTGATCCAAAAAGCACAATATTTTCATCTCTACATGAAAGCTCTGTAGGAGCTCTCTGGGTAACTTTGGGCCACCATCCAAGTCTCTGGACTTCCAGTCTAACAGTCACCCAGCTGGAAGACTGCTTTTGGAAGTGCCATTTGGCGACAGCACCATTTACTAGGTAGCAGAGAATTTGAGATTGGCTTCTTGTAGGAAGAAGTTTCAAAGATCAGAGAGCACTGCAATAATGCAACAGCTGCTTAGGAGTGCAGTCCATGTTCTGCATGTCAGAAATGTCTTCATGATAGGAGACCAGTAAATTTGATGTGGAAAATACGTCAAAGTCATGTTGTGGTCTTCAGCAGTAAAGCCTGGCTGCAGCAAACTCACAGTCATGACATGATGAATAACATTTCTAGTTCATTTCAAACAACATGCTCTGGCTAAATTGTCAGGATATAAATGAGATTTACCTAACAATTAATACATGCTGTACCAGCTCAGCACATCTTTTCAGTTGTTGCTTTTGGTAACATTTCAGACAGCTGTGTGCCAAGGGCCAAATTGTATAGAATTCCTTGCAACTATTAAAAAGTGGTCACAGAAATTTAATTACGTCCAACTTCAGGTTAGTACTGGTTAAATAGGCCAGATCCCTGAGCTTAATTTTTTTACTTTCTCAGAAAACACTACAGAAAGTAGTACAGGTGTACAAGAAAGTAAATAAGAAGGCAGGCATGTCTTCAAAAGGAAAAAGAGCTCAGGGTGTTCTTTCCTAAGGTTTTAATTTTAATGCCTTCTTTTTCATGGAGCAGCTGCAGTGGCAGGTGATATATAATAGCTTGCCAGTGGCTCTGCTGGTATTTACTGAGAGCAGAGGAGTGAGATGATGTGAGTGTCCCAAACTTGGGTTCAGGCTGTGGTGGGAAGCATCTTCTTCCCACTCTTCTTGAGCTTTTGTTTCTCTGTACTGACTTATCCCAGTCTCCATGTTTGTGGCACTTTCTTCCATTTGTTGCCTTTGCCCATTTGATCAGTCCTAGGCTACAATTCAGCGTTTCCAGCCCCCATCTCTTCATCCAGCCCATTCTTGTCCTCTTAATTTTCCTTCTTCTATCCCCCTGCTCACACACAACTCACTCAAACACACACTTCACACCCATGGTCCCAGGTCCCTCCCTCTGGTTTCTCATCTGACCTGCCTCTTTCCCCATCATATCTTGGCTTCTTCACCTCTTCACCTGGTCAGGCAAGATGTGATCGGTACATGTCTATTGGGCTGTTTCTCTCTTCTGACAGAAAATGGAATTTGGGATTTATGCCCATAAAATAGTTGCACCCGCGACCTGCTAACAAGGGTGAGGAGGTGGTGCTGCCCTCTGCTACCTGTACCAAAACCACTTAAGTGATTCCCTTAACAAAGAAAACTGAGAGTTATTTTCCAAAAACAAGTAACTAAAAAAGCTCATGAGTAAGGCCACCATTCCTTCTGCCTATGTGTAAATGTCATCTCCATGTTCTCTTCTGTGCTTGATCAGTTCCCACAGTTGCTCCATGGCCAGCTGCTTGCTGCCACCCCTGCCGGCTCCTTCCTTGCCTGAAGGGTGCAGGGCACCTGCCTGAAAGCCCCGTTCATATAAACAGGATGGGAGTGAATACAGTGCACACACTATGGGGTATACAGTATTTCTTGGGATCAAGCCCTCAGTCATAGAAGTCCTTGAACCTTGCTCGTAATTATCCACTTTTCTCCCCCATCACTGGAAATAATGTGCCTTTCAATTCCACGTAGCTTTACATTGCCCTGCATGCTTATTATTCTGTTGTATTTTAAGTGCTCTTCCAGTTTTCCCTCTGCATGTGACCACCCACTTCTCCACCTACAGTCTCTATAATGTGATTTCTATCTGCTGTATCTTATAATAGTTTAAATTATGCTAATTGTATTCAGAGATTAAAGTAAAAATCAGTACAACTATTATTCTGCCCATATACTGTACCAGTGCTGGTAGTTATTCTCTTCAGAAACGAACATGGCTAATAAGATAAGAAAATTACACTTGCACACAGTTCATCAGTTTCATATTTAATTAGTGAGAAAAAATTATTTCCATGTCTTCTTATTGAAGCAAAATTAACTCTTTTGCCTCTGACTACACTTGCTGTTGAAACCCCAGTTCAAACCATGCAAAGTGCTCTCCATACCAGCTTAAGATTCAGTGTCTTAAATCACTTAGGCTGTTTCAGTACACATATTCTTCTAGAAATGCCACAGGCAAACACGCCTGCATGGCATCACGGTGGACCATGGAGGCCATGCCTTAGCAGCAAGCACACTCCCAACAACCTCACTCGTTATAAAAGCACAAGGAGTTCATTCCACACACATTTCCTGGTCTAATTTTGTTAACGTGTCACGAACAGCCTGGTCTCCAAATCACTCTCAAATTTAAGACTAAACTTCTTAAACATTTACTGTGGCAACAAAAAAAGTGCTTTCAGAATTTAAGATGGCCATGATATGCTGTCAGAAGAGGCCAACACACTCCCACACTTGCTATAAATAACAAAGCAGAACACAAGTACAGGCTAGATTTAACTGAATTTCTTCAATCGCTGCAAAGTACACTTTGCTACATGTTGAAGAGATAATGTGTCACAACACATTTTGCATAAAGTGAAGAATCTATCTATGAGAAACACTTCTGTTTTGGATTTCCCCCCAGCCAGCATCATGGCAGGGACCCTTTCACTAAAAGTGGTCTAAATCTCAATCTCAAGCAAGTGGACACCATTTCAACCAGGCAAATAGTCTCAGCCATCTGTATATGGGTCAGATTTGCCATGTGGAGCTTTATCCTGGTTGCAGGTGGATGAGCAGAGTGCTCTGAGGGCTCTCATACTCATCTAGTCTCTCCAACAGAAGTTCTCAATATTTTTTTTTAAAACCGTCTGGTTAGTTTTTGATAAAGCCACAGGTGAGGGCAGAGAACCAAGTCTGCTGGAAGGGTATTGATTTCATTTGCATGTCACCTTCCAGAATATTCAGGGCTGAGGTTTACAAAAAGCTTTTGTTGGCATTGATGAAGCCCCTGCTGAAAAACCAACATTGTGTCCTGTGAAAGATGGTTCAGGTGCAAACTATTTAGTGTTAGGGCACTTCTGGACTTCATGTGTCTTAGGGTTGGGAAATATTTGGAATACTGGCTTATAAAGTTCAGCTTGCTTGCCTGGATTCACTAAAATCTGAGTGCTCTTGGTTACACATTGCAAATTTATTCAACTGTGACTCCAGAGCTTAATCCACCACAAGTGACCCAAACCTGAACCAGGTTCATCCATGTCAGCACAAACTGACCATTCCAGTTAGCCTTTCCTTTTAACAGCATTTTATAGCCATCTCCACACGGCCTCTGATGTAATTGCTACCAAAAAATGTAGGGCAATGGAAAATCAATCATAACTATTATAGATGCTCCACCTTTACTGTTATTGGACTTTCATTCTTCATTTTGTTTGTGTTGTGCCTCTTTTTCTGATCCTGCAAAATTTATTTATTTATCTACTACTCAATATGTTGACATGCTTACTATACCTTGATGAGGTACAGGCTACCTGTCCTACTGCATATTAAACACTACAATTTTAAGTAAATTTAAAATTAGATATATTTTTAATACAATCCAGTATATTTATCTAAAAAAAACCCAACCTGGAGAAGTC
The DNA here is from genome assembly GCF_963210335.1 of Falco punctatus. Taxonomy (NCBI): domain Eukaryota; kingdom Metazoa; phylum Chordata; class Aves; order Falconiformes; family Falconidae; genus Falco; species Falco punctatus. The sequence goes on from NC_137581.1 coordinate 81,192,594, forward strand.
ATACTGTTCTACTCCCTTCCCCATCAGTTTCAAAACAGTATTTTTAAACACACACACATATGTGTGTATTGTTATCCTCCGTGTCAACAGGAAGACTTATGGGTGAAATCTGAATCTTAGCACCATTGTAAAACCTATGGTGCACTTGCCTAGAACATCAGGAATATCTAATCCATTAGCACATGCACAAGAACCTTTTTTTGTAATACCAAAATCTGGCGCTCTGCCTGGGATGTTGAATTTCTTTCAATATAGCATGGTTGTGGGGATTTAAATACCTGATTTATAGTTTTTATCATTCTCCTTAGTGCGTTGAAAGTGCTTCTAAGTATGTGACTGATGAAATCAGCAAAAATTTGGAATGGCCTGAATTTAAAAGATACAGATGTGTTACAGAATGATATTTTTTTATAATAGCTGCAATTAATTATCCTGGACCATTGCAATCATTACAATGGACAGTGCTTTTGGGAAAAATATGTAGTTATGTTTATGTAGCGCACCCTTAAGAAGCATAGCTGGGGTAGTGCCTTGGCACGAAATTACTCAGGGCAATCTGCTTCAGCACCTTCATCTGCTTAAAGTGATTATTTGTCCTTCCCTTTTCCTCCTAGAGCTTCCTGTATCTATGGCTTCCTGGACCTCCAGGACTGCTCAGCACCACCTTGCCCATCACACTCTGCCATGTCTGTCTTCCCACGGGGGTCTTTCTTCTGCCCCCCACTCCCTGGGGCCATGCCAAGTCTACACCTTTTTGGGGCCGTACCTTCTGTACTTCCTCTACAGTCCCAAGCCTAATGTTAGTCCTTGCTGTTTGTTTACCGAAGAGGTAGGCTCACCCTGCCAGGTGCTGTGGAGAATATTAGTAGGGCAACCCATGGTCTTAAATAAGAGAAAAAGCCAAAAAGCTGCTGCTGTGCCTGGTGAGGTAGAGCTTGTGAGCACCGCCAGCAAGAGAGTTTAGCAGAGCAGTGCACAGCACGCCAGGAACAGAGCACATCCCAGCCTGATCATGAGTTACTACACTCAAGCGTGTGCAAACATTCAGCTCATTAGCAGTCCAATGTAAGCTCCTGTCCCATTATAGTCAGCATCAAAACTCTCCAAACTGCATTAATGGAACTATATTGGCACAAGTTGCCTTCACCAGGAATGGTAGTAAAGAAACAAAGTTTAAAAACAGTTGTTTCATAATAGTGACATTATTTCTCCTTTCTGATCTTTTTGACATTGCTTTTCAGGAAAGAAATTCTATGCTTTCCTAGCTTATCAATAAGTAGCTCTGTATAAATTATTCCCATTAATGATGATGTCTTCCTGATTTGGAAACCTCAACCTGAAGCGTGTGATAATGGTTCTGTTAACATTTTTTAACAGAATCATTTAACAGGTTTTGTAGCAGTAACATCAACTACAGCTTGTCAGCCCAGTCATTATTGGGTAAAAAGGTGCGCGGGAATAGCTGGAAGTTGTAGGTCCCCAATCAAGTTTGATCCCACTGTCACTGTGGCAGTGCCCATGTTCTAACTTGGCTTTACCTACCAGGAGTCAGCCAGTCTCTGAAGTCCTGGACCTTGTTTTTAATGGTATCTATTTAAGCTTCCTTGAATCTCTGATGCTGGGTCACTCAATGAGCCGTCTGTGTTGCCTTTAAGGAAAAGCATTGAGTTTAAACCCTTCCCTCTGGAGGGGAAGTCAAATTCTACATCAGAATTAGCAGTGACAGGCTGTGGTCCAGATCTGAGTAACACAGTTTTACAAGAGGCTGGGGCTCTGAAAATGAAAAAAACCGATTTCTTCCTCTGCAAAACTGAACACCTCAGTAGATCTCAAATGCTTCTTCAATAAAACAGGCTGTCCCTGGGCTCCTCTCCGTTGCTATAACCTCAGCTGGGCACTAGGGATCTCTTTGCACTTCTCCAACTCATTCTGGTCTCTTGCACAATGCTGCCACAGACCCTCCATGTGCCTCCTGAGGACCCTCCATATGCACAGAAATGAAGAGAAGGCTCAGGCTTGGCAGAAGGTAGAGCTGAACAGGTTTTTTCTGCTGATGAAGCAACAAAATGTCACGGAGTGATTTGTTTTTGCCTGAAGTAATGATTGTGGTGTGGCAGGAAAGCAACTGGTGCCAGAAAGTTAATCATCAGCCCCTTTGCACACTTGCTTCCCACACTCTGAAAATTCAATTCTGTATGTTAGTGCAAGCTTCTCATATTGCCATTGCAACCATGAAACCAAATACTCTGAAGTGACCGCTCTGGACTTTACCATAATTTTTGCTGTGATTTGTCTTAACTGTAGTCAAGATGTTGCCAGGTGAATTAAACCACACAGCAGATCACCGCTGAATTGCTCAAATTAAATTACACTTCAATATTCTATTTTGTTATCACACTGAAGTATTAATGACCAAGCTCATCTAGAGATGCTCAAATAGAAAACACTGCCACTTATCACATGGACATAAAGAGATTATTTGTAGGGAATATATAGTTAAACGCTACAGAAATCCTGACTACTACTTAGAAGATGTCTCTTTGGAAAGGACTGGAAACGCAGGGAAACCTACAAATCTTGTGCGTTGAAAGCTCAAATCCTAATTATTCTTACTTATTGATATCTCATAGCATGACTCCATGCAGCTGAGGAAATAAATCCCTTGCCTCCTTATGAGTCCAAGAATAGCTCTTTCTTCACACAGCAATTGATGAGAGCCTTGCCCAGATTAACGTGAGTGCTCTCTAGAGCACTCTGCTTGGAGGATCTCATCTTTCCAGTATTTGTTATGCTTATCCGAACTTTTGTTTAACTCCTTTGCTCTCTGCGTTTCTCTCTGAAATACTGATTTTGATCAGAGGACAGAAAGACGGTGGAGTTTTCCAACACTCGAGCCATGGCAGCTTGGACTGCAAGGATTAACGACATCAAGGAAGAGGGCGGCCACTTCTCTAGAATCAAGCACTTCACTGGCACTGCTGGGAGATTTCATAAATGTTCACAGCCATTAGCTAATTACAGACGCTTGAATCTCAGCTTCTCTTTTACAAGGCCTTTCTTTGCCCCTTGCCTTGTTACAGTTTGGACTTCTTGTTAGAAAACATCAATAGTCAAAAAGTTAAGGAAGTTACAAGCCCCATTGATCCATATCGCTGTGTCTTGGAGCTAATTACATGATGCTGCTCTATGAGACAATTTGGGAAGCCCAGGGTATGTTTTCACGGCTGCACAGCCAGAGTCCAAGGAGGTGGGAAGCACATCTGTGGGGTTAAGGTACACACACACGCATGCACGTGCACACACGTGCACACACACACGCACACACAGACACATGCACACAGACACACAGACACAGACACACACAGACACACACACACAGACACACACAGAGACACAGACACACACCCCCCACACCCCCCACCCCCCACCCAGGTTTCAGGTTTATTTCAAAACCGGTCTACCCTAAATAATACAAATTTGGAAAAAGCCTCCAGCTACATTCCTCCTATGCAGCTATAGATGACATCTGCAGCAAGGCAAATATACAAATTAACAATGAAAGTGTATCTCAAATTCCCTGAGACTGGAGGGTTGGCTTTCTTTAGCAAAACTTCAGTTCTCTTTTTCAGATACTGGGAAGAGCTGGATTCAGTTGCAAGTAGCTATTTAGCAGTCGGAGCGCAGTGGTGGATGCTGAATTCAGCCTTAGCGCTGGTCCCACAAACTCACTCCTTCCTCCCACGGGACTTTTCAGTGGCAGGGGTGTCATGCAGTGGGACCACAGGCTCTCCCTCCTGTGCCCTGGATGACATCCGTGTTCTCGTCACATCTTCTTCCTAGAGAAAGTCAAACGCTTGGGTTATTTGTTGGGACAGCTCATCTTTCTTCAGTCAGCCAGGCACACAAATAGTGCTGGAAAGGGGAGCGTGAGGTGTTGAACTCAGCTCTGTGCCAGGCTGGACCCAGAACACAATTTCACTTCAAACCAGTTTGAAAGGAGAGCTCACACATCTGAGATGTTCTCAGGACATTTAAATAGGAACAGCTTGAACCTCCCTTGGTAGGCAAAAGTAGGTCAACTAGTATCATCAGAAGAATAAACATTTGGGTGTAGCAATTTTCTACAGGTGTATGGTATCACGTTCAGTGTCATGACTGGGCAAAATTTGGAGATTTAGCAGTTCTTCCAATCTAGGAAACATGTGGCTTCAGTCATGGTTAATCATACTAACGACGCTGTACAACTTCTCCCTTGCTTGAGGCTAAGACAGGTCTGGAAATCAAGAAATACAGTTCTGTTTCTGGTAAGATTTGCCCCTATATTGTGTTTTCTTCATCTGAGATATATGAAGCACTTATAAAATATGAATTAGCTGATCTTGGCAAGGTGTTTTTGAAATAGATGAATACCACTCATATCTTTATGCTGCAAGCTGGGGCAAGGGGAAGCTATACAGACTGACTACTGTCACATATTAGTAGAATCAGGACATCTGTCATTTCATTATAGTTATCTAACAGCAAGTTGTTCTTTAATATTTCATCCATAGGCTTGTGTGCTTTCAGTGAGCAGCTTGTGTGGCTCTTACTGAGCTAGCTTTAAACTAAATAGCTTAGAAGCAAGGTAGCTGTGCTGGTTTTGAAGCCGGGTTTCTGCCCTTTCCCAAATATCCATCATCGAGATGATGGGTTTTGCAGTGGTTGCTGATTTTTCAGTGTCCCAGGTATGTTATTTAAAGTTTCTTTGTGAGTTGCAGACTACATATCTCAGAGCTTCCCATTTACCCATAGCATCTCCAATGGAGATGAAGCAGTTCTTTTCCAGGAATTAATCATATTTTATACTCATCCCAGTAGACTCAAAAGGGAACTCAAAGACTGCAAGAAACTTTCCCACTACAAGAGAGTTTCAGCTCAGAGGTGAAACCCCACAGCTGGCTGGCTGGCTGGCTAGCAGCTCTTCACAGCATCTAAATTTCACAGCTATAATTCTCTGTTTCCAACAGCAACAATGAAGACACCAGTGAGACTGTCATGCCTTTACCACTTCATCCTCCCAAGTTAAGATTTTACTCAAGATTTTCAGACCTGGATCTCAGACACGGTAGAAATGAAAAAATGCCGAGCCTGTGTGAGCTTACCATGCCACTTATTTTTATACACAACTTCTGTTGAATTAATTTTCCCCCTGCAGGCCTCATAATAGCTTTCTTGGGCCTCCCACAGACCTTTCTGGGGTCTCTTTTTGCCTCTTTCCCTTCCATGAGCATGGGGTCACCAAACCTGGTGAAGCAACAGTGACAAGTGGCAAGCAGTGCATGTTGTCAGCAGGGGATAAGCCACCAGGCTAACACTGACAGCTGTTGTGCTCATGTATTGCTCCCTGGCTGCACCCTCTTTACAGATCCCTGACATTTCACTCCTGTTGAATTCTTGCACTCTCTGTTTCTCCGAGTCCTTCATTTTTCAGCACAGCTTGTGGAACAGGGAGAAGGGCTGATGGCCCATGGGATTTATGCACAGGATAGAGGTCCTGAAAGCTGCAAAGCATGGAGTTGTGTCAGTGCACAGGAGCTGGTGGGGCTGTCACCCACACTCCTCGGTTTTGTGGGCAAGTGAGGATGCTGCAGCAGGGGCAGAGGAGCAAGCGTGGCCACAAGCTGACCCCAGCCTCTCACTGTTGGCACCTTATTCTTCTTGGTCTCACAGGCAATGCATATATAGGGTCCAGCAGGCAAACAGGACTCTGTGGAGGAAGCTGAGCTCAGGGTTGAGCCTGTCTGTGCAGGACCACCTACATAGTAACCTGTTGAGGCCCTAAGGGAAGGGTCCTAGATGGTGAATGAGCTTGCTTGAAAGGGCAACCAGCCAGGGCTTTAGGGTTTTGACAGAGCAAAAGCAGCACAGCACTGGCCTGAGACAAATGCATCTCACTGTGGAGCAAAAGCCAGGCTCAAGATGTATCACGCATAGGTAACCTGCACTTTGCAAGACCACCTGGGACTTAGCACAGGGCAGTGCCCATCCTTGGGACTCTGCAGTGGCATGCAGCATGGTGGCCTGCCAGCCCTCTCCTTCAGCATGCTTTGCTGCGGGGGGGTGATGTATCAGGGTAGGTATGTCGCTGCCAGCATCCGTGGGGAATCCCAAGCCTAAAACCCCCATGAAAGTATTTTATATCCTCACCTACAGCAATATTGTAAGCTATAAATTTTGCATGTGGTCACTGTGTTTTTCCAGAGCACGTAGGCAGCTGTCAGCTTCCTAATCTTGGATTTATTGGCAGAAATGAGAGAAAAGAGGAGGCTCTCATCAGGGACCAAGAGGACAAGCCTATTCTCGGCACTTCAGAGGACTCGCCTGATGGTGGTTAGACGTGCTGGTGTCCCCACAGGCTCCCATGAATGTCAGTCTTCCCAAAGCTGAAGACGATCCACCTCTGCAAGCAACCCCCCTTATGTTTCCAGTACAATCCAGCCCTCAGTTTCCATTCCTTTCTCATACCCACGTACTGAATGGTAATTCAGCAGCAGCACCCTCACAGCCGTTGATGAGGAGCTCAGGCAGAGAAATCAGCCCAAGCTCTATCTCCTTGCAGGAAACCATTTCCAGGGCAGCGTCTGACCTCTGAAGCAGAAAAGGAAGACTTTGGGAGAACTGGCTGTGATGGGCTACAGTTGCACTCTGCCTGGGATCGAGACACATCAGGAGCCAGCAAGCCCCACCTGCCAGAGGTGGAAAACGCAAATAAGGGCCTCCAAAGACCCCAGCTTCATTTCTAGGACTCCTCTCATCCCCATAAACCCTCACTCTCCAATAAAAGCAGCAGTAGAGACTGCAAAATCATGAGCTGGAGTTGCCAGCATTTTCGTGTAGCCAGCTGAAAGGTACAGGGGGATTTTGCTCGAGCAGGACAGCAGACCCAGGGTGAGTGTGTGGCTCTGTTGACTTGAGAGACACACCTCCACACCTCCAAGCTCTCCCCTCCTGCAGCACGGAAAGAGATCATAGCATTCATCTGCAACACCTTCTTTCTGCTGTGGCAGGAGTCCAAAGTACCATGGAAAACCATCAGATAATGGTGGTGCTCACAGGTTGTTCCAGCTCCTGGCTTTCCAAATCACAGCTACTGGTGCCAGGCTATGATTTATTATTAAATAAATGAGAGTTTCCTCACTGTCCTCTATGGATTTTAGCATTTCTTTCAGAACAAGAGGATTGTTTTTCTGTTTGTACCTATGAAAAGAAAAAAAATGCCTTGGAGTGCTTTTCTATGAAAGCCAGGCAAGAAACCCAGAACTGGTTCCTTACATTATTCACATGCACTCTGGCACCTAAAGACAGTTGAGCTCAAGTGTCTCACATTGTGCAAACATGTGAGTATCTGGCAGAAGCACATAACTTACACATCGCTGGTGTGAGTGAGTGGAACTCTTGCATCCAGCGCAGAGCAACAAGTATTATGCCATATAAATAAGTGACAGCTTTGGAAATGAATTCATTTTAAAAGAGCCTGTCAAGTTGAAACCTAGCCACTTTGCAGAAAGGCATTTCAAAACATTTTCAGGTTGATATCTTCCCTGAATTTTCCCCATCACTCTTAGCATCTCATTTTTGTGTCATTTAAAGTTGCTTCCTCTTGTTCTGTGGTGAAGAATCCACACCAATCCCCCAAAAAGCTACAGAGGATATAGAGAAAAACCAATAATCTGTGCAGATTTACATGATAAGGCAAAACAAGGAGCCGTGTTGTGACTGAGGAAAAACAACAAGAGAAATCCATATGAATAAAGCTGGTCAAATAATGGTTTCAAGAACCGGGAGAGGGAAGGCAGGAGAAGGTGTTAGATGACTTTATCCTTGTAAAACAACTAACATACCTGCAATAGAATTGAGCCTCCTCTGTTTACCAGGACAAGCAACTCCAATCCTGCAGAGCTGTGCTATTTTAATTTCTTAAAGTTATTTTATTTTTTTGTTACTGACTAACAGCACAGTTTGGAGCCACCTTCAACATGTTTTGCCTTGGTGCAGGGAACTGGGTTTTCATGGTGTTGTCTGCAGCAGCACTGGTTCCAGGCAAGAGGGTCTCAAAAGGCTTTTTTGCATTTCCCACTTTGGCTTCCTCCAGAGCTAAAAACCGAGTCTGTTTGAGCATAACTCACAGTTACCTCTTTCAGATCGTCTGTAAAATGTTAATGTACTGTGTTCCCATTTAAAGATCCCCTTGCACTGCAAGAGCCACGTGAAGCAGTCTCTATAGACAGGAGAGCGCCCAAATTAATCTAACGGGGAAGAAGGAGGAATAACGAACCTTTACAAAAGGCACCGTGAAATCCACCCAGTGCAAAAGCCCGTTCGCCGTGTGGGCAGGCGGCACCATCAGCCACGGGCGACACTGTCCACCCTGGTGCCAGAGAGCCGCTCCGTTCCGTTCTGTGAACCAGGCAAGATGTGACTCACGCAGTTTGCTTGCAGAGAAGGAGGACCATCTGCTAGTCATGAGCAGATGACAAATGCACTGCATTGCGTCTTGTCGCTACTTCCAAATTTGTAAGTAAACACATTTTGTAACCTCTCTCAGAATGTTTGAGAGCTTCGATAATGGAAAAGTTTAAATTTATGTAACGCACGGGGGGGAAGGGGGACATGCTTTATTCTGAACGGGGTTCGGAAGCGCCCGCTCCGACCTGCTGCCGGTTCCGACCTGCTGCCGCCCCCGCCGCTGCCGCCCCCGGGCGGGCGCGCCGCTTCCGCGGGGCCAGCGCGGGCGGGCGGCCGGGCCCCGCGCTCCCCGGGAGGCGCCGCTGCGCGGTGCAGCCCCGCCCCCTGCCGGCTGCCCGCCGCCCCGAGCCCGGCCGGCCCCGCCGCCACCGGGACACCGCCGCCCCCCCCGCTGCGGCCGCCCCGCGGCCTTTGCCTGGGGTCGCAGCCCGGCCGCCCGAGCCGTGCCGCTGTCACCGCCAGGCCCCGTCGGTGGCGCCTCCTGACGCGGGCTGGGGCGGGAGCTGCGGCCTCCCGCAGCGTCCGGGGGCCGCGGGGGCTCCGCACCGGCAGCGGCAGCGGCAGCGGCATCCGCGCCCACGGCCTCTGCGGCTCCAACAGCTCGGCCAAAACTCGAGCTGGTGCCCGTGCACCGAGTTCAGGCTTGCATGCCCAAAGGAGCCTGAGGAATTCAGGCATCTGTATCCGCTGGTGCTCAGCTTGAAGGCTGAGAGAAGCAATGCCAGGAGTGACCGGGAAACGCTTGGCTTAGCAAGGGCATTATGCGGTCAAGGTACCTCCATGGGCTTTGAAGGGCAGGAGCCCATGGGAAACAAAAAATTGTGCTAATTATAGCTATGGAAGCCGTACACTGAATGCAGACACAAGGCGGCCCAAAATCACAGGACCATCTTCATCTTACATGAGTCCAGCTCTTACTGCTCTTAGACGTGGTACAGTCTCTATTGAGCGTAACTTCATTGTTTTTAGAGAGGGACTGTCCTTTTCCAATCGATCTCATGCTGAGGAAACCGCTTTGCTCTGAGTCTCTGCCATCTGGACCAGACAGACAGGAGGATGAAGGACTCACCGTGCTGCCTCTGAAAACGGCGAGTGGGGGAGCAGGGTGATGGTGAACCCTGTGGCTGCACAGTTCACATGTTAGCTAGCCCAAGGAAACCCTCTGTTGCTGCTCTGCCTTCTCCATCCCAGCTCTTTGTACTCCATGGTGCATCTGCCTGACTGAATTCCCAACTTTGGTGGCTTTCAGCACCTCTGCTTCTTCTGGGTTTCAGCAATGCCGATCTTCCAAATGCTGGAAGATGATGCAAGATGCCCCAGCCTGCCCTCAGTCTCCTTGGTGTTTGTTCACACCTGAGTGAGGGGAGCAGAGTAGCTAGAGGAAGAAAATCAAGAAATCAGCAAGAGACCTCTGCAGAGCAGCTTGTGAAATCACAAGAAGCGATGCACGGCCCTAGAGGGAAAGCACCTGACACTGGCCATGCACCCAGGAAGCCATCCATCATCCTCGCTTGTTAGCTTGTTGGCTTCTCCTCCTTGCTCAAGTCTTCCTTCTGCAGATGCTTCTCTTCACCCACTCCACTTTCCAGGGACTTCTGCATCTGCTTAGCTCTCCTGCTTCTCCTTGTGTCTTAATGCCACCTCTCTGCAACCTCACCTTCAAGCACAAATTCAAATTCTCTTTCCCTGTTCCTGCTGATTTAGAGACCTGCTTTCCTGCTCCATCTATCCCAGTGGAGGCCTGTCCCCTCTGATGCCTCCCAAAAGACACCTCCCCCCTAGCTGAAGCCCAGTATGGTGAGAGCAGAGCTGCTCAGCTGACAGCCCTGGGGCATAGCACAGGGCCTCAGGAGCATGCTGCCAGTCCCACAGGCATCTCTAGGAGACATCTTTGGCTCAGACTTCTTCTCACATCCTCAGTGATTTTGTTTTTTTTCTGGATACCGTCTTTACGCTATGGCCTTTCATCTCCTTTCAGCTAAAATTCCTGTGCAGGCTTCTGGCATTTGGAATCTCAGCTACTCCCACTTCTTTTTCTTTCTGGCCTCGGCAAGCACTGTCTCATCCAACTTGTATCCAGCTCAAACACTGCTATGAGCATCCTTTCCTCATGGGTGGCTTTGGCTCTGCTGCTGCTGCCTCTGCCCCTCTTCCCCTGCTCTGCTATGTGCAGCAGAAGCCCCTTTTCTCTGGTCTCAAGGCCCCCCACTCACTAAACAGATATAATTTCTGCCCTCAGGTAGCTCTTAATACAAGCCTCACTTGCCTACTTGATAGATTTTCAGACAGGCACCTTTCCCGTTCACTCCCACCACTCCTCAGGGGTGTGAGACGGGCACACCGTAAACACCCATGCAGCCGCTCCCTTGTCTTCTGTCAAAATCATCATTAAAAGCCTCCGAGATGCTCTCAGAAAATCTTTACTGTGGACTGCCCCAGTGCTGAGCTTATTTCTGATCTGCCAAACACTGCTGTTCTATCATTTCCTTCTGCTTTCCCTTCTCGTTGCCTACTTTGTCACTTCCCATCGCTTCTGCTTCGGTGCTAAGCTCTCCAGCACAGAGCCTGTCTTTTTTCCTTAACCATTCAGAACTCAGTCTGGTGATGTCCTGGACCTTGATTAAGGTTCCTATGAACTACGGTGATATGAACAGTAAATCATTAGGATCGATTCACTGATGCTATACTGTCACTCCAGGCTTTCACTACAGCTCCTGGTAGTAATTTGTGTTTAACTTTGCTTCAGCACCTCAGTTCTGCAGGTAGGAAATGTGTGATGTTAGTCACTTCTAATCATTGCTGGCATTAAAAGTACTGGTAAATAACCCATAGAAATAAGTGCCATAATTCCTTGTCTCAGAATGAAGATACCGGTTTCTCTGGTGTTACATTTTTTAACCCATTTTGCAGAAATTTTATGTAGCTGTTTAACTTTCATTTTCTTCCAGCTGCTAACCCCTCACCTAGTTCAAATGATTCATCCCCACTGCATTCACTGCCCAGGAATGTTGGCTTTCAACAAACTACAGCAAATAATGTAAAATAAACACGAGTGTGCTTTCATCTCACAACAATCTGGGTTAAGTACATATTTCACACACTGCACCACAGGATATGTTAAATTAAAATCAGAACCACCAGATTTAAAAATCCAATGCCAATTCAAACCAATGCAGAGTTATTTCTGTATTCACTTATAGGCAATAGTGGGCATGAGTAACAGCCATTGCTTTGTTAACCCTAAAATGTGCCGTTTGACAACATTTTTCTCCATTAATTGAGGAAACCCAAGAATTTTTATTTGAAACTACTCTTAGTAGAAATTGCTCATGTGCTGTCGAGTATCCTGATCTCCTTGAACAAACTGGAGAGCCTACAGATAGTTGTATCACCATCTTCCTCTTATTTTAGTTTTCTACATTTTCAAAATTACTTTCAATCACACTCTGAAAAAGCAACCTGGAATGGCTTCCTTGAAATGATAAATGCATTTTTAAATGTCTGCTGCTTCGTGCTGCCAGAATCAAGCAGTATGGGTCTTGCAAGTATTCATTTTCCAGTCAAAGGATGTAGAGGAGTTACATTTGAACAATTGAACAATTTTTACTCGTGTAAAAAAAAAGGTTGCGGAGACTGGGATCTGACCGGAAAATATCCATGTACTGGGCAAGACTCAGATTTAACGCACTCTGACTCTAGATTTCCATAGTGTAATGTTTTGTGAATCTAGCTTCTCATTCCAACAACTAGGATAGGAATCATGCTTGGTTGTTGATTTATTTTGGAGATATACAGAATAGGCATTATATTTACTTTAGACTTTAAACACAAGACTAGAGATCCCCTAGAATTTAGAAAGGCTCTCTTTCAATGCCGTGTTGCTATGTTTAGACTTTAGTGGAGTCTAAAAGCCAGAAATTAAATTCTGGGGCTAGCAAGAGGAAAGGAGAAAATTATTGTAGTTCATCTCTTTTCTTTCTCCATGTTATGGCTTGATTATACTATTGCTTTTCCTCTGCAGTGTCTGCTTGAAGAGATTAACAGGGACATTGTGGGGAGCTTTGCTAATGCACTCCTTTGACAGCAAGACTCGGCTTTCTCCAAGTTGTTTGGAAGGATCTGCGCTTATGGGAATGACTGAAGTATCCTGGGGACAGAAAAAGAAACAATTTCATTTTAATAGGTTAATGGTTCCTGGATCCTGAAGGACCTACCACTTGCCAAAACAACTGCTTGCTTTTCTTCTTTCAGCTTTCATGCTGCTGTAAAGCTAGACATCTTTCCCTGACCAAGGAAAAACATTGACCTTTACTGGTGTTGACAAATACAGCAGAAGATAAATCCAGATACAAATATTTTCACCCATTGCCACAGAAACTCTTTGAGAGCCATATAGCCGTGTCTGGTCAGCTGAAATGTGAATGCAGTCCCTTGGCTGAGAACGGATGGAAAACCTTTCTCTCACTAACAAAGCAGCACTATGTGCTCTTCCACCCAGCACAGGAGGAGAAACATCTCTATTCCCGCAACCCTGCTTTGTTCCTCTTTTACGTCAGGGTTTGTGCAAGGAGGAAAGTGATGAAGCTTACTCTTAGGACTAGAGGCTGAAGGAGGTGGTTATAAGAAGAACAGAGGAGCTGGTTTTAAAAGATGTGCAGGTTAGGCATTTTATTCTAGCTGAGACTTCGAGAGACAACTGAACATTTGTATTCCCAGAATTAGAACAGCTTTTTTACAGCTGTACTGCTGTAATTTAGGTTTAGAGCTCAGTTCAAAACCCAGTACTACCACAACTGGCACTGGTAAAGAGAAGAGGGTAAGTAAGCTAGTAGTTTTTCCTCCTTCAAAATTAACAAAATGATAAATGTCAGGATTTTCAAAATTACAGAAAAATTTAGCCTAAGGGATTTTCTCAGTTGACTTCAACAAACTTTGGATCCAGTCCTTGGAGACATTACTACTTCTAGAGCAAAATGTAACAGCAAAGGAGAAAAGCACAGAATTTCATAGCCACTGTAGGGAAGAATTAGATCTTACCACATTCCTGTGGAGGTCTATATACTCAATGAGAATAGCTTTTCAGCTTCTTTCAGTGGCTGAAGCCCTCAATCTCTAATCTCCAGTTGTGCCTATATTACAGGTTAGGGGTGTGGTAGAGCAAGCTTGCGCCAGGAGATGGGGAGCAGAAGCAGGTACATCCTCAGAAGAGAAGGCGGCCAAGGAAGACTGTAGTTCAAGTTTTGGTCCAAGCACTTCTCTTTTCTACTATTGATTGATAAATTATTCATAGTATCTCCACAAACCAGCCCACTACAGAGCTATATGGAAACCTGCCATGGTAACTTCTTTCCCACCAGACAAAAAAATGCTGATTTGTTAAAAACAAAGGTTTTTATCTAAGTGGGGCAAATTCAGAGAGAATTTATTTTGAAAATCACATTTTTAGAGAAAGTCTTCCAAGACGGTCTCATCTGAACTTTCTGGAAGCAAATGTTTCAGTTTTTCAGTATGAAAAGACAGTTTACAAGGGTTTGACTTTTGTTTTATAGTACATGAAAGAGAAAATTTTTTTCAAGGTGGAGTGAGAATAATTCATGGGGGTTTTATCAAAATGAAACATTGAGAGCAGTTCAAAAAGGATTTTTTATGGATGTGTTTGAGGGGTTTAGTTCGGTCTCACAGGAAATTTGGGAGAAGAATGGAGTGCCTTTGTTCCATTCTGAGGAAGATAAACTTTTCAAACCCACCGCTTTCCCTGTACACCAAAAAAAATACAGCTTTCACCCATCCCTGATACTCAGGAGCCTACATCTTTTGCAATGGCAGGGCTGGAGCTGTGCTGTGGGTGCTTGGTGGGAGGATAGCCAAAGAAAAGCACGGTGCTGTCAGGGGAATAGAAACTTCAGCTTGTGGGTAGGAGTGGGTGAGCCTGAGAATTACCCATGCTTGTCTGAAAATTGGCAGCCTGGCTGGAAAGCATCCAGGATCTCCAAGTGCCCAGAGTTTACAGGCCAGCTCAGGAAACAGCCCTCTTTAACAGCTCTGGGACACCCGGGAGGCCTTTTTTGGTTAAGTGCAAACCTTCACTCACACGCACACACCCCACCTTAAGCAGCGATCCAGTCATTCTCAAAGAATGTCTTAAAAATAATTAAATGACTTTACATCATGTACCAGGAGATTAAATTTTTCTGCCTTGCGTTTCTTAAAGCAACCAGTGTATAAGGTAGCATGTAAAAGTAACAAAAGGTCATACATGGCACTACTTGCTGCCTCCAATGAGGAGAAGTAGCTTGGTACCTTATTACGTCTTTTCTTTGCTAAGGAGAGGAAAGGAGAAAACTGCAACAGTCTTGGTTTGTGCTAGGTAGTATCCCCTGGTCTCTTTAATGCAAGTGCAGGACGGTGCATTTGGGATTGCTTTACCTCCTGAATGATGTGGATGTCTTTCAAACATGTGCTGAACCTTAGAAGTATGTCCTCCTCAGGTAGTATTTGGAGATTCCCTTCATTTGTCCAGTACTTGTAAAAAAACCCCAAACAAACAAAACCAGATTAAAAGTGAGGAAAGGCTCTAAATAATGCCAGTGTGGTATCACCTGCTGGGTTTGGGAGGCTGTTCTGGTTTTCTTTTCAGTTTTTTCACTTTCATGAGACTTAAATATCCATATTTTAGGAGTATCTGTGCTGGAGAAAAAAAGCGCGTCATCAGCAATAGGCAGAAACAGCTGCTAGAAACAGTTCTTGGAATAACGCACTGCGATTAAATGCCTCTATCAGAAAGGAGGCTGAGTGGTAGGGCAGGTCAGCCAGCACCTGCAGAGAGGTGCCTTCAGGGCAGGCTTGGCTTGTGCGTGGGCAGTGTGGCCGCCCCGTCCAGCCTGCCCACAGCGGCCCAGAGCCCTGCACCATGGGTGGTTGGGGTGCTGAGTCCTGTGTCACTGCCCAGCTCCGCTGACGGTGGCCTGGGACCCACACTTCTCTTTCCCTCCCTGTTATGCCACTGTTACAAGCTTTTTTTTCTTTTTTTTCTTCTTTTTTTAATGCTTTTCAAATCAGCTTAACTGCGATTCTCAGGAGAATCTCAACTTTCTTTTCATATTAGGATAATGAAAAATGTAGATGCCGTTTTTGACCACTATTCTGTATCACAACCCTGTGTCTTGGGCACCCCAAACCACAGTACAGATGCGTCTCTAATAAGCTCTCTGGGGCAAGCTGCTAGTCTCCTTGGGTGGAAAAAGGACATAGAGAAGAATAAATACCTTGGGATAAATGAAAAACCTTTTCCAAATTTTTCTCTCTCTTCTCAAGTGCTTGATGAATAACATTATCAAGGAGGAAATAGGGACTAAAAGAGAAAATGACAGTCTATGGTCTTTGTGTCAGACTTGGAGTATGAAAGATGAGAAAGGAAAGAAAGAGACAAAAGAAAGGGAAGAAATAATATGAAAATGAATGAAAGAGAGGAAATGGCCAAGATATGAAAAGAAAGTGAGAGACAAAGTGGCTGAGAAAAGAAGGAGAAGAAATTTTGAAGGAAACATGTCAGGCTGCAAAATAGTAGCTGTACATGTCTCTAGTGGAAAATAGTCATTATGGGGCACGTATAAGCAAATATGACATTAAAAATTACACAATAGCAGATAAGTACAGGCTGTGTAGGTCTGGATAGTTCTCCTCCAAATAAGGCAGCTGAAAAGTCAGTGTTCCCTTACTGCAGCTATTGTGAAGCTAAAGTTCACTTGTACTGAAATGTTTCCTTACTTTGTATCATAGCCTGATAAGTGATTTGTTCCACTGGGAGAAAACCTTTTATCACCATGGCCCATGTGTGTTTTGTTGGCACAGTATATGAAGTCTAATTATTCAATATACTTTTTCAGCTGCTGAGTATTTGTTTGAATTTTTAACAAAGGCAGGGTAAAACAGTGTTTTTGAAAAATTCTAGTTTGCACCTTTGCAGCTCTTCTTCTGCTACTTTGTCTCTCTGTTTACAGCCAAATCCACTTCCTGAAGCAGTGAGGTATTGCCACCCTTAAATCAAAAATCCTTTGAGTGTTTGTAATACCCTGCTCACCCACAGACATACCACTTCTTCCACTGGCCATTCCCACTGCCACTGTGCCAATGGGCTCTGGACAGGCCCTTCAGTCACTTCTGCTTTCATTGAGGGACCGCTGCAGGGACTATGCACGTAGCAGGCACCAAGTGCCATAGCTGCAGTAGTGCAACTGGTTCTCCCAACGCCAGTGCAACCACTGTTTGATGATAGCTTTGACAACACTCTTGCACTTGTTAAACTCCTCCTTTCCTTGATTTCATATGCTGAATGGTAGACAAGGCCATAATCTGTGAACTTCCTACCTTGCAAGCATCTTTCAGCCATACGGTTTAACAACCAGGTGTCCTCTTACAACTAAAACTACCTGGCAATGGCACAGAACTTTTCCAAAATGTGCCATGTAAACATGGTGGCTTTTTCAAGGTGGCTTTTTGTTTCCTCCCTACTCTATTTACACAGTTACTTATTTTGCTGGATTTTTTTCTCTTCAGTTCTTGATTGATACAGGCTTTACATTAAAAGAAATGTTAGCCCTTTCCTTTGCCTCTGCAGACATGTGTGCATCTGTTTAAACTGAAGAGCATCACAACTTTCTAGTATAAAGCATGTTATGTTTTATGGTGATACTACATTTGACCGTTTTGACTAGTAGTCTTTGTAACTGAAAAGTACATAGAAGTTGGGCAAAGGTTAGGCAATATGTAAACATCATGCACCAAGAAAGGCTGGTAATAACGGCTGTAAATCACAGACTGGGTAAAAGCTGATGGTGGACTAAGCTGTCATTCAATAAAGAAACAACTTTCTTCCTTTGCACCCCTCAGCATCCCTCCCATTTAATGATGTCTACCACAATCAAAACTATTCCCAAGCTACTGACCACATGTCTTGAGATGTACCCCTAGAAATTTCCTTGGGGATAAGTTGCAGATCAAGATACCAGAGCGCTGGTTGGCTGCAGCTCTATTAAAAATCAGTCAGAGAGGGAAAGTAAGGAGAAATCAATCACACAGCAAAAAAGAGTGTGGCCCAGGGTAGAAACCAGAACCCAAAACTTATTTAGGACAGAAAACTTACTGAAAAGTCTAACCATCATTTCCCAACAAGGAAATGAACTTGTTTGTTCCCACTGGTCCAGGAAGAAAAACAATGCAGGATAAATAAACAGGATCACCCCAAATAAATATTTGCCTCTGAGTGTCAGCGTCAAACCAGCATCATCCTGGAAACAAACTGGCAAGATCCTGAATGTTGTCTCTTCTGCTGGGATGAGGGAAATACTGCATGAAGCCACTGGAAAGCATATGGATTTACGAATACAGAACTGGGACACTGCAATGAAGATCTGTCTTTCCTTAATTTGCAAAAATTCTCAGGTCTAGATAAGAAAATGCCAGTAAGAGAAAGAGAGTAGCCTAAGGTCAGTGTCACGTCTCAAGGTGACATGCCTTCCCCTTTCTCTGAACCAGTGCTGTTGCCCTGTTGAGCTGGCTGGAAAACTAAGGAAATTTTGCCATTTGAACTGTTTACTTTTCAAACAAAAAGACTTTCAGATTTCTTGCAAAGCAGAAATTTCATAATTCTAGCAGCTGTGGAAAATCCTTAGTGCACTATTCTGAGACTTCATTTAAAACGTGGTTATGTATTAATACATGGGCTTTCATTTTTCAATTGATTAAAGGCCTGGAAGCAGTAGTACTAGTCAGTGACTTGACCGTGGACCACTAGCGATCCCTCTGAATCAAGGTCCTTTCCAACCCAAACTATTCTATGATTCTATGATACTTAGTGCAAGCATGTTACAGGCATCTCAGGATGGTGAAAAGGATGAGGATGATGTTCAGTGGGCAGCCAGCAGGCACAGCGGGGTGATGACATTATGCTACTGAAGGGTCCATTCATCCTTCTGAGCTCCTTTCTGCTAGGGGGCACTGAGAAATCGCAGTGCTGCTTGGTGCGGGAGGTGCAACTCAGATTTGCACAGACATGGAGAAGACATAGGAACACAGATTAGCTACAATTCCTGTAAAAGCTTGAATTTTGACACATCTTTGTATCTCCTCGCTGCCCTCTTCCATAACAAACCTTCTTTTAATCCAGTTATTATATTTTAGAGGTACTAATGGGAAAAGACCTCTTGTGTCACCATTCCTATCCCCCTACTACCACAGGTGACTACATCCTATAAGGATCTTCAAAAAAACCTGCCCAAACTCCACCTTAAAAATGTTCTTTTGAACAACATGGCTTAACACAAATATTGAAACCTGAGGTCATGATATCATTCTGACTACAAGCTTTGAAGTAACCTTTGAAAGTAGTACAAGAGGGCTGTTTTCTGCCATCAGATGACACGTTATTCTGCAATGACATTCGCCTTCTCTCTGAGTGTGGCACACTGCGATTAAGAAGTGTGTTGTTTATCTTCTGCTCACAGTCACTTGTAAAGGTCTTAAATACCTGTGCCACATGACCAGCCATCCTGCCTATTCTCCACTACATTGTCGTTCAGCTTTATGTGATTTTAACACTCTCGAGCCAAATCTGAATGCGTGGGACAGCACAGTACTTGTTCCAGACACGTTCAGTGAATGCTGAGGTAGGATTTTATAAGCATCTCTGAAATCCCGTGGTACATTCTGTTATGATCCCTCCACCCAGAAGTTTTATGAAACAGTCAAGTTTCAAGGCCAGGAGTTACCATCACAATCATTTACTCTAACCTCCTGCATAACATCTGCAGTATTTCATTCACTCAATCCCTTAATACCCCTAAGGGAATCACTGTTCCCTCTTACGTGAATGAACTCTCCTGTGCCAAGTAACTTCTGTTTAAAGAAAAAATATTCTCAAGAAAAAAAAAAAAACCAAAACAAAACCCAAAAAACGTCCACCCTTGCTTACATCACCTTTCAATATCAAATACCTTCTCTTTACATAAGGGCTAATAAGCTATAAGCAAGCCATCTGCTGACTTCATCAGTAAGTTAAACAAATGGAGCTTCCACTCTGTCTTTGTGAGGTATATTTTTCCACTTATCCGAGGCTTTTTGTGCACCCTCCTTGAACTCCGTCTGGTTGGTCACATTCATTATTGAAGAGGATGCCAGAGCAGACACAGCACTACAGTGAAGGTCTTGGAGTCTGGCTCAGCTGAGATACCCAAAATATGGGTGTCTTGCTAAGGCTATCCCGAGGGCCAAACCTCTTGTCTGGAAATCTGTAACACATCTTCTCTGTGCTGCCCATGAGGAGCTGAGAAATACAAACTGTTTCTTTGAACCTCCATGAGGAATCCAGGTAAAAAGCAAAGGTTACAGACCAAAGCTCTGGGGACAGGAACAAGGGAGAGGGCCTGCTTTTGAGGACATTTCTGTCTCGCCAGTCCTGACACAGTTACCTGTTTAGGAGATAGGGTTAATATGTACATTGTCACAGCATTAAGGAGCTGCAGATCAAGGTCAGAGCCCCACTGTGCCAGACATTACAGATCCAAAAGCTAAAGCTGCTCCCTGCTCTGTGAACAACAATTTCTGTCATGTTTTATGCTACAGACTCAGAGTGCTCATAGGGCTTTTGTTTACTGTTTGCCCCACTGTGGTTCAAAGTAAAAATTATAGTAATGATCGACCTAGTTCTTCTGTATTTATTTTAATCAATGCCTTGTCTGCTTTCTTCCAACCCTCCAAGAGTGTTTCCAGTGATACAAAGGGCTTGTAAGATAGGATATCAGAAAGCAAGTTGCCAAGTCTAGCAGACCTGTATATAGTAAAAAATAACAGTAAAGACTTCTTTTTTTCTTTTCTTTCCTGACCTATATTCATTCCTGACCTATATTAGAAAGATGTGTACAAATGTTAATATTATAAGCAAAACAGGGAGGATCAGAAACTTTGTATAGATATTAAAAATAGTGATTTATCACTTCATCAGATTTTACTTCCCTGTCTAATTCTCAGTCACAGCTCTGCTCACCATGCCTGGATAGTAAAGGTGTTCAGTAAAGAAACTGGGACTAAACTCAATAGGAAGCAGTTGTGGAATACTTTTACCACAGAGCAGCTTTGTGAAAGCAGAGGTTGTATTCCTTGATTTCACCGTGGAAAAGCAGTGCTGGGATGTGTATGAGGAAAAGTTATTTGATACATGCTGTTATTCTTTACTTTATTCTCTTAATAATAATGGATATGAATTCAAACTGTGTCATTCAACTCTGAGTTTGTTTACAAAGAGGTCAAGGAGTGAAGGAGATGGCATCCCATCTGAGGTTTGACTTACACCGCATAAAGAGATGGGGAAAATGTAACTGAACTTAATTCCTATTTAATATGGTGGATTTTGTTTCTGTTCCTTTCTAGAAACAAAAATGTGGTCTATTGTTTTTTAAGAAAGAAAAGCTGTGATAAAAATGATGAAGTAAGAGGTAGAGACCATAACGGGAAGATTCTGGATGCTGATGGCCTCTCTTCCCTAGCTGCTCTCATCACTCTTGGTTTTATCCTGTGAGGACTCAGCTGGGCTTAATGCTTCCAGCAAGAGGAGTGAGCCATGGGCTTCTAAGGTCTAAACATCTTCCTCTGAGCATTTTTGTATCTGTGCATGTACATGTACACACATACAAAGAGAAAGTGAAAGATCATCCCAGCTCTGAAAAGGTAAATTACTAGACAGCTTTGGAACAGCAGAAAGCAAGTAATACGGGGCCTTGTAATCACATAATTGGTAATCAGTATTACAGAGTGTGATATCTAAAATTTACTCCTATTTTTGCAATGAAATAAACAAGTCACAGAAGAAGCAGCAGCTCCATCATTCTTCTATAAGACAGCATCGGCACTCCAAAGGACATGGTGGCCATGGAGAACTTGGTTTTCATGGTCATCAAGTACACCTGATGAGTGTCAGCACCATTTGTGGTGCCCTGCAGAATACAAAAAATACATTTTAGCTCTCGCTAAAAAGAATTTCATGCAAAGGCCCAAGCCAGAGCCCCCAGGAATTAGTGGGAGGGCTGTGAAGTCAGTCACAAGACTACAGGACTTTCCTAATGTGGAAATACCAGTCCATGAACAGAAGTGACCTGGACTCTCAGGATTGTATAAATCCCACTGAAATTCACCTTAGAAATGCCTCTCTAGGTGTTGCTTCTGAAAATGTTGTGTCCAAGAACAAATGAAGGTAACCCACCCTGTGGAAAGTGTACTGAGGGAACCTCAGGCTCCTTGAATGTCACTGGATTTAGACACCAGATCTTCTAGCCACACAGTGTCCCCAACTTCCTGCTTACAAACTGCTTCAACATTGACTCAGTAGGAATAACACCATCCACTGAATCACCCACCCATCCACAACACCTGCTTCTTCCTTAGCTATTACGCCTTCCCTGGAATGACTCAGTTTAGCTGCTGTGAGCTTGTGGGATGGGAGAAGACCATACCGTAAGACACACGAGCTGAGGGGTATGCAAGGCCCCCTACTAATTACTGGCTTTCTGCAATCTGGGATGCAATAATCCCTTGTCCACTCCCTGTGACTCTACACAGTTGGGGGTTGTTTTGTAACTTTTCCAGCCCTGCCTATCTGGAACACTTTCCTGCCGAGACACTGACTCACTTCCTCTTTAGGAAGCTCACCCAAAATCCTTTTCGCTTGAGCTTATAAACTATTATTAACTCCATCTGTAAAGCAAAACTTTACTCATCAGTAGAGCTAGCTGGGAATTTTCCAGTGATACACACTTTTTTATTGGAAGATGTTGATTTGTTAAAACATAAATCATTTTTAGAAACAGGCCAGTTTTGCTTAGGCTTTCATCAGAAAAATTGCTTGCATCCAGAGAAAAAGAACAGTTCAGCTTAGCCAAGACGCTAGCAGTTAGGTCACTGACATAGCAAAATCGGGCTTTTTGGCAAAATAGGGACCTGAATCTCATTCCCCTATCCTACACAGTGCCTTAGCAACCATCATCTCCTAGGACAGAGCAAGTTCATGGCCTCTCATTGATGCTTTTTGTAATTAAGTGAACTGTCAGTGGCACAAGGACTTGGTCCTGATAGCTGCCCCATTTTCCATCAGTGCTTAATCCTTAGATGACTGGCACTTCAGGAAACCCATTGTGGTTTTCCTCTTTCTCATTTTCCTGAGAAATTTCAAAAGGTCTCATGTTGTTCCCACTGAGGAGCAGGATGCTTTTAAAATCTTGAAATTTTTCACAGAACAGGAGAACTTAAAAGAAAAATAATCCAGATCAGTTGTCCTTACTGTTTTTACCAATGTTAGTCCCAAGCAGCAGATCAGTTTCTTAGCCTTACAAACACACAGGCTGTAGCCAACATGAAGTGTTTTTCTTAGGTCTGATGGGGAATTTCTTTGTGATGTACCTCCATTAGAAAAGAGACCACATCAGTCAAAGTGTTTGCTCTGAAATGCTTCATATTTATTAAATTTCTGATGAATGAAGTGATGGCTTCCTGTGGTTGACGGACACTCCAAATTTGTTAGAACATCGGCACAATTACACATTTGGATATTGCTACAGGTAAAACCTGGCCCATTCCCCATGTGTTATGAGCTAAAGAAGCAAGACTCAACTGGCAAGTGTGGCTTTTTTTACTTCGTTTTTCACCCATGGCTCATGATTAATGTCTTTCAGAAGCAGCTTGAGATATTTACTTAAAATCAGATTCTAATATTTAGATAAATATTCAGTAGTTTATTCTGCATCTATATTTCTGTCTCTTTGAAAATATGCCTTTGTTCAGTAAGAGGAATGCCGTTGTCATCTGAGCTCTACCCCTATTTTGTATTCCTATAGTATTGCTTAGTAGGAATCATGGGGCTAATGGAACTATCCCTACTCATTTTGGTTTTGTAATCTGCTGCTCATCAGGTGTTGAGATTCTGGGCATCTTACAAACTACAGGTTGCTTCCCATCTAACAGCCCGGAAGCCCTGGAACTGCTAGGTGCCATGGTCCTACAAGAGCAATCGTGTGCTGTCCAGCATAGCTGCAAGCACCCATTTGATCAAAACAACCAAAAAGGATGGTACACATCTTTCTGAAAAGCAAATGGTTTGGTTGCTATTTAGGCTGGAATAGCCTACTGTATGAGGACACACTTTGTTCTAGTACTGTTTCCTTAACTGTGAGACTCCATAGTGAGAAAGAGCTTCCTTCTTCTAAGAGAACTTCATCATTGAAGAGATCTCATTTCTAGGGAAAATGCTTGTCACCTATTTCTAGAAAAGACATTCTTTCGAGAAGGTTTAGCCTTGACCATGTCTGCTTTCCACATATGTCCTGTGGACCCATGTTTACTGCTGGAACAAAAGAACAGGGAAGGGAAATGTCTGTGCAAATGAAATTTTCAACCCGAGAGCAGAGTCTCAAACGGGTTTGACTGCAAAGGAACAGGAAAGAAAAAATCCAAACCAATCTGCCTTTCCCACCCCCTCTATTTGTCAGTTGCTCCCCCTCCTTTAGACTGTCAGATTTCACTCCCATTCTACTGTATGGGCGCATAAATCTTGCCAGAAATGCTTCACTCACTTAACACCTACCTGCTGGAGCTTAGATTCAGAGAGAGGGGGAAAAAAACAACCTCAAACCCTGGCAATTCTTATAAATCACAGTGTTGCTAATCTCTTTTCAAGAGAGTCAAATGTAAAGTCATGTTCCTTCTTGTGAAAACATTACTAGCCTGTGGGTGTCAACACAGCCTTCTTTTCCAAGAAATCTGTTGCATCCCACAGTGACTCTAGAGAAATTGCACTCTGATGACAGTGAAGAGAGGCTGCTAGAAAAACATCACACGCCAATTCCATACAACAGCAACCTCAACAAGCACTTGTTTTTGTAAGATCAGCTCTCTCTAGTTTCACAAAAAGCAGAACTGAACTTCACCAAGACACATTTTAGGGGAGTTGTTTTTACAACGTCATTGTTGCAAGCTCTTTCCCCACCCCAGAATCACATTTTCAGCTTCCTTATTCATTCCATGCCAAGAGACACTACCCCATTTCTTCACGGCTCTCATGAAGAATAAAAAACAACTTCAGCTACCTGGAAGCTACCTTTACACATCTTTCTACACCCTGTCATCTAACAGTGGAACTATCCTCCTTCCTTGAAGTACACCTCCTCAGCACCAAGTAGGTCAGCCAACGGCAACTACCCTGTTTTGATAAAGGTCATGTCCCCTCCTGATGAAAAGACCATCCCTGGTCCGTCCAACCCTTGCAGAAACCCATCTACTCATGAGATCTCAGGAAGATCCCATGCTGTTTCCCAGATTAGTAGCTGGAAGGTGTCCATAGACCATTTGCAGGGAAAGAGCCTTTTCCAGAAAGCATTTTTACAAGAAAAAAAGAGATGCTTTATGAAGAGAGGGTGGAGTCTCGGGCATTTAGCATCCAGAATATTACCAAAAGACAGCACCCATGAAGTACTGTAGTTGCACTTGAAATCACATGGAATGTGTGACTCCCCTACATTAGAAGTTCCTCATTATCAAAACAGGAACATCCTTCGAATTTATGTGCATGACGAGGAGCACCATAAACTGACTTGAAACCCTCCTAGTTCCTGCATTAACCAGTCTGAATCATTGGAACTTACAATTTTTTTGTGTGTGTTTTGTTTTTATGTATTCATCTGTTTGGGTAGAGAGAAAAGTTCTTAGATCTATTTGTGTGTGTTAGTGTCTAGAGCTTCGACCATAACTTTGCCTTGGCGGTGTTTCTGTCCAAAATAATGACTCGCCGTGCGACAGTTTCGTATGAAGTCATGGGGCTGTTTCAGAATGCTTCACTGTAGACGACACTTACCCTTTCTGACCCTCCCGCTTCCCTCTCAGCAGTTACCCCACTACCAGCATGAAGTCAAGGCACCACCTTTCCAGACTGCCCGGAACAGGCAGTAGCACATGCCACAGTCTGTGTCTGTCAGCCAATGCATGCACACCTTAGGCATGAACAGGCAAAGCTTAATGCCTCACAGCCCTTAATGGGCAAGTTCACTGGCTGACAGATATATGTGTCACCATGTGTTACTTCATTACAAGAGAGTTTGTTAAAAAATAAACAAACTTCGAGCTACAAAAAAAATAAAGATAATTTAAAAAAATTGTTCAAATGCAACTATTCATAGGGAAGTAAGTGCCTGCTCAAGAAGAAAAGAGGAGGCAATGAGCTGGTTCCACTTAACACATTGTTCTTCACTTTGACCTCCCAAAGAGCTGGAGGAAGAGGCCACCTCCTCCTTCTAAAGCTCACCCTCTCACTTCATTATGTAGTGGGGAGGTCTGAGGAACTGCTGCTTGAACACTGGCTTTGGTAAAACTTCCATGTTTTCTCTCTCCTTGTTTATGATTCCATCTCTTCCGGGTTGCAGGCTGTACTTCCAAGGCTCGGGAGCAATCAGCACAAGAGCTGGCTGTGCAAAGTGGCTCAGGGCAACAAACCCACCAGGGACCTCACCAGAGTCCCCACCTCGCAGCACCAGCTGGCCCCACTCCCTGGTCTCATCTCACTCTGGCTCCCTCTATGGCGCATCTGTCTTGCAGTCCTCTCCCAAATCAATTTCTACTTTGATGATCTAAAAGTCTGGAACATCTGAAAAACGTTTTCAAAACCCATCAACAATAAGGCAGGAAAAAAGAACAGAAGGAAAAGTTGCTGGAAAATTAATGAACCAACAGATAAAAAAAGCACATACATGTTTTAGAATGACTATTTGAGGGACTGGGGAAAAAAATCATTTTCTATGAATTGTTTCCTATTAAAAGTTTGTAGCAAATTGTGATCCCAATAATAGCATTGGCAAGCTAGCATCTGTTTTGTTCTGGTTCATTAATCCATTCTGAGAGGTGACAGCCCATATCATGATTTCTTGGCAAGGCAAAGAGGCAGTTCTTTGGGTAAATTGTAGCTCCACTGACATCACATGGTACCATGATAATTTACACCACACAAGGGCCTATTCCACCATCTAAATTCCCTTGCCCATCACATTACAGTTTGTATCCAGGCCAGCTTTCCTTTTGTGGTTAGCATCCTCATCGTTTATTATTTACTCTGTGGCAGAAGCTTGAAGTCGCAATCAGGATGCCATTTGCACAGCGTTAAGTCCTGTGACAACATACACAACGCTATTCCAAAGAGCTTTCGTTCTTATTCTACTACTATCTGACATATTCCTACACCGAGTCCATCCAAATAGATTTTCACCAAGTGCTTAAATGGCTAAGCTTCGGCCAAGAAGGCACCATAGAATTCCTCACAGTGGCATGCTAGATGAAATGTTAGTATCACCAATTCATCCAATTATTTTTCAGTAGAAGCTGGGGCCAGAAGGGACTTTGTACGTCATTACTCTTGATATTCCAGACAATTTTGTTTGGAGTTTGGTTCTGTGGAAAGAAATAATAGTTTGTTTCATTGACAGCAGAGGACAAGTAAAAATTAGTGCATTTTACAGGACATAAAAAAGTCCATTAGAAAATTATGTTTAGAGAGAGACATTTTTCATCATGCAGCACAACTCTTCACCATGTTTCAAAATAAAATATTGATGAAAAGCATATAACTAAATTTACCAAACATTATTTTTTGAGTCATCTGTAAGTTTAGAGAGATTATAAGAGAATAATTCTGGAATGTGATGGAGAAAAGAAGGGGGATAGTAGTAGTTTAAATTGTATCTTTTTTTTTTTTTTTTTTTTTTTTTTTGTCTCTGCTTACTGAAGGAGTTAATAATGGCTTACAATAAGTTGATTTTGGTAATGATTCACTTCCATGCTTTAGTTCACTTCTTGCTCCTGTCAAACTGAATTTCAGCCCAAATCCAAACCATAAATATGGGCACCTGAGGAATTCTGGATTGCCTGAGATCTGTATTCAGATCTCAGTTCTGTATATGAGCCAGGACAAAAATCTAGATCTGAATGCCCTCAGATGCTACTGCTCTGCTTGTGGGTCCGCCTATCCTCAGCTGGGACTCCTCTCCACTGGAAAGCCAATTATTATTCAGGGAACAAGGGGAGGTCGATCTCCTCAAAAATACTTACAAAATGACAGTTGAAAATCTTGAAATGTTTCCTGAATGCTTGTGGAATCTGCCTGGAAGAGACTCTCTAAACAGAACTACCCATGAATCCAAAATCCCTTTAAATTTTTGTTGTAACTCAAGTTAAATTTCTGGGTTATTCAAATTTATGCAAAATTGAGATAAACTTCCAAGATTCAGTCACTTTTAATAGCATGGGATACAGACTTCTCAAACCTGCTGTGAAAGCTGAAACCTGGGCCAGCTTTTTATCCACAAGCTGAACTTCACATCAGTAAAAAGTACATCGTTCTTTTCTCTCACTTCCTATACTGTTTAAGGAAAAGAAAGATAATACAGGAATATCCAGGACAGCTAGAAAAATTGTTTCTAAAAAACACAGTCCTTTCTCATGCTGGCACTTCCATTTCAATCAGATGCTTTGTTTTACACATTTACCAGCTTGCGTACATTTGCCAAATCTACATGGGGGGATACACAGTCTCTTTACCAGCAGGGTTAACTTCAGAGGTGACCCAGGAACCTGCTCAGCCAAGCCCTTGCCTGCAAGTCAGAGGCTGAGGATGGCTGTATTGGCATCTTAACCCATACCAAGCCACCGCTGCCAACTCCACACAGGATTTTTCTAACTCCCTGTTCCAAAAGAAATGTCTCCAGCCAAAATTCCCTCCTGGCCTGCAAATATGTTCAGGCATACACCTCTGTGCTGTAAATGAAATATCTGGCGTATTGCAAAACCATACTGAAGGAGCCAACTGGAACAGAGCAGAGCTAGCACTGGGAGAAGGTGTTTGAGCTGTTGAATTTAGTGACTACGCATATGTCATATCCAAAGGAGCATTATACATTTCACTTCAATAGTCATGTTGGTGGGTATCAATTTATCACCTGGTCTTTTGATACCCAGTAATGGATATTTTGAGAAGGATTTCTTGCCTTATGTGGAAGGCAACTATCTGTTATCCTGCTTGCAAAGGAAAACAAAGTCCTTGTGCCATCCACTGACTTAAACAATAAAAGATATAAGGGACGTGAAGTGTCCTGTTTAGTTCCAACAACATAGCTATTGTGCCCTGACCACATCTTTTTAAGTCCAGGCCAAAGAAAGTGGGACCAGCCTTTGAAATTTCTAATGAACGCCAGTCAAAAGACCGCAGGGTATACATGCCTTTGGATACAAAAAAACATTTCTAAAGGGGCTGGTATGAACAGTTTAAAATTCGGTATTATGTTTTCCTGCTTTCTAGATTTCAGCACTTTCTAAGGGGCCACATTAGTAAGGAGGAAGAAACCAGAGAGAATTAAAATTAAGTAGCACGGATTTTGCATGTTTCTTAATGAACTAGGAGAGCAACCAAACACCATGCCATTTGGGGAAATGACAAGACCAAAGCATGAAACCATGAACTTTCATTCTATGAGTCAGTTGTTACTGAGAACTGCCTGAGTCAGTGACAACAGTCTGATTTCTGATCTTTGGTATACATGCACTCAGTTTTATTCCAATGTCATACATGAGGTATTACCTAAAAGTAGCCTGAAATAATGAAGTAATCCTAAATTTCCTCAGATAGCAGTAGCAGAGTATCTAGCAGTCCTGAAACGCTGTGCAAGGTTTATAAGGCACTGTATCAAACTTTTAGTGGCAGAATTTAATATTACCATCATTTTCCTCCAGATTTTACTCTCTTAAGAAGTTGGCAAAGAAAAAAGAAGTAATGAAGGCTGGATGATTCCTCAGGAATCATTGGTCTATTATTTTCCTGAGGGCATGACTGTTTACACCCAACAGACATCTGTCTGATCTGGTATCAAGAATCCCCAGCTATAAAGAATCTATTAAGCTTTTGTGGAACTCAGCACACAATGATGCAAAGTAAATTCATAAATGTGAAGAGCATCTCTAAGGTCCCACATGCCTAGGAGCACACAACTGTGCAGCAAATTATGGGAGGTAGCACCTGACCATGTAAGACACGAGGGTCCTTCCTGAGAACAATTCATACTTGCAGCTGAGTCTTGCAGGCAGAAGATATTCCTTCTACTGTGTCCCAAATAGGCAGCTCTTCCCCTCTCATAAGCCTGAGCATGAAGCAAGGAAAAAAGCTTTTAAGAGGGGAGGAAAAGGAACACGGCATCAGCTTGGGAAAACGTAACCACTTTGTATGGGTAAATAACAGGCTTCCCTGGGCCATCCTTACAAGCAGTCCGTTAACTTCATTTCATACTTTTCATGTGCGGGTGCCCAACAGGCAAAAGCAACTTCTACACATGGGAAACTTGCATGGGCTCCCCATTGCTTAGAAAGAAACTCTTCTATCCCAGGTGGTTTTCAGACCCCACTGTAGTCCTTTGGGATCTCACTTCTAGCTCTGACACTTTCCCTATGGGCGTGCAGTTTGCTGTGATCTGCCCATGTGAAGTCTCCACATTCGGGTTTTCCCTTCATTCACCAGCAAGGAGAGCAAAGGACACGTTTCTCCTTGGAGCTCCTGCCTACAAGATTTACTATCTAGAATAGGTCTTGAATTTTTTCCTCATTTGCCACCAGGTCCTTTACACTTTAGGTACTGTGCTGTCATCTGAGTGCCCAAGGCCAAGCCTGCTGTGATGCATTTTACATGATAAACAAAATGAAGAGCCTTTGGTGGAGCAGCCTCCTCAGGAGAAAGCACCAGGACTTTTCTAAAATCCTTGGGCAACTATTGCCAGATCCTATAGCAGACTGTAGGCCCAGCAGGAATCTGTTAATCGTGAAATTTTGGGCTACAGTGTTAGGGGACAGCTAGGGATGGCTGCTTCCTAGGGAAAGAGAGCCAGGAGCCTAGCCTCATAGCAAGGCATGCATCAGCTCTGGGGCTCATTGCACTCACTGTGCAGTTCCCTGGCCAGGCAGAAAAATAACCTATTAAAAAGAAAGAAAAGCATAGCTGTTTCCTGACCGAAGGAGCTGAGTTAATTCATGGCAGTGGCTGAAGAGCACAAAGGAAGGGCCAAGACCATGCAGACAGGAGTGGGGATGGGGTATGGCATGAGTAGAGGAGGAGGAAGAAGGATGCAGGAGGTGTTCTTGGAGGTGACAAACCATAATATTGGTTCACCTGCTGTAAGTAAGCTCATGTTGATCACATGTTGTGCTATGTAGCAGGCGAAACACTGGCTAGCAGCTATATGGAAATGGAAGCTACACATCCTACCCTGTTTAGCCCTGTGTAATAGCATGAGATGTCTCCTCTCTGAAGCATCTTTGTGCTTACAGTTAGATAAAAAGCAGTCCTACGCTTGTTCTTTCCCTTTTTACCTACTGATGGGAGTAAAGAGTTTTTTATCTCTCGAGCTCCAAATCACTGTGCTTATGATAAATCTATCAAACTCCACTTTAAGAAAATGCAAGACATAGGAAGTGTTCGCAACAGTCAAGAGGGATAGATTATCACATCAGACAGTCTTGGCAATATTTATAATTTTCCATGCATTTATAAATTTCATGTGGTACAGCTGACTTACTATACAACCCAGAAAAAACAAGTTGGCCCAGCTTGGAAAAATCTCATACGCTTCAAGGTATTTGTCTAGGCTCACCAAGCTCATTTTTGGTTTTGCTTTAAAATTCTACAAGGACACAGAACTAACCACACACCAGCTATTTAAGATGAGGCAATGTGGTATTTAAAAGTTTAATATTGTAATCTTATACCCGTAACTTGGGCCTGCTCACCCTAATATACTTTCCTTGGAGAGATCTTTTATAATCATCTTTGGGAACTGCATATATGCTGTGCATGAATCTTGTCTTTAATCTTGCATTTTCTATTCAATTTTTAAAAGCTAAAAATAAGTAATAATTCTACATGTTTAAGGACAATATAAGCCCAAATATATATTAAAAACGAAAAAGAAACCTGCAGGAAAATACCCAAGCAGATGAATAATGCCAACATATATAGAAATGAGATAATATTTTCAGCTTAGTGGTTTTTTACTGTTTTGTTATGAGAGTACAGGTAGAGGTTTAATACTCTTCCACATAGGTTTTATGCTTTTTGGTACATGACTGACAAAACACTCCTTCAAGAGAATGAAATGAAAACTGTTTTGTTTTGCTTTGTAGCACAGTCTCTTTATTCTTGCTAAAGCACATTACGATGAAGAGTAAATATTTTTGTCTGATTAGTCGGCCAAGTTTGCAACGAGATCTGGATCCTGTCCCTGCCAGGTGATTTTCTGAACCTGCTAGGGTCAAACCCCCAGCTGATGCAGAGAGCTAGAAACTAGTCATGCTGAAGGCAGTCGCCACCCCATGCCATTTTTCCAGAACAGCAGGTAAGTAGCTACAGATCCATGGCACACGTGGAGTCCTGGTTTCATCCCCAGATGATTTCCTTTGCAGCTTTGCCTGAGGAACTGTCTGTCTCCTGCCCTGCCTAGTCTCCCCTCCTCTTTTTCCTTCTCTCCCAAGCCCTGATGAAGTACCATGTTTCTGTGCAAAGCACACTCCTGTATTTTCCCCCCTGAAGCATACCAAGTGCAACATAATTCGTTTCCTTCATTCAGTTCAGGAGGAGCATCAAGTGAGAACCTCAAAGAGCTCCATATGTTTAGCCTGTCAAAGAGAAGATTGAATACTGTTTTATCATGAGTACCTTATGTACTTTAATGGAGCAGAAGCCAAACATGAATCAGTATCTGGGAGTTAAATCTGGAAAAACTGAAATGAGAAGTAAGGCACAGTGTTTTAAGATAATGATTAATGATTTGCACAAACTACCACCTGAAGAGGTGAATCCCTTATCTCAAGCCCAGGTGCCTTTCCGGAAGACATGCTTTAGGCAAATACAAGATGTGGAACCCAGGTTAAGGGCAGCTGGGTGAAATTCTTTGGAAGTCAGACTACTAGTTTATTTGGCCTTGAAGTGCAGATATCTACTAATCGCTTGGGTTTAAAATGTATTTAACTTGAATACAAAGGATTCAAGGCAGAAAAATATGCTAAAAGATTAAAAAGTCAATTCATACTTTATACCATTCAAGGCTGGTAAGCCACAAGAAAAGATGATAATGTTCTCTTCACCATGGAAACACAAATACACTAAAGAAATCAAAATGTTGGTTGTTGTGTGATAGAAGGAAAAACGGGACATGAGGGCTGTGAAGTGAGTTGTTAAAAATAATAATAATAAAAAAAAGTAAAAAGAAAGAGTTCGGGAAATCTGGGTGACTTTGTTACAGACAGAACATATAAGGACCCAAGAACTCAGTTTGTAAAATGCATCCTGGAGTCACAATGGGAGGAAGGCAGTGAAAGACACATTTCTGGGGAAAGATACTGTTGAACTCCAAAGATCACATTCAGAAATCCAGGCATGCAACAGCAAGTCAAGGAGGAAGGCTGTAAGGTTGCATGGCAAAATGGAAGATGATGAAAAAACAAAAATCAAGCTATCAAAAAAGTTGGGTCAGCAGTTATTAGATTAAAAATTTTATGCCATTTCACAAATCTGAACTGATTTTATAAACATTCACTTCTCACGTGACAGTGGAAGGACAACAACATGAGGTTGTTGGTGACCATTTTTCAACTTGGCGACATTTTCTGTTGCTAGGACACAAAATTATTATTAGAAATAAATGTGTAAACTGACTATTTCACTGTGTGTACAGAAATCAATGCCACAAACATGAGGAACTACATACAGAG
This sequence comes from Falco punctatus, assembly GCF_963210335.1. Classification (NCBI taxonomy): domain Eukaryota; kingdom Metazoa; phylum Chordata; class Aves; order Falconiformes; family Falconidae; genus Falco; species Falco punctatus. Next base: position 81,225,927 of record NC_137581.1, read on the forward strand.
AAGGACAGTAATAAATTCACAGCTCCTGTTTTGGTTTCTGGGAGATCAAGGTCCCAGCTCCTGCTCCAACCCCTATTCCCAAACACCCTTAAGCAGATGTTTTGACTGGGAGAGACCTATGTGAATTCAGCCCCCTACAGTGCAAGCATCTATATATGAGAAAAATATTTGGATTCCCTTTACCGTTGATGGGGAGACAGACACTGCGGCGTGTCTCAGCTTATTTACATGCCTGAAAAAGGTCAGACAAGTTGTGGCCAAGAAGCGTCTCTGTGGCTTTGCTGACCCTAGAGTCTAGATGAGACATAGAAAGTTGAGCAGGATGAATCCTGCACTTAGTCTCTGTTCTTCAAATCCTTAGACAGCAGTATTTCTACATCTCACTGAAAGATCACTAGGCTAAGTCCACAAACAACTGTGAGAACGTTGCTGAGCTGAGGCTGGTGAAGCAGGGTGCTGCTGACACCACGAGAGGAAGGAAATTGGAGCTAGCAGTTCTCAGAAAGAGATGGATCACTACCCATTTATTACCCTATATGCCTGAAATCTTTTGGCCTATAAATTATGAAATTGTACAGTCTCATTTCTCTCCAGCAACTCCAGACTTCCAAAGTAAGTTGATGGCAGCTTGTCTCTAATAGTCCTCAATTTCCAGTACATTTTTGGTCTACCTTGTAGAATATTTTTCTTCCTCATACAGATCATCTTCATCCTCTTGGATACTGTTTCTTCTCTCCCTGGATAAATCAGGAATAAGTTGGAGTAAGTAAGGGCTGAAGCCCCTTTTGCTCTCAGCAGCTTCTGAGAGGGCTTCCCAAGGTCGCAGGACACTGCAGCCTGTCACTAAGGGATAACGGGAACTAGGTAAGTACCTTCTGCTTTGCTTTTGTTTTTTCTTCTCAGAAAAAAGCGGCTGCTTTTTTTTTTTTTTTTATTCCTTAAAGCAACCACAGTAGTTAGCCAATATTGAGTACCTCAAGGGTTGTTTCTATTGGGGAAAAAAAGCTGGTGCTGGAGCTGGGTGCTTTGTGAAAGGCTCTTTATTGAAAGAGGATGTCAGGAGCCCCATTTCCCTGAACTCAGCATGGATGGACAATAGGACATGGTTTCTATTTGAAGACTCTTTTCAGCCATCACAGTCCGTAACACAAGTTCTTTTTTCCCTTGGTCTCTCTCTCTCTTCACAGCTTTATCTTAACAGCAGATGACAAGTAATTTTTTGGTGTGTCCTCATTTTCCATCTCTCTATTTCTTTTGCTGCAGACAGGACACGCACACTCGGCTAGTATGTATTAAATCAGTCCCTAGATCTTTTTATTCTCTGTGTTCTCATTCAGACTACCATTTAGATGGGTTTCTCCCATCAGGAATAAAAAGGGCATTAATTTTTCCAATGTTTCACTGACTAGAAGGTATTATTCTCACCAGATTCAAAGCAGAGATGTGACTGCACATGGGTCAAGGACAAGTTATGCTGAGGGCCATTCACTCATCAAGATTGTAACACCTCAGCTCGAACTTCCTCAGCCTCTCCACTTGACTTGCTGGCACGTGCAATGACAAACCATGAGGGCAAGTTTGTTTCCTAATGCAGATGAGTTCCAAGCCAAAAGCTTCGTTTTCTGAAAGCTGTGTCATAGCAGTTTATGTCCACTTGAGATGCAACTCTCTTTCTTAAGGGTGCAAAGTCAAAAAAGTGCAATAGTTCTCCCAAACGTGAAAAAGAATTTATATGAAAATGCTGAAGTACTTATGCAGTTCTCTTTCTATACCAAAAAGACGACGTTATTTTGTTGTTAAATTGCTTGTTCTCATGCGGTATGGCTTATACCTGATTTCATCCCAGCTCACTGTTCTGGAAGGCTATGCATAAAGGACAGGCAGGCAGTAAGTAGATCATCAGCAACTCATAAGATAATGTGAGACACGGTACACAACAAAGCATATACAAAAGCTTCAGTTCAGTTCCTATCTGACCAGGTCACTGCTTTGTTTGTTGTTTGTTTTCCAGGTTGGGTTGCAAATAGTTTTTTTCCTGTCAAACTGAGCCTCCACATTTAAAAAGCCTCCTAAATCAGACCTGTGATAGACTAGCATATAAAACTGAACAGTCCAAATGCAATTTTCTAAAAATGAGGTCAGAGAAATCCTGTCTATGAAGAGGGTCAAACAGTGGAGAGAACAGAAGGGGCGGGGGGGGGGGGGGGGGAGCTGGGAAGAGTATGGACATCTTTCCTGTTCTCATTTAGCCTGAATAAGAAATCAGGGAGGGGAGGAGGGAGGGACGAGTAAGACAGAACTAGAACAAAACTATTTCAGGCACCTTTATGACTGACAATCTTTATTATTTACATATAAAACCAGACTGGACAAAGCACTAAAAATACACTGTATCTCATTGGGAACAATCCTATACCAGCAGGGAAATGTAGCAGTTGACATAAGTGGCCTTTTTCTATCATTAGCCTCTATGATTCCATACCCATTTCATCCACAGCATGCATGCTTCTTACAAGTCTCTCTGTAATAATAGTACCAGAAATACAAACGACTGTAGTGCTCATTTTCTACCCTACTGAGGAATTGGCACTTTTTAATACTTGTCATATTGGTATGGACATTGATGACAGACACCCTGATGCTCCTCTCTATTCCACCAGTTTTATACCAGCATAATTCAAGCAGAAAAAAATGTACAAGTAGAATGCAGGTTTTGGGGTGATTTCTACAGACAAGAACAGATGACACATTGTGCTACAAAACTCCCAGAGAAGATAAGCACTGTTATCTGCCATTGATATAACACAACTTAGCCATTAAACAACTGCCTTGACTTTTCCACCTTCTCCCAGTTCTCCAGGTCTGGAGTTACCTGTCTTGATTATACTAAAGATGCCTTGTCAATCTTGCAGCAGAAACTATTTTTACAGGGCAAATTCCCCTGACCTGCTAATAATAGGGAATCTTCATTACCAAAAGTATGAGTCCTATGAAGAGTTTCAGTTAACACCAGATTAGTCCTTCACTCTCTCGGAAGGTAGAAGGCCATACAGGCCACCTACTGTAGGTTTTGAACCCTACAGAACATTTGAATATCATATGCTGTCTTTCCCTTTTGAGGTCACCACTTAGCAGGAGACTCCAGCTTGTCTAAGTATGTGAATACTCTTAACTGAAGACAAAATACTCAGGAACTTTGTTCAATCAGTCTTTTGTTCCAGCCTCTTCCCACTGCGGTAGTCCAGAGATCACCTGTGATGTGGCTTTCTGATTTCTCTGTATTATTAGAAGAACTCACCTGGCATGACATGCAGATCTGTGTCAGCCAAGTATTGTCTAGGTTGACATTCCTCTGCATGCATTCAGCTTCTCATCGCAGGCTTGTGGCTTTGTTGTTTGGTGTGGCCGTCATCAGGGAGAGGGGGACCTTGGGCTTGGCTGGCCCACTTCTCTTATTGCAGGTGCTCTTGCAGCACGTTGTGAAGTCCAAAGGTCAATCCAAATACAAATGATGGTCTCAGAAATATTTGTAATTCCAAACCAGCATCATTTCAACTTGAAGAGATATGTTCTATGCACAGACTGCCCAAGAGTTCTTTTCTCCCCTTCCCTCAACTGGAAAAGGGTAACAGTTATGTCAGAGTTGGAGTAGGTTGCCCGTAACACATTAATCATGAATTCACTTCAGTTGTTTCTGACCCAGTTATATCAATTTAAAGAGAGAATAAAGACTACTCCTCAGGAAAGCGTACGCTTCCTACTCAAGCTGTCTAGTCTGCAATGTTTAACGTTCAACTTGACTGATGATTATTGCAGCACTATGTGCATGGATGGGTGTATTTAATGCCTGCCGCTTCCTCCACGTGCGTTTTGGATTCTGGGCACCCGTCATGCCATGGCTTAACAGTGGAAGCAGTGGCCAAGGCAGCTTGCTCAAAAGTCCTGAAACAACGTATTTTACAAGCTGAAATATGAAGCGGTAACTTCAGGAAGTTTGTTCATGCTTTGGGATAGGTGAACGAGGGAGGAAGAAAGTGTACGGGTACAGGACAAGTGGATTATTTAAGCCAACAGTCCAGAAATGCAAAAGGACATCAGGTCTCGGGAAGAGCCTGAACTGGACTTTATTCCTTCATCATCAACCACAATAGTGTGGGTGTTCTGAAAGCTATGAAGTCCTGAATTTTGACAGGAAATTTTAGGCTACCACAAAAAAAATCTGTTCAAATTCATCTTCACCAACACTTCCATAATTTAACAACTTGCCAGTTGTATAATAAAATGAAACTGGGCATGTTGCCTTATGTTTGGCACTTTGGTTTATTTGCAATCTGCATAGGTGCACAAAGATCATTGGGCAATGATGGAGGAGAAATTCACACTGTTATTGCAGGTTCTTAGGTTATTGGTATTCTTGGACAACTGATGTAATGTCACACAAAAGCTGAGAGAGCCAGAGGGCTTTTTAAAATCTGATTTTCTAAGCTAACGAGGTTTGTGTTTGTCCACTGTATGTGTCTTCTTAATTATGTACAAATATGAGTACCTGGCGATACTTTTTAAATCTGTTCACTGATTTACAAGGAAAAAATCTAAAAGGAAGAGGGGAAGAGATGTCAAAGATACAAATTTCAGCCAAATCCATTAAAACAGGCAGACGAAGAGCATTAAAATCGGGGGGGGGGGGGGGGGGGAGAGCAAGAAAGGGCAAGAGGAAGAGGAAGAATGAAAGACAGATTTTAAATGTCTAGTTATGGGGAAAACTTCAGTTACAGTTCATATCTTTGTAAAAATTAAGTTGATCAAACCCAAAACAAACCCCACAGTTAGCTAGACTTCCTTTATTTCAGTGCTTGGGGAGTTACTTGGGGGTTTGGTTTCTTTATGCAATGACATTTTCCTGCACAGTATTCCTGACGCATATTACTCAGCTACATATAAAGGGGCTTAAACAATAGAGACTGGAATATTTAATGGATAAATTTAGAAGTGACGGAGGGATTCTGCTGTACCAATTGGACTTCACCATCTCCCTTCCCTTGGCATCTAGAGAAAACTCCATTAGAAAAGCAAGAAAGCATGACAAAGTAAACCACAATTTTTCCCCCACTGAGAGCTTCAGACATATAAATGAGTTCTTGCCAGATAGCAAGTGAGATTGTATCATTTCCAAACAACTGACTCAAAAAAGCCCCACCAAACACAGGCACCTTGAGAGTCTTCTCAGATTCAAAATTGCAGAGATCATTTTGCAAAAGTAAACTTTGCTCTTGGGTTACAAATGTTTATGCCAAATTTCAGTTTCAAATGCTTTTGCATGTGTGCGAGTATGTGCGAAATTATTAATCCTTGAAAGCAGGAATTCATAATAATGGAGTTATTGACATTTTCTTGGCTCTAACTTTACAGATGTGATGCTAAGAACAAGAAATATTCCCACTGTTCGATGAAAGGGGTCCCCAGGAAAGACTAGCAGTAATCATTCTTCAAGCAGAAGATGTTTTCTGTCATCTGGTTCTTGACAACTATAAATAAAGGTCTTAATCTGATTTTTTTACACTATTTCTACACTATAGAGATGGCATGATATATCACACAGTTTTCAATGAAATCCATATACATAGTGATGAGATTATAAACAAAGTATGTACACAAATGTTTGTGTTTTAAGCAGCATTGTGAAGTAGAGGTTCACAACTGCACTTGTTGGCCTTGGTTAATGCAGAAACATCATTGCTAGTGCAGTAGCTGAAGTGTTTCGGAGACAAATGTCAATATTCAGGCAGAGGATGAAACCGGTATTTGTTCGCTAGCATAGAAGAACTGTTATTAAAAGCTACCAAAGTGAAATGCTAGCACTTCTTTTTTTCCTCAGTTATGTCAAACTAAGCTATTTGAAAACAGAAATACAGGCAATACAGTGTGATACTCATCACCAAGTGTGGAAGATCTCTAAATGAAGCACCAGCACTACCTCGGAAAGCAGGGAAGTTGAAGAGCCCTGGCAGGGTACGGTCCTTTCCCTTGAGCTCACAGCCAAGCTCCGTTCTCCTGTTCCTCTGCAATGGCAATGAGCTGGGGGCCCACCAGGAAAGGATCAGAAAAAGTAACCAGTGAAACTTTCATTGTTGGGGGAAACAAAAGCCTTGGAAATGTCTTTCCTTTGCAACACAGTGTGGTTCAGTGACCCCTGAGCTGAGACTGGTGCAAGTCAGACAGCCCACCACCTTTCTCAGTGGGGATAACAGCTTAGCCCCACACAGGCAAGGCACCAGACTCAAGCTATCAGGCTTTCACCAGCAGGACTGCAATGATGCAGCTGTGCTGCTTCCCATCCAGAGGCAGCAGGGCTGCCAGCACCTCCGCAGCGAGCTCCGAGCAGTGAGTGTCTCTGATGTGCTCACTGTCTCAGGGCACAAAGGTATTCTGCACACCCCAAGAACATGGGTCAATGACGTGCTCTGATGTGGAGAGTGGAGATCATTCCCTTCCCTTCCCCTCTTCTTTAGGTCTGCCCATTTCATAACCACTTAGGAGGAAGATGATAAACACAAGCCACACAAACCTTGGAGCTACTGAGCCAATAAGTAAAGAACGTACCAATCCAACACTCTGCAACTGAACATTTCTTTTTCTGTTTTCTTCTTATTCAAGCTGGTTTTATATTCTGACCTGAATCAGAATGGGCTCCCTCATTATCATCTCTTAAGTTCCCAGAAAAGTGCTTTCCTCTGCTCTCCTTTCTGCAGGATTACAGCCATTCAGCCACATGGAATCCATTGCCTGCCGGGTTGCAACATGAGACAGGGCAGCACCAGACAGAGAGTCAAAAATAAAAACTGATAAAGTTATAACTGCCAATGTTTGCATTAACAAATCTGTAGTGAGGATGAATCTTCATAACCATACCTCAGTACTCGAAGATTATGCATATGTTTGAAAAGTAGGTTTGACCCTCTGGCCATTCCTCCCTGACAATCTGTACTGCAGAATTGCAGCAATTTTTACGGGTACAAAGACCTGAACTGCATCATAGCAGACCTGTTTGCAAGCAAGTGACCACACTGGGAATTGTGAGTTTCAGGCTATCTAATGACTGTATCAGCACGGATGTGTCATTGCTGTTCTCACAAGGCATCACAGAGCCTTGTCAAAGTCATGTGAGAGTGAGTGAGAAATCAGCTGAATCTAATCAGAAGGAATGGGATAATTAATACGAACTCCGTAAGGAACTGTTTGTAAAGTGATATGCAGGGTTCTCTGTTTAGCGGCTCATTATTCAATGAAGCCCTAGTAAAGCTTCACTGTCTCCACAGAGCACAATGCAAATAGAAAAACAGCTTCATTTTCCCCATCCTGTCACTGTAGTCCGTAATTTAAGCTGATCATACTTTTCCATTTTTCACAGAACTTTTCCGCAGTGTGAGTAGGGGCATCTAAACTGTTATTAAAATGTGCTAGCTGAGGAAATGAAGGCAAGCTGGCTGGAGAGGGCAGCCCCACTGCTTTGTGGCTTCTCCTGAATCTGCTCAAAGCGTGAGGAAGCAAGCAGATAATAACAGTTTTCGGGTGAGACACGGAAAGTATTGGTGAGACAAGTTCTGCAAAAAATTTCAAGCTCACTTGGGGATGTTTTCTTAGAAAGTAGCTTGCTCTGAGATAACCAGATAAACCCAGCATTGGCAGGAGATGTGGATTCTCAACCACCCCATGACACCACACGGGATGCAAAGGGAAATTTCAGTCAGCAGAAGAGAGGGAGGAAGAAGCATCAAGCTGGCTGCTGCCAAAGGAATAGTTCCAACATGACATGATATACTGCTGCTGTCACAAGCCAACCAGTACTGGTTCTGCCCCACCATCCACCTTAAAGCATGGTAAATACTCTTCCTTTCCCTACTGCCAAGGACTTGTTTGCTAATGGACTGCTGACAGATGGGTGAGAACATTTGTTTTATTTTTCTTCCTTTTCTTTATTGCTAGAAAAAAATCCCCAAACCATTGGGAAGAAACAAATGTCATCCATTCATTCATTTCTCCGCAGTCTAAGGAAATACAGGCAACCCCCTGTGGATTTAAATAGCCTATTTCAATTTAAAAAAAAAAAACCCAAAACAACCAAAACCAAAAAAACAAACAAAATCCTACTGTGTCCTGTTATGTGAAATGCAACAACATAGCATTAGGCTTTCTTCCAAATTCTGCAAGGAATACAGTCATGTAACAGTCTCAGGCACATCAAATCTGTGCTCCATAGCTGCTGCTGGCCAACAGCAAACGAAAGACCACCACAATTGTAGGGCAAGGACAGATAATCAATGTGCCCCAGGTTTTAGTTTGAAATCTAGGTAAGAAACCAAGACCGATACAAGATCAAAGACAATTTAGCTGGAGAGCTGCACAGTGAATGCTTACTCATCTCTATTTCTCTCTTTTTTAGTGCCTACAATCAAAATGACTTTTCTTCCTAGAACTTCTGCAAGTCTGCCAGAGAAGTCCTGGGCAGAAATGTGTGTGCCCATGCAGGGTACTGCATGTTCAGAGGCCTTTACCCATCTTCGTTGTGTTGGACTCACTATGCTTGGCAAGAACATCTGCCTAGGACTCAGATTTCCCAGCTATGTCTTCTTTCTCTGCCCAGAAACTCTGTCCAGACAGGATCTGAAAAATACATGTCCATTTGGACTGCATTTCTACATGTTCAGCAGTCCAGAAGGAGTGATACTTCCAGTCAGAAAATGAGACAAGATCATCAAAACCAAGACACATGACAGCTGTATGTTTTCCAACACAGATGGACTGGATGCATGCTCCCTTGGAAGACACTTTCATCTTTATACCACAGTTTCAATAACTTCTATCACAGACTGAGGCCCGTTGTATCAATTCACCCTTGTTTCAGCAAATCTCAGCTCAACCGAGGGGGTGAGCTCAACCTTTAGGGTCCTGTTAGTGAGCCCTGACCGGAAGCTGAGAAAATTAGAGTGTGCAGCCTAACTGCAGGGTCTTGGAGAATGAAAGGTAACCCCAAACGCCAAACAGCGTTTAGTATGCAAAAGTGATGAGGCTTGTCGTACATGTAAGGGATGTCTCAGTGGAAAGAGAGAAACAGAGACCAACCTTAAATCCTTCGCTGATGGTGATTCAGAAATGAACAGGGGTGCAGATCGAGGAGTTGCGGGTTCCTGAAACAGAGCAAACTGTACCACTGAATTCAAGCAACACAACTGAGGCACCCGATTTCGAAATAAGCTGCAGTTTAGTCAAGCTGTCCTAAGAGCGGCAGGTATGTTTGCGTTAGAGTTGACATTTCCTGGAGCACGTAGCTACCACTGCACTCCAGCAGAAAGGCAGCAATACCAAGAAGGAAACAAAAACCTCTCCTAGAATAAAAGTTTTAAACAAAAATAGACTAGTCAAATGTATTTTTCCCCATTTTCTTCTTCCTTTTTCTCTACTTAGCCACATTAGATCTGTTAGAAGGATTTCTTTTTCATTCACGTTTCATGAATGCAAAAACGTGCAAAATGTGTAAATTAAGGATTTATGGCAGCTGCCAAAGCCAGGAGGAGAAAAGTTTGTAAAAGTTAGTGGTTTCACAGGTCCTTACAGTTGCATTTTGTTTGTTTGTTTGTTTGTTGTTGTCTGGTACATAGTAGATTCTGGTAAGATTCTCCAAAACTGATGTTTTTATGATTTGAAGCACTCTGTATGTTATTTATGTCAGAATCAATAGAACAGTTTATAAAAAAAAGATGTGTTGCAACAGTCAATTCAAACAGAGCAATTTGTATGCAAGTGGGATTGATCAATCCAATAAAAATGATTGCCAAGTCTCCTGAGCCTTATAGAAATACTTTCAATAAAGGCATTTTTAATAAAAAAAGAAATGAAATGTGTAGCAGCATAGGATTCAAATGGAAAGCAAACCTTTTTTGAACAACCGAGGAAAAGAACTTACACTTTGATTAAAGGCTGTTATTCATTCAATTATTGATACAGAGTATGGATATTTCAGTAAGGAGTATAATTTATTTTTAAATCCTGGATTGTTCAGCTAGATACCATTTGTACATACAGCTATTTCAGTGGAAGTGCCTAACTCCAGGATAACTTCTCTTCCAAGACTTAGGGAAATAAGGTGCAGTTTTAAGCTTGTATTCTTGTATCTCCAAGTAAAATATAGAAATATCTGGTCAGAGAAGGGAGATGATGGAAAAATGTTTCCTTTCACTCAGCACTCCTTTAACTCATTGGTTCTCAGAATCAGGCTGCTGCCGTACTAAGCCTAACAGAGATGTAAGAAATTTTGCTCCTTATGTGTCAGAAAGGGTTTGAAATACCAGTCTAAGAAGACAATACCTTCTTCAAAAAAAACCCAGATTTCCTGAGATAGAGAATGCAGTGTATCTGTACGCTGTTAAGAGAGTCACCCTTCACTGGAAAGTAAAGCTGATGTTCAGCTGAGTCAGCATTAGTGGCAAAGAAACGCTGCTTCCAAGGAAGGAAGGAGAGGATGCCTCTTTAGATTTGGGTAATACAAGTCTTCCTTCCTTCTGACTGTGGCAGGAAGAATTGTATAATAGGACTCCCTCATTCAAGTTTTTTTAACCATGGTTGGTTTCATTCCAGTGTCAGAGGTTGGGTTATGACACGACTGGGTTACATGGTGATACCGTAAATGTGATCTGCAACGTGTCATTGCCTCTGCACGAAGCGGATGGGCACTTGTCTTGCCGTGCCCATGTCTGTAACTGATTGAAGGCAGTAACACTGCCATTTGCTATGCACATCACATCTGTTATCACGCAGTGACATGAACTCATGTTGTGATGACCTGCTTACACATCATCTCTGGGTAGATGGGGAACGCTTGCCAGAGGGTTCTTACATCACAAGATGAAATAGCCGCGTTTATGCTGAGTTTTTTCCTTACACTGCAGATAGATTCAAATGAGCGCCTGCTGGTATGCCAGTTAGGAGGAAACCTAACTTGTTAATACTTGCTTACAAAGAAAGTCCTCACTCAGGGTTCTCAGACACAGATGCTGTGTTTGTAAGTCCTTTCCAGGCTATGGCCTGGGTGGGTCTTTGGGATTCATTTTTGAAATTACAGTTTCAGTGAACAGACTCACCTTTCGCTGTCTCACCTTAAATTTATAAGCCTCTTTGTGAACGCAGATAAAACAATCTCCTGCTCATTCACCAGAGAAAGAGATGTGCCCATCCAAACTCTGTTGTGGGTCGGTGAGAAAGGCAGAGTAGTTGGGTTACAGAGCTAGTTGTTGTAGAAGCCATTTCTCCCATCTACTGCAATTCCTTTATCCTCTGGAAAATCATGACTATTAGCTGTGCAATAATTACATCAGCAGGAACAAAATCATAGAACTGAGGCCTCCCCACCACCATCACAAGCCCAGATGCTGGAGACAAAACAAGAAGTGTTGCCACTAGTCACCATCAGGCAGACTTAGGCTTACATATTTGTGAAGTACATAAAATGAATAACCTTTGGCATGATACACACTTAGTCATTAATACACAAAACCCAGTCATCCAGCTTATTGTTTATCTTACATTGCCAAACTGTTTTCGTATTCCAGAAAATAAGTATTCCTGTGAAGTCATCCCTCCCAGGATGCTCTCTTTTCCTAGATTATATCCCTTTCAACTTGGGACAAAAAGTCTGGATAACAGCACAAAAAAAAGCAATAATTAGAGACATATTTAATTAACCTCTAACATTTAGTCTCACAGGTACAAGAGTAGTCATTCCTGATGTGAAGGTTGCCAGTGGCATATGGCAGCATAATGTAGGTCTGTGTGAAACAGAAATAAATGAATGCCTAAAATGAGTAACCAAGCTCACAGTGAGAAATAGGTGAGGTAATTTGGAATATGAGATCAACCAGTAATCTTTTGACATTGCAGTATCATTTTTGTGAGCTATTTCTTTATCGAGGAGAGCCAGAACAATTTCAAAAGCCTGACAGTGACTACCATCAAAGAGGAATATGCCTTTACTAAAAGTATTCATTTCCTTCTCTGATGCCTAGTGATGTGCTCCATCAGATTCAAGTCCACTAGAGGGTCAAGGAGGCTGACTCAGACATTAGTTTCACAAAACCAGTCTGGAGACACACACTCTGATTTTATCTTCCAAAAGACAGAATTGTTATCATAAACTCTCGAACTTTCACTCACATGTGCAGTGACTCATGTCGAACTATTGCCAGTACACACTTGCTTGATTTCTTCTTCTGACCATCCTCAAATTCCCCAGATTTTTCCTGATAATTTGTTAGTCACACATCTTTCTATAGAATTTGTCCATCAGAAAACTGTGCCTTTAAATAACTCAATCCTCTGTTTTGTGGCATTTTAAAGCAGGAACAAAAACCCTAAAAGTTTCATTTCAACAATTTCTTCATTTTGACCTGCAGTTATATTGCAGATCACTGCTCTCATGCTAGCAATAAATTTAAACATCAAAACAAAATGCTACAACTTTATTGAAACTGATACCTGTTATTTCTGACATAACCTAAAAAGGTATTGTGCCAATGATTTAAAATTGTGAAATTTTACTGTGCTTTGGAATGAGAATCATTGGCACAGTACCACAATGTTCCCTGAGGTAATCATGCACATTAACCACAAACACAGATAAAAAAATTTTCAAGAGCAATCTTTGTATGTTTTCCTGACCACAGAACACATGGAAGTAAAATATCATGCATTAGCCCTTTTAATAAACAGTTTCAAATTATTGCAAGTTCTGAAATTGACATTTCAGATTCAAAATCCTGGATTTTGGGGAACTGCAGATGGAGAACTGGGATCCAGCAGCTACTTTGTGTTCCACAGACAGTGCTGACATTACGATGCAGTCATTTGATGTGACAGGGATCATATGCATTCCCAAAAGCAGATCCTTGGGCTTACAGTCCTTGAGCAGTCATAAAAATAAGATGTCTCTTGAGACATTTTGAAGGTAAGGCTGGAGAGAGAAGGGCCATGTGGTTTACACCACTCTTGGATAAATCCAAAGTAACCACCTCTTCCCATGATGCACCAAGACCATTTGTAAAATATTTGGTTCTCTTCATGACACTGGACAGAGATGCTATGCTAAGGGAGCAAAATAGGAAGACAGTATTTGGAGCTTTGCCACTTTCCAGAAATATGATGTTTTTATGAAAATGCACTCTCAAGAGCATCTTTGTCATAAAATTTGGTTTTGGTGTTGGGTTTTCTAACACACAGCCCCAACACCTCCACCCCCACCCAGCCAGCTTCTGTGTGCCCAGGAGGATGGCTGCTTGAGGGGCTGCCCTGCAACATCCTTTCTGTCAGAAGGATCACAGGCACTTTATTGAAGATTTACGCAGCCTTGTCAGTTTGTGCCTTTAGGGCATCTGGTGTTTAGTCACAGAATTGTATGAAGGAGGCCTATTAGGCTTAATTTCTGCCAAGTTTTGCTTCAGTTAGTAGAGATGCTCCCATTGTTTAACATCCATGCAAAGTATGCCCTAGTATGGTGTTTTCTGTCCTTCTTCCCTCCCTTTCCCACATCCTCTCAAAGATCTCCTCCTCCTCCTCCTCCTCCTCCTCCTCCTCTTCTCCACCTTCCTGCAGCACTAAGACCCATGGCAGGTGTTACCAAGAGCCAGCAGTGCCAGCCTGTCCTTTGAGAGCTGGGGCCATTGGGGTGGCCATGCCATCTGGGCGCCTGCGGCATCGCCTTCCTGGCACGGCTCCTTGCAGGAGCAGGGTGCGGCACGCAGGGCTGAAGCTTTTGATCTGAGATCAGAGGTGGGGAAGGAGGCTTCACTTCAGTTCCCTTGCCAGCCAGAGTGGTTAATCTCTACCCATACCTGCAGCAATAAAAATCAGCATTTACATAACACCTGTGGCTCACCTTGGAAGCACTCTGCCAGCACTGAGCAAAGCCCATCCTGGCCTCGGGTCAGGGGATGCTCCTGTGCCTGGAAGGGGAACTCCTCACTAGCAGGGTGCAATGAGAAAGGCCCCCTGCCCCTTTTGGGGTGATGGCTTACCCCCCAATGAGGGGCTGGGTGGGTTTGCACTGAGGATAACACAGTGGTGGAGGTCAGCACCCACCTGCATGGGGCCTTACCACAAGCAAAGACTGTTCTAGCCACAAAGAACTAAAAAAGCTGATTTAAAGTGGTCTCAAAGCAAATCTTTACTATTTCTCCCACTCCTGTATTGCATATAAAAGAAAAACCTTGAAATGTTATTTCTTCTGCTTTCTTAAAAAAATGTATCTAAAGATGAGCCTTGGCTTCCTTATTTCTGCTGTAGGGTTCCTTGGAGGGCTGGGAAATGTGGGGAGCTGCAGCATCGCAAGCATCAAGCAGTAGAACCCTGAGAAACAGGAATATATTTCATGTAAAATGCTGCTTGTGTTAACATCTCTTCAGCACAAATGTCTGCAAGAACACTCAAGGGACAAACTCTCTTTGTGGAAATTTCAATATCTCTGTCTCTTCCTCTGCAGGCAAGAAGGATTTCTTTCCAAAATGTGAAGGAAAAGTGTGCAACATTCTGGATATTTCTAAAGGAGAAAAATAAACAGATAGCATTTCAAATGAAGTATTTAAAATATTTACATTGTTTGGAATGTGTTAGGTATGATAAATTAGTAAATGTATTGAGAACTATCCATCTATAGAGAGAACTCTGTCTGTATGTTATATATAGATGTGTCTATACAGACAAAGCGAGATAGCAGTAATACAGAAATAAATGCATTGCACAGGCACATCATAGGACACTGGACTAGAAATCACAAAACCTGGGATTAAAGCCTCACTGTGCTGCTGAGGTTTGGTATCATCTTGGGGAAAGTACTGACCTGCTTAGCGGATGAAAGAAAGGCTGTGCATGATGTCTACCTAGACTTCATTAAAGTCTTTGACACCATTTTCCACAGCATTCTCCTGGTGAAACTGGCTGCTTATGGCTTGGACAAGTGTAGTGTTCACTGGGTAAAAAACTGGCTGGGTGGCCAAGCCCAAAGAGTGGTGGTGAATGGAGTTACATCTGGCTGGTGAGTGGTCACTATCACACGCGGTGTTCCCCAGGGCTCAGTATTTGAGCCAGTCCTGTTTAATAACTTTATCGATGATCTGGATGAGGGCATCAAGTGCACCCCCAGTAAGTTTGCAGAAAACACCAAATCGGTCAGGAGTGTGGATGTGCTTGAGGCTAGAAAAGCTCTGCAGAGGGATCTGGACAGGATGGGCCAATGGGCCAAGGCCAACTGTATGAGGTTCAGCAAGGAGAAGTGCCAGGTTTGCACTTGGCTTATAATAACCCCACACAATGTTACAGGCTTGGGGACGAGTGTCTGGAAAGCTGCCTGGTGGAAAAAGACCTCAGGGTGTTGGTTGACAGCCACCTGAATATGAGCCACCAGTGTGCCCAGATGGCCAAGATGGCCAATAGCATCCTGGCTTGCATCAGAACTAGTGTGGCCAGCAGGACTAGAGAAGGGATTGTCCCCCTGTACTGGGCGCTAGTGAGGCCATACCTCAAATACTGTGCTCAGTTTTGGGCCCCTCACTACAAGAAAGACATGGAGGTGCCGGAGCCTGTCCAGAGAAGGGCAATGGAGCTGGTGAAGGGTCTGGAGCACAAGTCCTGTGAGGATCAGCTGAGGGAACTGAGGTTGTTTAGTCTGGAGAAGAGGAGGCTCAGGGGAGACCTTCTCACTCTCTACAATTACCCAAAAGGAGGTTATAGCGAGGTGTGTGTCCGTCTCTTCTCCCAAATAATAAGCAATAGGACAAGAGGAAATGACCTCAAGTTGCACCGGGAGAAGTTTAGATTGTATTTTAGAAAAATTTCTTTCACTGACAGGGTTGTCAAGCACTGGAACAGGCTGTGCAGGGAAGTGACTGAGTCACCATCCCTGGAGGGATTTAAAAGCTGTGTAGATGTGGCACTTAGGGACATGGTTTAGTGGTGGACTTGGCAGCACTAGGTTAACGGTTGAACAAAATGATCTTAACCGTCCTTTTCCGACCTAAACAATTCTATGATTCCTCTGTGTCTTTCCCCTCTCTTTGCTTAAACTGTATCTCCAAAGACTTTCAATTACCATGAATTAGTGCAGAGCTTTTAACCGTGGGGATCTCTAGATGCCATCATCCTCAGTAGTTCAATCCTGTTCTCTTTTTGAGGACTATCTGTTGAGGACAAGGAATGCAAACGAGTTAAGTACATTCCCTGTAGATATAACAGCTTCCAGATTGCAAGTCTAACAGTTTCAGTTCCCTCTAGTTTACAAAAGACTGTGCTTTGAAATGTCAAATTTCAGATACATTTAAGCAAAAAACTTTTGCCTAGGTAAGATTTAGAAATGAGCAGCAAGAGTTTGTACCCTTATGGATCACAGGCCTTCCCATGCTGCACCTCTAAACTCAGTAAGTAAGAACTTATTTAACAAGATCGAAACGAGGAGGCCCTCATGTCAAAACAGAGCTATAAAGATGAGTGTGTTTTGCAGCAGACAAATACACAATCCTGGCCAGCAGGCTGATTTAATTGAGGCTGGTTTAAAAAAACTGAGCTTTTCATCATGACAGAAGTCTTTTCGCTTGTATATCTTGGGAAAATGATTCGGCAGAATTCAACACCAACTATTAGCTAGTTAGTATACTTATTTAATTATTGATATAGGAAGAATGGGTAGGAGTGTAACTGTGCAGCAAGCTCTTTCTAAGGGAGCAGCAGGAACCCCCCAGGGTCCCCCATCCTCCCCACTTCTTGTGAGCAGGCAGATGAGCTCCAGCCTAGCTTTCTGGTGGAAGTGATAATCCCCACCAGCCTTGACTGGGTGCAAATGGAGACAGTGCTCTCCCAATTCTTCCACAGCCATCCTCACAAGCGTGAACATCAGAGAAGTAGTCCTCCACAAACTGGGCAGACCTGTTACCTAAGCAGGAGCAAGGAAGCAGTATGGGGAAAAGGGAAGAGATTGGTATGCATATCTGAAAAATTAATCCCCAGTAATGATGTGCACATTGAAAGAATTTGCAAGCATGCCTTATAGGCGGGGGTATAGCAGGTGGTTGGGGATATTTTTATGAATTCTTTCTGAATGCAAGGAACACAAAGATAATGGAGCATTTATGCAACTGCATGCTGCCTGGCTATTTTCCATTTCTTAAAGGCTTAGATATTTGAATTCTAGTGGTCTGGCTATGGATTTTGTATTATAACTGGTTTATAAATTGTTTCAGGTATTTAAGTTTTATGTTGTCAAAGACATTGAAGGTAGAGTGAAATGTGCTTGTTTGTGTGTGTATATGTGTTTTTGATAGGGGAATCAAATGTTTATTATGATTCAGCCATGATGCCTGTTAGAACACTCTAGAGTACAAAAATATACTGTCTACAGCTATGCAGTTCAGATCTAACAACAGACAATTCACTCTGTATTGATTGCTCCTCTGAAAATTCTCTGTGAGGAATACATCTCCATAAAACAAAGGAAAAAAAAACCTCTAACAATATGTAACTTCAGAATAGTGATATCACATCCCTGAGGGAGAATAGCATAGAACAGTTTTTCCAAGGTACATGTAGGGAAGCAAATCATTATTTCTACTGGACAACTCTGCTCTGGTCAAAATGTCATTTGCATTCACTTTTGGTTTGATTGAAACCTCTTCATTTCTCCTGGAACATCTCCTAAAGGATTCTCATTCAGGGTAACTATAGTATCACCAAATGACAAAAGTAAAAAAGGAAACAGCATATGTCCATATCTATGCATGCATATATGCGCATATGTATGTTTTGAAATAGCTAAGCTCAATCCATTAATGCGACAGGGGTTAGAGGTTAAGAAAACATACATCAAATGGAAGGATACTACCTAATTTACTAGTCCAAAATATATTCATTCTCTAAGGCCATATATGGTCCTTTATAAAGAGCAAGAGTGTACACACCCTATAACTTACCCTACCTTCCTGTAGCTCCTACTGTAAAGAAGAAAAAAAGTCACTCAGAACTCCACCCAGATCTCGGGCTAATTCAGAGCAGTCTATATCTGCGTTTTAGGTTAAATAAGCATTGAAAGTAGTTCCTTCCTCTTTGCAGAGCTTGAACTGGCTCCCTCATCTGCCAGACTCCTGCTTCCAAGGGCTGAGCAGCTTTTCAGCCTTTGCTGCCCTGAGCACATCTATCACCTTCCCGAGCTCCGCTGCTGCCCCCGAGCAGCTCCCGCGCTCTCGGCCAGGCGCTGCCGGGAACAGCTGATCAGAACGGCAGCCCTTGCCGACACAGCATGTCGCGCATGAAATGGATTTAAATACACATGGAGGTGTCCGTATTCCTTTGGGAGAAGAGGAGCCCTGTGGAAGGGCATGTGGCAGCAGAGGTGACAAGCCCAATGCACCCTGGACACCTGAGCAGCTTCCCTTCCAGCTCAGGATGGTGCCAAGCCCCAGGCCAGCACCTCCTCTCCTTCACCAAAGTCAAGGGGAGCTTCTTAGCAGCTGAGGAAAAAGGCAGGAGCTAAATACCGGCATGGGAGAGAGAGCGCAAACCTGTGCTTTGCAAGATGGTGACAAGCTTTGGTGAAGAATTCAACCTTTTTTCCAGAAACAGAAAATCCCCCGTTTGCTGTGGGACTGCTCCTTCTAGGCTCTTTCCCTCGTCTGTGGGCAATCACATGGATGCTCATTCTCTCCTCTGCTGGAGTTTCTCTCAAAGGCAGCTGCAAGGGTGAGACCTTTGCAGCAACTTTGAGTACACCAGCGTATCGTGGCCAGTCTGTATTGCACAGAAGGCTGGGCAGTAGGGGCTGGTCACCTGGCCTCTAGAGCAAGATAAGACATTTTCACCGTCTCCATCCAAATCAAGCATTGGGCTCTGTTTGTTCAGATGATCTTTCTGCTGCTCCCTCTTGATTAGGTGTGCAGCAGAGCTTGAACTACAAGGAAACAAGACAGCATGAGAGAGAGAGAGGAAAGTCCTCCTCTTGCTTTTGATCTGCTTTTTAATCCTCTCTACTTAGCTGTGGATGTATTGGAAAGAGTTCAGCAAAGGGCCACAACAAAGATGTTTAAAGAACTTAAGTATTTCTGTGAGGAAAGACTGAGATGGGACTGTTCAGACTGGAGATGAGAAGTCTCAGGAGTGGTCCCATCAATGTATATAAATACAGAAAAGGAGGGTGCAAGGAGGACGGAGCCAGGTTCTTCTCAGTGATGCCCAGTGACAGCACCAGAGGCACTGGGCACAAACTGAAACACAGGAGGTTCTGCCTGAATACTAGGAAACACTTTTATTGTGGAGGTGACTGAACACTGGCACAGGTTGTCCAGAGAGGTCATGGAGTCTCCATCCTTGGAGATATTCAAAAGCCATCAGTACGTGGTCCTGGGCAATCAGCTCTAGGTGGCCCTGATTGAGCAGAAGGAGTTGGCTCACATGACCTACAGAGGTCTCTTCCAACTCAACCATTTGGTGATTCTGCAGTTCGAGCATGCACACACTTCCCAAGGCTTCCCCTTTGCTCCATCGGTGATGGCGTTACTGACCTGCATGGATCACTACAGACAACCTTCTGCAGGCTCACACACATGCAATTTAGATGATGAGGCAGTGTGTGCCATTGCCTTTTTCTGCTTTTTCACTGTCTCTCATAAACTTCTCCCTGGTAATCTGACTGATGGAGGGTACTACTCAAGTACCTACTCCTATCTGTATTACGGTCTTAAAATGGAACTGCAGCAATGTTCATATACTTTAACCAGTGCCACCTAGATAACTTTTATACAGACAACACTGCAGCCATCACAGGGCAAAGCTTGATGAGATCTGCCAAACCTACCTAACTCTCAAACTGTTTTAATTAGGTGCAGAGCTGAATTATTGTTTACTAATTGTGATTAATCTTGCAGAACAAAGAGGCTGCTGTGACAGACATCGCAGAAAGAGACAGTCATCACCACTGAGCACTTACAGTGTAAGTCTTAATGATGGAAAAAAGAATTAAATTCTACCTTTGTTTCTTCTCAGACTGCAAACTGAATCTCAGCCATTGCCTGACTTGTTTAAGATCACACCATAGGTCTGTGGCAGAGCTGGGACTAAATCTAAATTTTCTAAATCCCTTTCAAGTGTTGTAGTCACAGCACAATGATGAAGTATCCTCAGTTTTCAAAACTATTAATGATTTCCAACACTGGATTCATAGAATCATAGAACATTTTGGGTTGCAATGAACATTAAATATCACCTGCCATGGGCAGGGACACCTTCCATTAGACCAGGTTGCTCAAAGCCTCATCCAATCCAGCCTTGAACACTTCCAGGGATGGGACATCCACAGCTTCTCTGGGCAACCTGTTCCAGTGCCTCACCACCCTCATAGCAAAGAATGTCTTCCTTTAATCTAAATCTACCTTCTTTCAGTTTAAAGCTATCATCCCTTGTCCTATCGTTACATGCCCTTATGAAAAGTCCCTGTCCAGCTTCCTTGTAGGCTGCTATAAGGTCTCCCCAGAGCCTTCTCTTCTCCAGGCTGAACAACCCCAGCTCTCTCAGCTTGTCTTCATATGAGAGGTGTTCCAGACTTCTGATGATCTTCATGGCCCTAATCTGGACTTGCTGCAACAGGTCCATGTCCTTCTTACGTTGGGGGCCCCAGAGCTGAATGCAGCTGAACTTCAGGGAGAGTCTCATGACAGCAGAGTAGAGGGGGAGAATCACCTCCCTTGACCTGCTGCTCATGCTTCTTTTGATGTAGCCCAGGGTATGTTTGGCTTTCTGGGCTGCAAGTGCACATTGCCAGGTTCTCATCAGCCAACACCCCCAAGTCCTTCCCTCAGGGCTGCTCTCAATCCATTCTCTGCCCAGCCTGTATTTGTGCTTGGGATTGCCCTGATCCACATGCAGGACCTTGCATTTGGCCTTATTGAACTTCATGAAGTTCACACGGGCCCAATTCTCAAGCCTGTCAAGGTCCCTCTGGATGGTATCCCTTCCCTCCAGCATGTTGACCACAGCACTCAGCTTGATGTCATTGGCAAACCTGCTGAGAGTGCATTCAATCCCACTGTCCATGTCTCTGACAAAGATGTCGAACAGCACTGGTCCCAGTATGGACCCCTGAGGAGCACCACTCATCACCCATCTCTACTTGGACATTGAGCCATTGACTGCAACTCTTTGAGTGAGACCACCCAGCCAATTCCTTATCCATCAAGTAGCCCATCTGTCAAATCCATGACTCTCCAATTTAGAGACAAGGATGTCATGCAGGACAGTGTCAAATGCTTTGTACAAGTCCAGGTAGATGACATCAGTTGCTCTTCCCTTATCCACCAACACTGTAAATCCATCATAGAAGGCCACCAAATCTGCCAGGCACAATTTGCCCTTAGTAGAGCTATGCTGGCTGTCAGCAATCAATTCCTTATTTTCCATGTGCCTTAGCACAGTTACCAGAAGAATCTGCTCCATGATCTTGCCAAGCACAGAGGTGAAAATGACTGGTCTGTAGTTCCCCCATCTTCCTTTTTTACCTTTTTAAAAATGGGGGTTCTGTTTCCTCTTTTCCAGTCAGTGGGAGCTTCCCTGGACTGCCATGACTTCTCAAATATGATGGATAGTGGCTTAGCAGCTTCACCTGCCAGTTCCCTCAGGACCTGTAGATGCATCTACCAGGTCCCATGGACCTGTGCACCTTCAGGTTCCTTAGGTGGTCTTGAACCTGACCTTCTCCTACAGTGGGTGGATTCCTGGGAATCCAACATGAGGCAGGTTGAAGAAACCTGGTTTTCAGAAAACAAATTGCTAAGAAGTCTCAATTTTGACATAGGAAAACTGAGTCACATAAAATTAATAGCTGCATTTTAAAATCTTGGACAAAGTCCTCTTTCTTCTGGAGCTGCGGAATATTTGGTTTCCACTGTATTGACTGTTTATTTTATTTTTTCTTTTTATTGTTTATCTTCTACGGTTAACTAAAGAAAGATAAACAAGAAAAGCTCTTTGGCTTCACATATTCTGAGTGCTCTTACTGCCAGTCTATTATCCATACTTGAATACTGAAACAATTGACTGTGTTATCACTAAGTGGAACCTGAAGGCCACAATAAAAACAAGGTACTACAATATTCCTGACTATAATTTTTAGTTGCCATGGTGATACATTTGGACAGTGAATAGACTTGTTGGTCTCTCTTTCCAGCAGCGTGGCACAGAGAGAACCACACAGTCCTTTTTTGAGGCATCATTCAGCAAATTTGGTAACTCTTTCGCTTGAGAAGGTTGAGAGGGCTGGACTGTACACAATGTGTGAAAAAGTATCTATAAAACGGCTTGCTTGGGTTGTAGTCAAGGAGCTGGGACTGACTCAGCTCCAGAGCCTTCCCATGCCCAGTTCCTGTGCAACATCAGCTGGATGAGTTGCACGTCTCTATGTTCCTGTTTGCAGAATGGAGATAATGACGCTGCTCTCCCACACCAGTGTTGCCTGTTCATCGGAGACGGCACTTTCTCCTGCTCTTTCTGTTTATATGGAAACATTCATTCTGCTTCCGGTTCTGGCATCCATACATTAAGGCAAAGGGTGTTTTAATGTAACAAAATAATAATTATTCTACAGCAATACTATAAGGATAATATGAGATATTTCCCTATAAGAATCTTCAAAATATTTGAAGAAAAGTGAGCAGAGGGCACATGAAAATCTTCATTTTCTTTGACCCATGTGACTGAGATTGGAAATATATGCTGCTAGCTTCTCATATGTGCACTCAAAGAAAGCAGAACCAAAATGACAATATAGCTGGTATGGCTCTGTGCATCAAATAGGCAGGCAGGGATTCAGCTATTTATTTTCTAATGGTTGTTCTATAGCTTGCATTTGAGCTAAGACTCTCACAGGAGTCTTCAGTCTGTTGCCAGTGGGGCAGATTTCCAATTCTTTGCAGCCATCACATGAGAAAAGAAAAACTTAAGGTAGAAAAACAGAATTAGAAAGCAATTCTGAGTCCTTGAGAGGCATAGATGGCAACTGATCTGAGAGGTACAGCTCCGCATGGTCATCTTCTACAAATGCTCACAGATGGCCTTACCCTGAGCCACCCCCTTCACCCCATACACCCCAGTTAGCTGTGCTGGCTGAGAAAGTTTCAATCCGTTCAGATCTTTATCATGGCCACCTTCTCTTCCCAGCATGATGGGTCATGTGTGCTCTCATCCGCCCCATGTGCAGTGCGGGGGCAAGCTTTGGCCCTGGGCAGACATCCCTGTGGCAAGCCAGCACCAGCAGGACAGGTGGTTGCAGTGGCAGCAGATGCTCCTCTGCCAGCTGTACATCTTCTTCAGGCTTCTCATCTGCAAACCACCTTTGGTCCCACTGGGTTTGCATGAACGCTCTTCCAGACAGTGGTTACAAGGAGTGTGGGTAAGCAGCACCTGGGCAGATCTGAGAGCAAAGAGGGGCCCAGGGCAGCAGTAGTAGGGCACAGGCTCTGACTTCACCATTTGTCCCAGCTGCCTGCAGAGCATGTGATTGCAGCAGAAAACACCTGGGGAAAGTGTTTTGCCCAGTAATGTCTTCCACCAGCACAGCCATTCATTCAGCAAGCATCTCTGCCTGCTGCTTTATGTTCCCCAAAACAGCCCAATTACAACCCGTTGCCCTGCCTGCTGCCTAACACTACTCACCTTGAGTAAAATCAGGCAGTGATTTAGTGACACTAGGTGCAGGCTGGGGCAGATCCTCCTGTCCATATTCACTGTGAACTGTGTTGTAGGCACAGGGAAATCAATGGGATAATGAATACTAATTAGTAGCAAGTCACAGTGGGAAAATCTGGGAAAACATCTGTCCTTGCCCCAGAAGTGGGAGCTCCTCAGGTCCCTGCCATTGTCATGCAGTTTGGGGGCCCTCATGATCCTGAGAAAGCAAGATTTTGAATATTTACAATAGTATAAAAATTGGCCCCCAAAATAACTTTCTCATCAGTTTCACTAAGCCCTAATTATAATGTAAATTGCAAAATTAGAAAGGATTCAGAGACGAGCAACAAATACGACTAAATGGATTGGAGGACTGATTTATGAGAAAAGATTAAAAGACCCAAGAATTATCCAGTTTGACTAAACGATGACCATGGGCCTGATCTTGCAAACTTTTTCCAGAGATGGCTTTCCATATCAAAGTGGAAGCATGCTCTAGAAATACCTACCGTGTCCTCCAGTGAGAAATTTTGCAAATCAATATTCCAAGCTAAGGCAGAGGGGAGCATTAGTTTTCATCTTGCAGCTAGTGAAAATAAAATTTCTAGTGTAAAATCTCAAAGGGTGTTTGCGATTTTGGGGGGTTTTATACATGGGGGGAGGGGAACAACAACCAAAAAACTCCAAATTTATTCACATCAGATAGAAATGTGGCAGTATGTAAAATACTTGAGATATGGAAATGACCTGCGTAACAGGAGTGATAGAAAAATTATGCTTTTCACTTGAAAAACTGGTAAACGCCTTTATTTGTAACTTTCTGAAAGTAAAGAAGAAATCTTCAGCCTCTCCCAAAAGTCAACAGCCTGAACTGATGAACTGCACCTTTGCATGGGTACTCCACAGATTTTTAATGCTTTTGAGGATCTACTTGAGCTATAGGTGACATTTTAGAGATACATAGATGTCACAGGACCAAGCATACGAAACAATTCAAATGACAGAAGAAAGCAACAGGAAACTGGGAGATGCAGCACTGCAAAAGGAAAAGGGGAGATGCAACATCAAGTCTGAAACTGTCCTCTCACTCCATGGCTTGGTTGCCTCCTGGGGTACTGGGCTCTGCTACAGTCAAGCCAGCCTGCTGCTCAGGATGGTCCTGCTCATGGTCCTTTTCCTCTACTTGCATTGGTACCTGGCAGAGGTGCCATGAAAACCAGTCTTTGGGGGCTAAACTGGTGGAAAGCTACTCTCTATTTCTGGTAGAACTGGGGTTTGGTTTGGTTTTTTTTTTTTTCTAGTTTGTCTCTCCAGATCTCCTCACTGTAGGCTTGGCCAAGTGTTGGTGATGACACAGGGGGAATGATGGTGGGACTATAGGATCTACCTGGGGAAGTCAAAGGCTGGCAGCATAGATCTTTCTGGAAGCAGCTAGCTATTAGATTGCCAGCCACATCATAAAACTGTCCAAGTTACCTAGTAAGTTCTCTAATGTTAGAACATAGACTTCTGGCACTGAAAGTATCCTCTTGACTGTTGTGCCTAAAAGGTTTTCTCAGCACCTTTGAGACAACCAGTTTGTGAAGAGCCAAAAGTATCCATGTCTGCTCTACTTAGCTCTGCAGCATGGAAAAAACAGGTGTAGTACATCACCTACCAAAGCATGCTTTCATTACTGCTTTAATAATTATCACAAAATGAAAGAAATAAGATTTGTCATAACTGTCAAATAGTTTGTCCCGAAGAAAAAAATGAGGTGGTATTTTTCTTAAAGTTAGATTGAAATGCTTTACTTCTGAAAAAGCAATCATATTTTTGTTATATTTGTGAAACATCAGAAATTTCAGCTTCTAGGTTTTTCCAATTAAAAATTAGCCTACTATTCTATAAAGCAAAACAGTTTTTAAAGTGTCAGATGAATCAAGATAAAAAACAATGCTGAGTCAAAAAGTAATCAAATCAGAATCAAACCCAATACTTGGATGGATCAAAATGTAGTATAATGGCTTACTCAATAGTCAAAAATAATTTAAGTTTTGTGTTTTGGCTCAGTCTAAGCAAAATCTGACTCTTCTCTCTCTCTCTTCCCCCATCCATCCCCCCCCCCCCCCCCCCCCCCCCCTTATCCATCCCCCAAATCCATCACTCATCAGGTTCTTGCCTTGGGTAGCTGATCTCCCTGTTGCGCTAGAGCCTGGCTTAGACAAAGATTCAGTGCATGACACAGTAGCTCTGAAAAATAAGGTGCAAGTAAATTAGATCACCAATCTAGGCATAGTAACTGAAAAACCTCACGGTACCCATACCAAAACCAAACCTGGCCCAGAATGAATTGTCTATATGAGTCGATATTGCAATGCAGGCTGGTGATAGGAAAGGATGTTGACGTGATGTGACATCCTCAGAGGCATCAATCTGCTGCCCTACACAACATACCTGAGAGAAACAGCATGTGAGAAACAGAGTCAACATTAAAAAAACAGAGCTGCCCACCTTGGGACCCACCTGTACAGCTCTGGAGAAGGCAGTTCCCAGCATTTCCAGGAATGACCTCGGTGATTCAAGACATCCAAATTTATACCCACAAGCAGAGCAGAAACAAAAGCCCTGCCTTTTTCAATGGCCCTAAAGCAAAAAAACCCAAAACCCACTATCTTTTCCAGAAACCTCACAGCTGCTTATCTGAAGCAGTTCACAACAGTGAAAGAAGTGGATAAATATGTCATGTAATTCTGCAGTGTGGTTTTTTAAAGGCAGGCATGATTTCACTTAGGCAAGCAAGGGAAGAGTGAGTCAGCAGATGATTTCGTAAAAGTGCTCAGCAGCCGGCTCCAGCACGGTGGCTACGAGGACAGCAAGCGAGGCAGGCTGGTTGGTGGGCTGGGAGGGTGCCAGCCGTGATCCTAACCTCACGTAAGACACAGCCAAGACTGCAAGTCTCCAAAGTCAACATGGAGAGAAGCAACAGCTGAGGAAAACTGCTGAGGGAGGGAAGGCTTTTGTGAAAGGAGCAAACGCTGTGGGAGATAGACCCCAAAAAGTCTTTGCAAGCCAAGGTAGGTCCCCCACGACCTCCCTCCTCCCTGCCATGGCTGCTTCCATTGGCATCTCTCTGACTTCAACAAAACTTCCTCTTGAGAAGGAAGAGGATGAGAGGGAGAAAGGCTCTGGCAGGCTCCCCTTCCCAGCTCCACTTTCACATACGCCTGAGTTGAGGAGGGGCTCTCCTTACCCCATGGAACAGGGGTGATTGCCTGCCAGTGCCAGCATTGCCCAACCCACCACGGTGCCTGGGCTGGAGCCAGCTGCTCCACAGCTGCACAGGAGCCACAGCACAGCAGCCCTGTCCAACTCCCAAGCAGTGTTGAGACAGCTTCTCTCCAGCCACGTGCAGGGTTTCCACCCAGGAGCTTGCAGGAAATGCAGAGAATGGTGCTACAACGTGTGAAAAGTAAAAAGAGGAGCTCGCTTGGGGCGGGTGAGGAGCAAGTTAGCTCTACAACAGGCAAACGAGGGGCAGGTGGATGTCCTTCCTCCCCCTGTGCTCGGGGAAGTCAGGGCTTCCTCCCTCCGTCCTTGTGCTGCATGAGGAGAAAGCAGGAAAAGGCAGGGCAAAGCCATGAAGGACTTTTGTTACAGGTACCCACACAGCACCTCCATTGCCCCCGGGGAGATGAGTCAGTCACCTGGGGAAGAAGTTGCTGAGAGGCACAGCCTTGATAGACCATTGCCACTGGCATAAATATTGAACACAAATGTCATGTCTGAACCAAACCCAAGCAACAAACACTGAACCAAACTTCAGGATACTCATGAGGAAATACGAAAGCACCCTCTGTAAGAGTAAAGGAAGTAGTGAATAAAGGACAGTGAGCAAGGAGAAAATGGGAGGAAGCTTCAAAAAAACGTAGTTTTGTTCACAAAATTTGGTTTTTTTTATCAACAATAGTTTTTAATTTTTTAATCAATGCTTTCAGGTAAATTTTGCCATGTGAACTCCATCAAAGTAGGCTTTGATGTCCTGGTCTGATATTGCTCTTCTACTTGATATTTGCTTTGGTTATTCCTGCACAGGTTCACACTCACCATTAAATTCCTTTTTTTTTTTTTTTTTTCTTGCAAGAAATTCATAATCAGCTTCCTTGAAATACTCTGTAGTTCAAGAGTGCCATCTTGAGGTTTACTGAATACAAGGACTAGCATGTTGATTGAACTAGTAGTATTCAGGTAATTAATTATTAGTGAACCAAGCACCTAGCATTTAAAGTATCATTTTAAAAAGGTGTGAACATATGTACCAAGGGGTTTTTTCTCTCTGCTGTGTATTACCTGGAGTTAAGGGATCCAGCTAACAGAAATGTCACTCCCAGTTAAGATTTTCAAAAGCAAGTAATAATAGTGAGTGTTCCGCTTTGGGATATTCTGCTTAAAATGCCTTAGGAGATACCTAGTGTTCAGACTGTGCTATTTCCAGCCATCTGAAAATCAATGAACTTTCAAAGTATTTTAAGTCAGGCACCCAAAATGACTAATCATGATTTTTAAAGGTTTGGGTGGCTTTTTTGGGGTGGCTTTTTGTTGTTTTGGTTTGTTGGTTTTTTTGTCTATAAGATGTAGATTTGCTTGTATTGTTAATTTAAGGTAAAGCTAATGTCAGAGGCAAAATAAAACTGTAACTTTGAAAAATATTTAAAATCTACATGGGGAATATATTGGATTAGATATTCATTTGATTTAAAATAAAGGAGAGACTATTGTGCTTTGCGGTGTAAGTTTAGGAGGTATTATGATATAATTTTCTTTGTACAGCATTGTCCAGACACTAGTAAATCTATCACTGCAGGACAGCAAATGAGTAGATTGTTGTGACAAACCATGCATAGGTTGATTATTTACCATTGAAAGTGGGATGTTGCTTTTCCTTCTTCCTGCTGCAACTGCCAGGTGGCTTTGGGCTTGGGAAAAGGATGCATGCCAACACGTTCACAATAAAGTGCATTAAGGATGAGGCGCCACAGGAAACCAGAGACCCTCAAAAATATACATTGTTAGCACCACAAATAACCCATGTTTCCTTGTGATATTTTTCATTTTGAAGCTGAGCAAAAAAGTAAACCTTTTTGAAACCATCGCCCTTGATGTGTATTCCCCAGTTATTACCACCACCTGAATTGCACAAGTACGTTTCGTTCCTTTTGCAAGAATTTTAGATTGTATTAGGTGGGAAGTCCTAAAAAGATAAATTTGACTGGAGTCTAGATGAAGAGCAATCTACCTCCAGCTACATAACAGCCAGTCTAAGGGAAGAAGTCCTGTTTGTTTTCTAGTGCAGCAGCAGACTGCAGCAGAAAGTATTTTTATCCTCAGCATTTAGTACAGCAACACATCTCACAAAAGAAATCCAGTATCGGCTCTGATCATCTTATAACTATCAGGGACTGAGTCATATCCTGGTCTGGAAGGCGGAGTGGGTAATAAACTAATTTCCCTTTCACAGCAAAGAAAACCCTGAATCTGAATTATTTTTCTTGCTTTGAAGTACAAAATACCTTGCCAATAAATCCCAGCGATACGACAGATCTTCCGAAGGGGATGGGAGCAGCCTGCCACAGCCTATGGACTGTGCTTCCCGCACAGACCTGCCTCCTGCCTGCTGACCGCAGCAGTGCCCGAGTCACTTGGGCTGAAAGAAAAATACGTGGAGTGGTCCAACAGAGGCTGAACAGGAGAGCCACAGTGGAGGGGCTTGGAGCAATTGAGGTCTGGCTCCAAAACAAAAGGCCGTTCCAAAGGTCTGGATGGTGCTATGCCTATTCACAGAGAATGACGCTTTATTCAGAAAGTAGCCTGTGGTATTTCTTGAGGAGTGATGTACTACTGAGCATGAACAAGGAGGCAGAGTCTGTCTCTGTAGGAGTAGGAGATCGCTGGGACTGAGCTGTGAGCTGGTTCACTTGGAAACTCTTGCTTGGGTATGAGCCAGGTCTCATTTTGGGTCTATTTTGGGTCCCACCATAGGCAGGAGTAGCCTGCAGTCAAGCTGGACTCCTTTCTAGGAAAAGCCAAAATGTTATTCTGTCTTCTGGAAGGGCAAAGAGCGGGAATAGCACAATAACTAAAAAGAAATTAAAATTTAGTTGCCTCTTAGCTTTAGGGAAGTTCAAATAATTTTAAGCTTGCCACTAATTTTAATGATCAATTCCCAGTGACAAATGGGAATCCAATCAAAAGGTCCAAGAAGATTTATGCAAAAATTAATTCCACAGTCTGATCAACTACTGAAAGGTGTTGAGGTGTTGAATGTGGAAGTCTCAAAAATTATTTAGCCAAATGTTATGTTTACAATTGCCAAAGAGGGATGAAATTTGTGTACATCTTTGAAAAAGATTACATTTTATACTTTGATTTAATCTGTTAATATCCTTTTGAATGTTTCATAACATTTACATTAACCATTGTATTAATAGGTTTTCTTTGAAGATTTTTGTTCTAGTTACTGTGGTGTATCATAACAAATCTTACATGGGCTGTAAAAGAACAACATTGTGTCCTGTTGTGTCTTTACATTGTATTCTAAACAAAGATTTTTGCCTGAGTTAATACAAAATCTAAATATTCTGGAAAATTCTAATTTTGGGAGCCTTAAAATTGCTATTGATATTTCTCCTACGGGGCCTCTTGTTCCTTTGTCTTATGCTGTATTTTTATAAGATGTCCCAGGTATTTGACATTCATATTTATGCCTTTCTGCAAACTTGATCTATTATTATAACTTAAAATTTTTGCTTAATTTTATTATAACTTAAAATTAAAAATTATTTTGCTACCTTACAAAATAAAACTTACATTTAAAATTTAAAACTTCTTTTCTGACAAAGTTAATAAACTTCATTTTGTGAAGTGATAAATGAATAAACAAGAAAAAAGGTTTGCGTTACAACTGTTTTCAAAATAACAAAAACTGAGGAATAAGATCCTTTACAAAACACAAGATAACTGACAAGGACAAAAAGCAAAGAAAAAAAGGTACATGGAGTTCAGAGGGGAGTTTCAACAGCTGTATACTGCAGAGAAATCTAAAACTAGACTGCAAAGCTGTTGATCAGAAGAAAAATTAGTGGTTTAATGCTGCTGTAAGGGGAAGCAGCTCTGAGGAGTCCTTCTCTTGCTGACAAGCCCTTGCAACCTGCTTGCCTGTCTGTGGGTCTTGTGGGGTGTCCCCTTCCTCACTGAAGGGTCTTCTCCAGCTTGATGCTCTCCAGCTGGGCCAGCGCTGTCCTCAGCTGCAGGACAGAGGCAGCATCTCAGCTTTTGGGTCCTTTGTGGCATCTGCTGTGTACCCAGATCAACATATATAGGGAACAACCGCTCGCCGAAGACTAACTCATGACAGTGAGCAGGGTGGCTTTCCCAGCTTACTATTCAAGAATGAGACTGAACCACACCAGTCAGGAGAAAACAATTTTATTGGAAGGAGGAGAGCAGCTCATCTGTCTGAGTTAAGCTATCGCGGTAGTGATGTGGAATGGTAAATACTGGAATGTTCCCTGGATATAGTTGTGAGATAAGAAAACCATTAGCAGTTCCATAAGGTATTTCTGCAAAGGAAATGCAAATAATTTTTTAATTCCTTCATGTGTAAGAAGTATTTCCAGGAGAATTTAAATAGCATCACTTGCTTGAGAGTGAAGTGTTGAAGCTCATGCAATCAGAACAGAGTATAGAAATTAACAAGTAATAGAAAAGGAAACTGCTGTTTAAAAACACTCTATCCATGCACTGGGAAATACATAGTGCACCATCAGTGCTGCCATCAGCAAATGCTAACTGCATGTTCTGAATTGCTCTGTATAGCTCTCCGATAAGCTTATGCACATATTTCTTTGCACTAAGCAAAGAAACCTTAGAGCAGGACCTACAACAGGACTAGGACCTGAAAGAAGGATTGTCCTTGAATGAACTGTGAAAAAAATAAAGCCATATAGAACCTGTCTGTAATCTTCCTACCTTTATGTATTTTCTAATCCAATTGCAAAGCAAGATGCCAAGTTCAGCTGCCAACAAGCTGAGGGTCTAGAGCTACAGAAAGCTGCAGGTGAAACGAGGAGACCTAACCAACCTCATGAGCAAAGGAGTGTAAAAATCATTACAAAGAGAGTGTGCGAGTGTGCGTGCACGTGCAAAATTTTGCTGTGTGAATAGTGGCATATATAAATACATATACTCTACATTGCAGCTGAAGGCATGATTGTTTTATAGTCAAGCCTAAAAGTATGTACACAAATGGGAACTGGCAAGTGTGTACAGGATGTGAAATCCTCATGGTGTGAGGAGACATGATGAGTTACGTTCACCTACACCAGTCACCAGCCAAGCCAGTACTACCCACAATACAAAGCCAACAATATCAATTCAATCCAGATTAAACTAAAAAGCCTAATTGTAAAGTTGCCAATACTAAAAAAAAAACCACCACCCAACAAAGAAACAATTTAATATTAAATGCATGATTCTGTGTGCAACATCAGCTGCCTTGAGGGGATCCACTGTTTCCAAGCAAAAACAACAGTGCTAAAGCTATCCAACCTCCAGCCACACCTCTTGCAGCAAGGCCGATGCCTTCATAGGCAAGGTGCTTTGCACCAAATCATATTGCAACTGTGGACATGGTGAGGGGGGAAACAGCCATGGACTAGGGTGCAGAAGGGATAAAACTATACAGAGAGCTGTGCAGGCTATTTTCCTTTGTTTGTTTTGGTCTTACTGCATGGAGAGGTGTTAAGGTTACCTGTTAACAAGTTGAAGATCCAGATGGGAGCAAGGCTGCGACCAAGATGCCTGTGGCTGCTAGTATTTCTAGATTGCTAGTATTTCTAAAGCAGAGCCATTTAGACTTGTTCAGAAGCAGTTTCGACAATGTTAAAATGATGGGAGGTAGAGGAAGTTTGCTGAACTCTTCTTCTATCATTGCTGCCATCAGTGGGGCTGATAGTAATTGTAGGAAATCAGTGCAAAAAAGCAGCTGCAAACATAGGCAAAGCCTCAAGCTATCAAAATTACTTCTGAGCATTCTCTGTAGAGGAATGCCCAGTCTCCCAGGAAACCAAGTTTGGCTGCATTCTCCTGTTGCCATTCATGTGATGTGTCAATACTTATTTATAATTGTATTTTCTGCACTTAATGGAGTCACACATTAACTCCTGACTGCAGCTTTTTCTTTTCAAATTCAATGGAAACACAAGTTTTGATTTCCCCCATTTCTGATTTATGATTAAGATACATCTCTGCTGAGAAGGCTCATATGCTGTCACTTTTGAACAGAAGAGCACTAGGGAACTTCCAACTTTGAAATTAATTACAGGAATAAACCCTTCTTTGCATATTTTCTAATTATTCTTTTCTTTGTTAATGCCAAATAATGCCTTTAGCATCTTCCTGGAAAAAGTCTCATTGACCCTGCTCTGTGATTACGCTGCTTTTATCTCCCATCTGTGCTGTGAAAGCTACAGGCCTTCCATTTCCAGTGCAAAAGCCTCCAGAATTAAAACTATTAGTACAAACAATAAAAAGATTAAAAAGCTGTGCAGGTACATGATACAAGTCATATCCAAGGCAGCCTTATCCAGTCATGGGTGAAAGGAGGGAAGAAAAAGCTGACATGCCTTTTATTCTGTGACTGTTCCTATGATCTCAGCTCATGAACAAATTGACCCCAGAATGTTGTAGGCACTGAGAGAATTCACAAGCACTGAGAGTTCATTGGCGAGAGGTCTGGACAAAGGTCACATCCCAATCAAGGCTGAGATCTGGAGCAAAGCAATCATGCTGCTTCTCTGGTCACACTTACTCTCTGTTAATATTTGCCTCAGTTGCAGAGGGGGATGTCACGGGGCAAGGTGGGCACATCCACTCTGACTTGCCCCAGAAAATCTTGCTCTGAGAAGCAGGAGAGCAAGGAGGATCCTGGAGAGGAAGGTGCATCACCCAAGATGGGTGATGACCTGGGATCAGAGCCAGGAAGAATGTCTGGCTTCCCAACCACAAAGGACCAGGCCAGGAGCACCCCTGGATGCCAGACCCAGCAGGCAGCAGGGCCCCCACACCCTGCCTGTCCACTTCTCCCCGCCCAGAATGGGGTAAGGGCAGGGATGCGTGTGATCACATTTTTATGCATAATTCAATCACCATCCAGCATTGTCAGGTGCTTCTGGGAGGAAGTTTTCATGTACAGCAACTTTTGGCCAGAGCCCTGGGCATTAAGATTCGCAGCACAGTGGCACCCTGTGCCCATAGCAAGTGCCTGGTGGCTGCTGCTGCTCTGCTTTATGGATGAGATGCTCCCTCCGGATGGGAGTGGTCTCTGATCCAGGAACAGTCACTTTCCAGGAAAAGCAGAGGATAGCCTGTGTTCACTTCGGACATTTCCATCCCTCCTGCCAGACCATGTTCTGTGCCCACCAGGGCAGGGGCAGCAGCACGGCCAGGCAGGCTGGCAGAGCAGGATGCTCAGGACAGGGATGTTGGCATGCTCCAGAGTGCCTGGTGCAGCAAGGTTGATCTGCCAACATTATGAAACTCACAGAAAAGTGCAGGCATGTACTTTTTGCCGCAAGGACCTCATTTCAGACCTTGCTCTTTTTTTTAATCTTTTTTTTCCTTGGTTTTGGCTCCACAACTTGCTGTTCCTGTAGTTTGTTCTCATGATCCCTTGAGTCATGCTATGGTGCTATGAGCTGTTTGCAGAAGACTTGGCAAATAGCTCCTATTTCACTCGCTGTGTGATTTAACCATGGCAAACCAAGGGGCATGACATTTATGTGGGTTAGTGACCTGGGGGCCTGGAAGCATTGGTGCAAGCCTGAAGGATGATGAACTGTTGGGTAATGGACAGTCAAAAAGGTACATTGAAAGTTTAATTGCAAACATCTGGGAAGCAGTGACTCTCTCAGCTTCCCCCTCCCCACACCCCACCCCACCCCCTGCTTAAAAAGTATTAATTAGCTTTCCATTGCTTCCCTGGTATTTTGTTCTATTCCAGCAGAGACTAAAGCTTTTCTGCGTGAAATATTAGTGAAATGTCATGGAGGATTATAGGCAACATGGCACTGGGTTTCTGCCTTCAAACAGGACCCCAATGGCTCAAAACCAGCTTCGAAGCAGTAACATCACAGCAGCAACAGCAGCAATAAATGTCTTATAAAAGCAATCAGAGCAAGTTCCTTGAATTTTAAGACAATGTGTGTAATAGGGAAAAAAAAGAAAAAAAAAAGAAGAAAAAAAAAAGATTCCCATGTTTTGAAAGGTTCCTTATGCAAAAAAACTCTACTGTTTTTTGGCAATTTCTTGAAGGGTTTGATGTTTCTTGGGTTTCCTTCAAAGAAGATGAATAGAAACCAGTCAGAAAATGAGCACATTCTTTATAATACCTAAAATGAACAAATGTGAGGCCCCAGTCCAGGCCTGATCCACTTTAAAATTAGGTTGGCCTGCACTCTTTATTTATTTACTCCCTCAGCAGCCCAAGGGAATATACTTAGTGTGTGAAGTGTAGCACGTGCCCTTGCAAGAGCAGTTTTTATGCTATTAAAAGGAGAAATGTAATACTGCAAATGAAGAAATGTCTTATTAGAATTGCATTTACTTCCCCACAAATACCAACCAAGATTTTTTTTTTAAACATATACCTACAATTCTGGCTTCCAGATATATGCTGTCACTAAAAAAGGGCCCACAAGTTACCTGTGATGTGATCTATCATCTTAGGGTGTGTTTGCAGACTATTGAAGAGATGCCTGAGCATGGAAGCAAAGTGGTTGTGGGGGAAGCAAGAGGTAGGGTCTTAAGAGCTGGGAACAATCCCAATTTATGAGCAACTCAAAGAACAACAGGGACGAGGATGGGACTCTCA
This sequence comes from Falco punctatus, assembly GCF_963210335.1. Lineage (NCBI taxonomy): Eukaryota > Metazoa > Chordata > Aves > Falconiformes > Falconidae > Falco > Falco punctatus. The sequence goes on from NC_137581.1 coordinate 81,261,574, forward strand.
TCTCTGTCCTCACACAACTTCCACCAACAAATACTCCTCCCTACAGACAGTTCTACCACAGCAACAGCTAAGGATCAAAACCCAACCTCCACCCTTGAAATAACTTTCTGTTAAAACTGGTTTTAATAAAACAAGCTTTGGAAAATTTCACTTCTTGAAATCACAGCAGAATTTTTTGGTTGGATTTAGTTAGTATTTCCCTGCTTTCTGATCCACATTTTGCTATAATCAATAGATTATGGTCAACTTCTTTTATCTAGGTGAAATTTTGCCTTCCCGGGTTAGGAAAAAAGAAGTGGGATGTTTGTTGTAAAACACTGTCAGGAATTCCCCCAGCTAATCCTCCTTTGCTTCTCTCTTGAAACTTTGAGACACAAAGAATTGCTTTTGGAATGGGGGTAGTTTGCATATTGCAGCTGAGGAAAGCACCACTGTTTCTGAACTCTTGAAGGCAAAGACAGTCTAAGGAGGCAATTGCAGGGTTCCATTGCAAAGAGCTGTTTAGGTTCCTACAGACTACTGTGACTATGCAAGCCAAGAGAAGAATGTATTTTATTTACAATTATTACAGAGGAAAGTTAAAAAATGCTTCTAAGATGGGTAGCTGCCCCATGAATTCGCTATCTACAGATTTCAACAATCAGCCAGCAGCTGAAAGAGCCTCTGAAAGTTTTCACTGCATTGCTGGCTGCCTCCTCTCACCAGCTATCTTCCTGAATGAGGTTAAATAAGGACAAGCCTTTAAAACTCTGGTATTTTAAAACAAGTTACCTTATTTTTTGCTGATTTGGCATCTATTTCCATGGAAACAGAAGCAAGAACTAGAAGCCAGCAGCTGAAGTTGGCTACACCACTGCTCTTGGCTTGTTCTACTTCCATTTCCATGGAAACTGATGTAAGATCAGTGCAAACAAGGCAAAGTTTGCTTTTTTTTCTTTTTTTAATTAACCCTTTCTTGATTTTCCACTTCCAGATTTGTTTGTTGCCAGAACTGCAGATACAAAGTCACTGGAAATGAGGGGAAGAGTAACCCATGTACCTTCATGAATCTGTGCATGGGTGTTTGACTGCGTGCATGTGTGCATGCTCTGTTTTCTAACATGGATCCTCAAAGTAGTCACCAATTTACTTTAAGGATGCTAAAAATCACAAGAAAATAACTAATGTACAGGTGAGTTAAGGAAGAGGGGGAAGAGCAGCTGGTTATGTCCCCACATTGAGAGGACACCATTCTGCTACAGCTCCGTAGTCTCCTGAATAGAGGTATCCAGGATGGAGGAGTGCACCGAGTCCTGGAGCTGCCTGGCCATGCTCTCACAGAGGTATCCCACCTGCAAGGAGCTCCACAAGGCTCTGCTCTGCAACCTCTGCCAGTCCCCAGGGCATCCCAGCCAGCGTAAAGGCTACTGTGTCGGGCGACTGTTTCACAGGGAAAACAGCAAGTGGGGAAGCAGAGATGGGAGTAGAGAAAACAGCACGGGAAGGAAAAAGAAGTGCATGACATAAGGGAGGCCAACATGCATGGTTGCCCCCCACGGAAGTTAAAAGCAGAAGTAATCAACTGGCAATGGAGTAAAGCAATTTAATGAGAAGAAATGGCACCTCCTTGCTAATTGCTTTCTAGGAGTTTTCTATAGTATTTCTCCTCTGAAGCCATGTAGTCTCCATTTTGGCTACAAAACCATTGAAACTGAGCTTTTAACATTACTTTCCCCCCACCCCCCCAAACCTAACAATGTGCAGGAGCACGTGTGTCAAGCCTTCAAAGGTGCCTGCTAACATGAGAAATTTAATGTGGAACCAAAGCATTACAGATTGTGTTACAGGGTTTGTACAGGCTGGGGTTGACCGCTGCTCATGGAGCACAAGTTACTCAGGTTTTCTTTGAGTTCCTGACTCTACCTGGTCTGAGATTAAGTCATGTTTAGGGAATTGATTCACTTACTCTGCTTCATTAACAGGGATTTTGGTACCCATCTCAGAAAATCTGGATCCAGACATGTAAACCTCAATGTAATAAAGCATTGAATCATATACCCAAATCCTCCACAAGCTGAAACAAATGTAATTTATGTATATGCTGTACTGCTTCACAGTGTTGGACACCAGACACCAGTGCTTACATGTAGAAGAGGTTTTACAGATTGTAACAGTCTGCTTAGGCCTGGGGGGTTTGGAGGACTCTCCTCCATTCGGTTGCTTTTTCTTATAAAATACAAGCAGGAGAATAAAATGCTGGTAGGAGAAAATGGCTAAAGAGAAGGGAGGTGGTCTAGGTCACACATCTAGCTACCAAAATATTAAACCAGCAGATTTATAGCCAGAGGAGAACAGAAAACAGGGGTTTAAGAGAGATATGAAAAAATACAAAGAAAATCAATGCATTTCATGTCTTGATTCATTTTTCCTTCCAATTAATGCACTTCTAGATTAGGCCACTTTTTAAGAACCTGTTCATGTTTGCACTGAATGCAGCAGCACCAGGTTTGTATCAGCTGTGATCCAACCTAAACAGGAACCGATGCCTTTTGTATTCAATTCAAATGTATTCAATTCATTATTCAAAACAACAACAACAACAAAAAATAAAAACAATAAAAATTGTTAATACATGTGGAAAAAGTGTCCCCACTATTGTCACCTGCAAATGTCAGTTGCATTATAACAAGAACATTCCAGACTGTAGGGTTGTATCCTTTGCTATATGGGAGAAATAAAGGTCACTGCCTAAAGTGCACTTGTACTATTAAAATTGATACTGGAATTTCCTAGTCCAAGCACTGGGTATTGCCCAAGACCACTCCCAAGGTTAGTCAAAGCAATCTTCATATCTTTCTCACAAACGACCTGACCTCCCCCTGCACCCAGACAGCTGGAACAACACATCTGACAGAAAATATGGATTACCGTAATCCTACTCACAACTAATTAACCAGAGATTCCAACCTGATGGACAGAAACCAAATGGGACCAAACAATAGGTACCTAGAAAGAAATACATGGTTTGACGAAGTCAGTAGTCTGCCACTGGATCAAACATCTGCGCTGTTTTATTCTTTCAGGGCATATCTTTCTAAAGATTTTTTCTTATCCAGGTAACAAATTTAGAAGCAATCTTTTCATACTCATCTTTTAAATGTCTTTCATTTTGGTCTTGGAAACCAGGCTGCTACTTTAACAGCTCCGGTTCATTAGCCAGCCCGTTCCAAGAGTGTTTCCCTGCCACACCATTTTTATTGTAGATGACCCTGCTTCATCCTGCTTCTGCCTCACAGAGGAATCTGATTGAAAATCTGAAGTTTCAACACCAAAAAGTCTGCATTATTTTTAATCTTTTTAACTGCTGGGACACAAATCAATAACACATATCCAAGAAAAATACTGTGGGGAGGTCTTTCCCTTCTGGAAAATTGTATGACATTAAAATATTTCTTATTTTCTATAGAAAGAGGATCTTATTTATTTTGCCTGGGGAGGGATGCTTTGTTTCTTTGCTGCAGCATTGTCAAAGAAAATCACAACGCACGCACCCATGTTTCAATTGCAGTCATGTGGACTTGGACTACACCTAAGGAGCTGCTTTGCTGAACAAGTGGCCCAGAAGCACACGAGCTGCTGCTGCTTGTGTTTGCAAGGCCACTGCAGATGAAGGGCAAGTGCTCCTCGACAAGATTTGTTCCCTTTCCAGACAGCTCCTCCTCGCCTCTTTCCTGCGTGGTTTGTGCAGGGAGTGACAGCACACCCCAGTCTGGTGTGCAGCCAATTTTCTGTTCACTATCATTTTCCCTTAGGCTCAAGACCCCTGTATCTCATTTTCTGACTGCGGACACTGATGCATCAAAAGACGGGATCCTCATCCACACTTTTTGCTGCTTGGCATAATCTCCCTTACATGCTGCAAACACCACAGTAGCTGATAGCATTTGGTGGCCTTTTGTACTGACATTTCAGCCTCTCACGAACTAGAACTGGCCTTATCTGTTGGCCACAGTGCTTGAGGCTTTTCTTCTAGCTGGCTTTTTCTTCCCGCTGCCTACCAGTATGCAAAAGCAGAGATTTCCAAACAACAGGTTTCCTCTTCTGCAGCAGAAGAATGGAGTCAGGGAGAATCAAAAAAAATACTACATATCCAGAACAATAGCTATTTTCTTATATTATTAGAAGAGTAGATTATTGATGCTTCTGATAATTACATCCAGGCTAATCAAACAATAGGAATTATTTCCTGGTGAGGCAAAAAAAAAAAAAGAAGTCGGATTTTTATTCCTGTTTTAGTACTTTCATTGATTCAAAATGTAGAAAAATGCATGCGTATGCATACAATGTCCAAACTTCTCATAGTGAATTGAAGTGTAAAAATACTCTACCAGCTCAGGCATGGTGTTTCACACCACTCACACCTCAGGATCCCCTTCTTCTGTCTGTATTTGTAGTCTGGCAGTAGGTTTTGTTTGCTTGCTTTTTTCTTCTCCTCTCTCTTTCATCTTTCTGCAAGAGAAAACGGGAAAGAAACAGTGTGTGGAGAACAGGACCATATAACAGTTGTTGTCCATTGCAAATCCAACTGGAACAAAAATTTTCTGTTGCAGATCACTTCAAAACAGATGTTTCTTTCATAATCGTGCAATCAGGAGGAAAATGCAGAAAAAGGAAGTGATCGCATCCTCCCAAATGTTATGAGTTTTGTAGCATTCAAAAAAGACACATTTTTCATTTTGAAAAAATTGAAAACGTGTCAAGCTGCTCTAGCTATTAATCCACACATCCAGCCTGAACGGGGATTGAAGTGATAAGCAGCTCGAAATCAAGTCTGCGCTGGTTACTTGGCAATAGTTTAATGATTATCTTGGATGTGATTAATGAAAAATACTATTAAGAATAATCATGTTGCACCACACCCTGAGCTGACTTCCACCCTGTCCTGCAAAGCTGCTCTGTGTGGCAGCCAAGGTCTTATCCGGGCCCCACAGGCAGAAAAACCCAGACAGGGCCCACCGAGGACCTCAGGAAGAGCAGGGGCCTCTCCCAGCAAAAGTTTGATTTTTCCTGTATTTTGTTCCTTTTCCATGCGTGGCAGAGAGGTGCAGCCCTCTTGCAGCCCACTAGGCAATACTCTGTTGCTCAGCAACCCCATACTCGCTGAGAAGGCTCTTTTGCAGCAGTAAACCTGGGCCAAAGAGGAAAATGAGGTGACGTGATGCCCGAAACCTGCTGCTTGGGTTGCCCAGGCAGCACCATCCCTATGAGCAGATGCAGGTCTGTAGCAGCAAGGATCTAGCAGCAATGTCAGCTGAGGAGCAGCAGTATTGCACCTTCTGCTCCTCTGCATCTGGTCTGTTCTGAAGCATTTAGTGGTGATTACCCAAAATTAATTAACTAACTAATTAATTTGAAAGGTCTCCTGCTCTGCAACGCCATTCTAGTGTCCCAGTTAGACCTAGAGCATGGTGCTGGCCCTCTATTTTGTTTGAGGTGAGTGATGAGATAGGGAAAGGGTAGCTGCAAGGCTCCGCTGGGATGAAACCCACCCTAGGAGCTGCTCACAGGCAGGTGGACAAGGGGCTGGGGTGGGAAGAGGCAGTGGAGAACACCTGGATTGCATTAATATATTGGGTGGAGCCTGGGAGGTGGGTTAATTAAAAGGTGTGTTTCATCCCATGAATATGTCAGAAAATCAGCCTGTCCTCCATTCACCTCCTCTGCAGACAGGAGCATGGAAGGGCAGGACAGGTCCTTTCCTGTCTCAGTGAGCAGTTGAAGCCTGCAGCCATACCTCTCCAAACCTGTAGCCATGGGAGTCTGTAGGGACTGGGTGGTTTGGGGACCCAGAGATCCACTGTCCCCAGAGCTGTAGCCAGGAGTAGGGCTGTGCTGCCTGGTAGGTTTCCATATCTCGTGGCATGTGGAGACAGGAGAGGTCAAGGCACAGAGGCTAAATAAATCCTTTTACCTCTGTTGGCAGGTACCATACCAAAATCTTTTCTGCACTTGGTCTGTCTTTGATGGGGTAGTACATGTGTTTTGGTCGGTACTAGACATTTTTAGAAATTATGACTTCCAGAAAACTAGCTAGGCTTTTCTGTTAGGGCCACCAGCTCCGTGTTCTCATGTGGTTGATGTGTTACATCGAAGTGTTGTTTTACAAGGTTTGTGAAGGTCCTGCTGGGTCATTAGGGCTAAGCCATCAGCAGCTCCAGCAGATCCCACTGCGATCAGTCCCCTGAAAATCCAGCCTGCTACTCCCACCTGGCAGAAGCAGAAGATCTACTGCAGACCTGGCTGTTTGCCACCTGACCACAATACTGATGTGCCATGTTACCAGAAGGAGAGGAAAAGCAATACAGGTTTGACATCACCTGCTGGACCACCTCATTAAAAGAGAGGCCACTTTCAGAAGCGTAGCCCCTCTCACAACTCACAGCAAGCTGTGGTTTCCCAGCTTCCATTTCAGGCTCTCTCAGAGGTATGTGTACTCATTTTTAAGCTTTTTTTTCAGTGCCGTAAGCATGACTGAGTGTTTCCTACACATGTTATTTGTGCTCAGGGACAGCCCAACCTGAGCAAAAATGCTTGAGGGAATGAGGAGGCTCAGACCCTGGGGGCAAGTGAAAATGCCAGCAATAAGCTCGGTGTGGATGTGACAGACCAGCTCTGACTCTTTGACTAAGAAGTTGCTTTTATAACACTTGAAGATGATGCAGGTGTGATACACTGTAAGAAAACACAATTACACGTGTTGTTCCTAGGGAAAGACAAACATTGCTCTACATATGCCTGAATTACACAAAAAGTGCAAGAACAACACAGCCATCAAGGCATCATTAACAGAACAGAAACCCTGCTCTCCGTGTAGTGGTTTTTTGTACCAGTGTGTGGTTTGCAGTGGGAAAGGACCGGTTACCAGCCCCTGAGGCTGAAGCTTTCTCCTTTCCATGGGTCGCCATGGGGCAGTGCAGGCTGATGCACTGGGAGATGGGAGCCTGAGTCTCTGCTCTTAAAACTATAACAGAAAATTGAAGACTGAAGGCAGACAATTAAATTATTAAAGAAATTGAAGGATATGCATTTTATATAATACATAATGAAGATAAAGACAGATTTCTGGCATTTAGATTTGGTACCATCAGGGGAATAGCTGGGCAGGGAGCAATGTGAATGCAGCCAGTGTTGCAGAGCTACTGGCAGGAAACAGTGGGAAGGGCTGATTTCTGCAGAAGGGAAAGGAACAATGTACCCGCAATAGAAAATGCTAGGGATAGACTTCTGGATGTGGGAAGCAGTTAATACTAGTGTTTAACTCTCATATGGCTCTTCCCACCAGCATATTTCAGAGAGCTTTATACTGGAATACAAGGCCAAACGTGAACATGGCACAATGCAGAGCTGCACACTGAATGCACTCGCTGGCATACCAGCACCACCCAGCCCCTCTTGTTTCCGGCACTGGCAGGGTCCATTACATCCCACATCACTCTCAGCAGGGCTCATTATCCTCCTCTGTCTGTGCTGTGCCCTGCAGACAAACCCTAAATGTCACTATCTCCATTTTGTGCATAGGGATGCACTGGTAGATGAAGCAACCTCCCACAGGGGCACAGAGTTGAGGAGAGACCCCAGGTCTCCCATGTGCCACAACTAATGAGCATCTATACTTGAAAGACCTGCCTTGCACTGTTAGGATCATCTTCCTTCAACAGCCTCTCCAGAAAGCGAGGGGTGATAGCAGACCCCAGCTCACAAGTCCCTTAGTCCCATCATACTGTGGTTAAACACTGGAGGGGATAATAAAGGATGGCTACACAGCACCTTTTTTCCTTTAAAAGATGTGCTAGAAAATGGCTTGCCCACACAGTGTGAGTAGTCCAGCTGGGGGGACATGAAGTCTCCAAAGCCTGTCTGCCTTTCATTGCTCCAATGGTGAGATATGGCCCAGGAGAGCCTCCCACATCAATCAGAACATGGCAGTGGAGGACAGGAGTGGAGCAAAGCCTGGTGCTACCACTACGTGCTATGTGCTGCAGTGTCTGGGGCCAGGGTACAACAAGGAATGTCCCTTCAAGGTCTGCTTTCCTAGCCTTGGGCAGCTGCCTGTAGCAGCCTTCCAGGGCCCGTGCCAACATCCCAGATGCTCTGGGCCCTGGCAGAGGTGTAGTTCTGCACCCAGCATCCAGGACAGGACAGGTAGCCAGCAGTTTCTGTAACTTTCAAGTCTTTGGCCTAGTGAGAACAGCTTTGGGAGGTGATCGTAAGAGTTTCTAAGCACATTTAAAACCTCTGGTGAGTTTCCACGTTAGCCCCTGTCCATTTCTCTAGCTTCTTTACAATGCCAGGACCATCAGGAAAAGCTATCCAAAAGACTTGCTGAAAAGCCCCATTTTTCAAGAGCTGCTAGAGACTGTTATGTCAGCTGGGTGTTTTGGAAAGTTTCAGGCTATCCTGCTTTCCATGGCATGAAACACTGTGGTGCAATCGCTTCTAAACAACACTATTTTCAAGAAATAAAACAGCGATGATTCCACCTGACAGTCTTTTCAGCATTTCTGTAAGAAGGGGAAACTGAGCCAAGAAAGCATCGGACAAGTCAAGCAATACGCCATCACAAATCTCCAGGAATAAAGCAATGCTAAGGGTCTGTCTTGTGGTAAAATGCATGTTTCTGCCTCACTATTATTCCTTCCAAATCACTCTTTACTAAGTGTCCTGCATGTGCCCTTTGCTCCAGTGACAGGATATCCTTCATTTGTCTGTACAAAGTGCAGATGAGCACTTCTTCGTGTTGTTTTCCAAGTCGGCTGATGGGAGGGTCAGCAGGGGCCAAAGCAGCTGCACCAAGTAAAGGAAAGGTAACCATGGTAACCCAAGTTATCTGCATCCTCCATGTATTTCCTTCTCCCCACCCTACATCATAACTTTCCCACCCAAACCTCAAACCAATAGAGCCAGTGACCAGCTGGCAGGATGGGGACTGCAGCAGGGTCTCCTGCACCCAGAGTGTCTTGCTGTGTTTCGGGGCTCACTGCTGCAGGCTGAGGTCATCAAAAAGAGACTGAAAGCATAGAGAGGGGTAACTTGCAAAAGGCAAAGCTCTACACTACTGTAGATGGGGCGCTGGATATGTTGCCTTTGCTCCAGAGTTGTAGATTCTTTGATGTTGCTCCTGGTTTTGGCTCTGAGCTGTAACCCTTCCACAGCAGCAACAGCTTCTCCGTCTGCACCCCACATCAAACCCAGCTACAATTTTGGCCGGACTTTCCTGGGACTTGATAAATGCAACGCCTGCATTGGGACATCCATTTGCAAGAAATTCTTTAAAGAAGAAATAAGGTCAGAAACTCAGCACAGTAATTTTTAAAGCATTCTGCATAGTAACTTGAAAATTGCCTGTTAGTATTTCCAAGTACTGTAATGAATGACAATGCAAAGAGTAACTTAGCACACAGTTGCCATTACAGCGCCTAGTATTTTCATTAATGTCTATAAGCTGCTGCTTTGTCTCTTTTCTTTTAAAGCCACAGAAACATGAGCAGATTTCAGCCCTGAATTGTAATTTGAAAGCAGGAGTAAAAGGCACAACTTCCTGCATAGAGAGTGGCTCCGAAACAATTTAAGGCAGTGATGGGGGAAGGGAGGAGGGAAGGAAGAAATCAGCTTGTTTAGATGTACTGGAAATACTTTATTATAAGCAACCAAGTAAAGGCAAAGGGGGCATAACTTTGTATGCTCCCAACGGGCTATAATAATACAAATGTATAAACATGCTATGTAATTTTGTACCAGGTGCAACAACACAAATGTGCAGAATTTCACGTGCATATTAACTAAGATCAAAAGTAACCTAAACCTGCCTGAGGCACGAGGACTTTCACACATCAGGTTACCGACACACTTGAAGATAGATGGGGCTAAATTATTAGCACGCTTTTGGGAAGTTTCTGTGAGAACTGGAAGGCAGAGGCAGAAATTGCATCTGCCTTGAAGTCGATGAGACACATGCTGTCCAAGCGGTCATCAGACTGATCCAATCAGTTTTAGGCTCAAAAGCAGAGTGTATCTGACAGCAACAGGGAAAATGTTGCCAGTGTATTTGAGGAGAAAGTTGAAGGCACTGCTTGGCAGAGGAAGGGTTTATTTGGTCTGATATGATTTATAGAGCCATATACACTTTCTTTTATAGATATAAAAGCCTGGGGGAGAATAAATGATTACAGTAAAATTGTATTTTTAATGCTATAATGTAAAGTAGTATAATATTGGACAAATCACCATTTTTATCTTAAACTATCCTATAAAATGTTGCATAGTAAAACCATAACGGTTTGTCTGAGATGGACTTGTAATACTGAACATCCATCCTTCCCTCACTGCCGCTGGAATAAGGCAGCTTGTGGCTTTGCTACACCAGGGCATCCCTTGCTGCGGCACACTGGGGGTCCCAGCCCTAAGCGCTTTGCCCTCTTGGCTTTCTGTCTCCCCCCGCTCATGCAGAGGGTGACGCCAGGGTGTGCAGTAAGTAGGGTGCAGAGGCACTAAGGGCCAGGCCAGCAGTAATGGGTTTCTCCCAGCCCAGGCTCCTGTCCCAAAAAACAGGATGGCTTTGTAATTAGCGTGCTCAGCTGGCTGACACAGGCTGGTGTGAGTCTGCAGGGGCTGGGGGGGCATTTGGGGTGTGGGTTGCCCTACGTTTTATTCTCTGCTGCATGGGACAGCACAGGAGCTGGCTCCTGTCCCATGCCCCATCCTGCTGTGGCCCCTTTGCCACTTGCCTCTGCAGGGTTTTTAGGGACGTGCTGCCAGGTGTAAAGCAGCTACCATATGTGCAGCTTGTGGCAGGTGCTTGGTTACTCCCAGTTAGGTGCTCAAAAGGTTAGCGCTGCGTAGCTTCCTTCAGCCCTGCTGAAAATAGCAGTAGCCTTCTGCAGCAAGCAACTGCCTCTGGCTGGCTGGTGGCCAGCTGCATGCTGCACCGGGGCACAGGAAAGAGGTGCTACGTGAGCAAAAGCAGGAGGCCCCCATGCTGGCTTTCCTCCCAGGGACAGTGGGAAGGGGGTGCGAGGGTGCAGAGGGTCTGAGCAGGGTCCAGGAGTGCAGAGTCACAAGCGTGTGGGAGCACGATGCTTCTGCCTCAGGGAAGGTAGAGGGGCTTCCTAAACCAGAAGCTGCGGGTTTTCTGTCCTGCAAGCCAGCAGTCAGCTTCCCACGAGCAGTGCAGTACGCAACTGATAACACGCAGTCCTACTCTGAGCGCTTTGGAAAGGGTAACTTCAAAAAGTGTTCTCCTGAGCAGTCAGTCAGCTTCAGGCTTTTCTTTGCAGGGGTTAAACTTTTTCTCCCGCTTGATTTCTTCAACAGCCAGGATTTTTTGGCAAGTGGTAGGTTAAATGGGGGAAATTTCAGTGGCACTTATGCTCTTTGATCCATCATGGTGTACCTTTTCACATGTTCACAAGGTGGATGGCACTTGGGCTTCTCTGTGTTAATCCTCATTAGAACATGCTTCATTAATTCTCCTTCATTTCTGGGAGCTGTGACATGCATTCGCACTGGACTGAAGACTAACAAGTAAGAAGCTGTGGGTTTTGCTCCCAGAACGGCTGGTGACTCATCTTGTGCTCTAATGTTTTTTACTTCCCTTATCTTTGCCCAACTTTATCCATCTGTAAATGAGAATACCAAAGCCTGCTTACCAACTGTCCTGAAAGCAGAGCACAGCAAAAGTGTTCATAAACATTAGATTTTCAAAACACTGTGGAACTGAGCTGACCAAAACTATTTGCAGACTTGCGCCAGCACTGGTGATGAGCTTTGGCCAAAAGTAGTGGGAAGGAAGTCTGAAAAAGCTGGAAAGCTTGAGTTTGATGGAGTTTTATATGGCATTTCTTTATTTTTGGTTTCAAGGCTTAACTTACTTTTTTTTTTTTTTAATTAAAACTCCAAATGCAAGCAAAATTATTTTGGCTAAAACAAAATATTTCATGTCATTCAGGAAAAAATAAAAGCAAGTTTGATTTTCTTCAACAGTTAGTTCTGGGTTGATCTAAAATCTTTAATCTGTGCCTCAGTTATTCACACAGATCTTAGTGAAAGTCTTAATTAAAGCACACTCAGGCCCTTAGCTAAAATGCTTCATATGAGAAGAGTGAATTGTTGTTACAGCACTTGATGATGAATCTTGAAAGTATCTAGCAAGTGTGCCAGGCCAGTGCTGTGCTGCCCAGAAATGATGCCAAATACAGAATTGCTGTGGTCCATGCTGGGTTCCCAGGCCCGCGTGGCTCACCCCTGGGAGCTCTGTGGAGGAAATTGCTCCATCCGTGCTCAGATTAGCTCTCAACCATGGATTTCACACATCCATGTGCTGCTTGCATGCAAAAAGTGGTTATTCCCTGATATCTGCCTGACATGAACTCCCCTGAACACACAAGCTTGAGCCAAATCAGAAGGCACACTTGTGTTTAACTTTAAAAAAAAAAAATCAACAAAAAAAACAGAAACCCAGCCCATAGCTATCTCTTCCCTGTACGTGCCTGGCACGCAGCACCTCCTTTGCAGATTAGGCACTGGGAGCGGTTGGGCTGCACAACAAATCACAGTGAGGCGTAGAAATTACTCTCTGCTCTTTAGTTCTAGCTCAAAACCAGACCAATAAAAATCCCCAAACCAAAGAAAGTGTTTATTTTCATGTCAGATGCCCTAATCGTACAGAAGCTTCAAATTTCATGTTGGGCAAAATGCCCAAATGCCTGAACCCTGCTTGCGCCAGGGGCCAGACTACTCCACTGCTGGTCAGCCTGCATCTCTGTGGCAATTTTTTTGAAGGAGGCACATGGCTAGAGCCAAAAGCCAAAGCAGGGCAAACAGCAGCATTTCAGGGAGACTGGCTTTCCCCTGCCCTGGGCACCCATGCTCGTCCCAGAGCTGATCTGCACAGTCTCCGTGGTGGGGAAGGGGAGCAAGGTGCTGCCTTCAAGAGTGGTTGTGGGGAGGAGGCCAGTTGGTCTCTGATCATGGAGGGTAGTTAGCATCACTGAGTCAGTTATTTGCCTGAAATCAGAGGAAATTAATCTCCCCCACCCCCCATTTCTCTGTGCCATGTGCCAGTTCCCCAACTGGAAGTTGAAAGGAAAGATCAGCTTCAGCTTTCAGATACGTTACTGTCTTTTCATCTAACTCCAGCTAGCTGATCCTGCAGGGAACTTATTGCCTCTCCTGTTTCACTCCTGAGCTATGGGTTTTAATTTATGGTGAGATTAAATTAGGACGTGTTTTTTTTATGCACTCAGGCAAGGAGGTTAAGGCAGGAGATTTTAGAGGCAGTGAATGCATGGCGTTGGCCAAAGGTCAGACTTCAACCACTTTCCAAGAGCAGGTTAAAGACACGCTTACAAAACAGGCACCGTGCTCCTCAGCTCCTGCATGTGCAACTCATGTGTGGGTAGGGCTGAGGGGGCTGCTGAAACAACAAAAAAAAATACCTAATTACCCAGCCCATATGCTCCCCTCCTGTGCCTGTGTAGGGGAAGCAAATTAGTGCAAGATCTCCATGGCTACAGCAGTGCCACACGCCCAGGGCACACGTCCCCATGTCCCCCTATCACACCCCAAACTCGGCTGCTGCCTGGAGAGGTCACTCATCCTGGCCGCTCAAACACAGCCGGCAATGTCAGGGAGGACCCGTCAACCCCAGTATGAAGCCACCACCTCAGAACAAAAGGTTATTTTGATATTCCCAAATACACTTCCCATCAGGAGGCTTTGTTCTGTAGGGTCCCTTAAAGTGTTGGATACTCCTTTTTTTGGGCCCCTTTCTCCAGAATTAAGGAAATCTAAAAATTCCTGGGATTCTTCATGAACCAAAACACTACAGCCCTCTCCCTTCCATCTCTCTCTCTGTCTGGCCCAAAAGACCCCATCTGGGTGTTTTGCCCCTTGTGCCATGGCACTGTTTGTGACAAGGGGTGGTTTAAACGGGAAGCAAAGACAGACATTTTTCCAACGGGCGTTTCCTCGGCCGATGGCTTCATCCCACTTGCCTCACCCCGGCACCTGGGGCTGCCCGCCCGTGGCCACTCGGCCTTTGCCATACGATGGCAGAAAGCCCCCGGGGCTGGCGCGTGGTGCAGCGACCGCGCTGGCGCTGTGTAGGTGTCCGTGTAGCTTGTTAACCTGCTCTCCGTGGGGCTCTCGTTTTGGTTTGGCAGGTTTGACACCTGGCTTTCTTCTCATTTAAAGCTGCCCCCCAGCTACCTGCTCAGCTACTCGGGCAACTACACCGACGATGCCAAGAGCTGGCGGATGGTTGACATCACCCGGCTGACCTCCAAGTACCGGCACGACCGGGCCGACAAGCGCATCTGCATCTCCCTCCTGAAGTCCAAGACCTGCAGCCTGGAGCGCGCCCTGCGCCGCACGCACCGCTTCCAGAAGTGGCTGCGGGCCAAGCGCCTCACCCCCGACCTGGTCCAGGTCCGTGCCTGCAGCCCCTGCGCCCCACAGAGCGGGGGGACAGGGAGCCCCAGGGGGGTACCGTATGGTTTTTGGGTGGGGGAAAAAGGGTCTGAAGGAGACATGGCTGCAACTTGCCAGGTGGAGGGTGAGTTTGGGCGATGACTGGCTCTCTCCCACTTGCCCTGGCTGGTGGAGAGGGGGAAGCCCCGTGACCCCCCCAGCTGAGCCCACCTGCCACAGGGGACAGGCAAAATGGGGCCTCACTGGGAAGAAAAGCACTGTGGCCCCCAGTCCTTCCCCAGCCATATGTAACACTGCAGCACAGCCTGGCCAGGGCTGGGGGCTGGGGTGAGCTCAGCCCTGGTGAGGAGGGAACTGGCAAGGATGCTGGCTCCCAGCTCCTCACGCAGGCTGGGGCTGAGGGCCCATGGAAAGCCATGTTGCCTGCTGGCTTCAGGCACAGCGATGATGTAGGGCTGAGCACAGAAACACACTGACAGCTCGAGTGGGGATATTTCTCCTGGGTTTTTTTCTACTTTTACATCATGTCTCAGTGCCTTTTTTTTTTTTTTTTTCTTTTGGTCATAATGCTGTACCCAAAGGGCAGCCCATGCTTTGAAAAAGGATTTTGCTTCAGGCCAAGGACTGGGGCAGCTTGGACCCCTCTGCTTGTGGTTGGCAGGGCAAGCAGACGGGTGGTTGGAGCCAGAGACTCGATTCCTCATCCTCCTGCCATTCATAGCAAATGATCTCACACCCAAAGAAGCATGCTGCCCTTTCTATTGCAGTCCCGGGGTGTCACAGGCAAAGCCAGGACAGGCACATCAGGGGGGTGACTGCCACCAGGTAGACAGGTGGTTGTGATACGGGGAGATGGACACGCGGGCAGGGCTGGAGGGGCAGAGTGGGCAGGTTCCAGAGGAAAGTCAGTGTCTGAGCGCTGGCTGTGCTTAGGGATGCCACAGGCAGCTGGGGATGGCCATGGGGCAGGCGAGTATGTTTTGCAGGTGCTGGCTTGCATCTGAGAGCAAAAGTTCCCTCCACAAATTCACAGGCATCCCCCACCCCCACCCCTTCAAACAACAGCAAAGCTTTTCA
This sequence comes from Falco punctatus, assembly GCF_963210335.1. Taxonomy (NCBI): domain Eukaryota; kingdom Metazoa; phylum Chordata; class Aves; order Falconiformes; family Falconidae; genus Falco; species Falco punctatus. The sequence continues at coordinate 81,277,117 of NC_137581.1, forward strand.
ATAACCACTGGCAAGGGGCAGGATCCAGAGTAGAGGCTGGATATACTCTAAACAAGACACTGAGAGGCAAAGAAGGATTATTCCAGTACTCCTCCCCCTTTCAAGAGAGAACTGTGTGAAAAAGGGACGACTTTTTTTTTTTTCTATAAAGGCAACTGCTTCCTCCTGCCTGCACACTGCCACATCTGCTCAGCTTTGCTGAGTGCTAAAGCTACGCTACTTTAGTTTTTTCCGCTTCTGTTACCCCATGGAGCAGCGTGCCTGAGGAGGGACAGTGGGAGACCCCAGGCAGCAGCACCAGTGCCGGGGCTAGTGCTTGAGAAGGACTCACAGTCCCACACAGCAGGTCGCCCTGAAGCCAGCACCCTCCCAGGGGGTGAGGTGCAGGATGACACAGGCTGGACAGGGAAATGTTTTTTTTTTGTAGCAAAGCTACACTGTACTTTGGCTAGTAACCTCAGAAGAGGCACTAGGGAGAGAGGCAGATGTGCATCGCTTCCACTCAGAGCATCCCTCACCTGAGCTTGTGGGCCAGGGCAAGGAGAGCTCCTCCCCAGGGTGGCAGGCAGCAGCCTCCCAGGCACCTGCTGGCCACGGCTGGCCTCCGAGGCAGTGCTACAGGGGGCTGAGAGAGGCCAAGCTGGGGTGCCAGGTCCTCCAGCCTTGCTGGAGTGTCCAAGGGGGTTGTGCAGAATTGTGCTGCCCCCACAGCGGTGCTGTGTGAAACGGAAGGAGTCGAGTGCTTAAAACTTCCATTTGCTGAGCTGGGTGAAAAAGTAACTGGAGAAATGTGGCTCTATGGTATCTCACATCTGCTGTAAAGTTAAATCATCAGCTGAGCCCAAATCCTTCTCCTTAAAAGGCTCTTGACATGCTCTACAGTTTTCCCTACCGCATCCCCTCTGAAACTGAACTCCTGGCTGAGATGTTTGGGTTGCACACACACACTCGTAGACATGAATACGCACATGCACATGCACACACAGCACCGTGTGGAGGCTCTGGCTGGGGCACCCCGGCCTTGCACCTATCCAGTTTCTCCCGGGCGCTTGAATTTCTCTGCAGCAGTGGGAAGCTGAGCTGGCCCCGGCTCCAGGGTGCCTCTGAAGTGAGCTTGGGAGCCAGCCCAGAGGGACATGCCCAGGGACAAACTCCCTGGACACTCCAGCAACCCCTGCTGCTTTTGACTTTGAAAGGGCACAGGCTGCTGCAGGGAGGCCCAGACCTTTGCACAGCAGCCTGAGAAATGCTCCACTCACATTTCCATGGTTCTTTGGTTCTGTAAATCAAGCAAAGAAACCTAAACCGGGATATAAATCCCTTCTAACAGCATATAGGCTTCAATACACAGAGGAGCATAGCAATCCAGAGGCCGTGGAGCCTATCCCCCCACCTCCAGATTTTGGCAGCAATCACTATTTCAGATTGGGCACATACTCTGCAAAATGGCTGCTGGTCTCAGAGTGGTCTGAATTGAAAAGCAATCTGCAGCAACAAAATTTCAGTCATAGAGCGTGTGTGAGTTAGTACGTAAGAACCGTGTCCCCCCAGCCTAGTTGTGTGGGCCTCCACAGGGTATGGCGTGTCCCTTCCAAGCGATCCAGCCCCCTCAGAGCCAGGGATCCCCTTCTTCTCTGCCCACCCCACCTGCCCTCCTCAGAGCCAAAGCTGCAGGAGTGCTTCTGCCATCCCCCCAGCCCAGCGCTGCACCCCCTCTGTGGTGTTCGCTGGGCAGATGCATGTAGGCAACCCAGCATGACCCATCAGAGGGAGGTTTCTTGGGGGCACCATATGTCACTGCAAAAACTTATATGCAGCACTGCTTTTCTGGCTCCCCCCTCCCCCCTCCTCTTTCAGAGGTGTTAACAGTTCTTTGTGTCTAACATGATGCCCACCCTGTTTCACAAAGCTGCAGTCACCCAGCGGTCTGTGTACTCCCCTCCCTGCAGTTCTTCCTACATAGGAGCACCGAGGAAAGCTAATGGGCTCAGGTAATTTTATCTTCTAAAACAGAGAATTGCGAAAAACTGTAACATGCTTGAATCAAAATGACAGACCATGAAGTAGTGTTTTTTCACTTTACACTGCCTGCCCTGCCTGCCCCAACCATCAACCGAGCTGCCTGCCACAGTGATTATTTCACCCGCCGCAATGAAAATCGTTATGGGATGCAGCAAAGTCTTCAGCATTAAAATCTAGCCCACCTTGGAGATGAGCAGGGTTTAACGGGGGCTCAGCCTGCACAGTAGCCCCAGCCACCCGCTGCTTCACCCAGGAGCTCATCACCTCAAACGGCGCTGTGTGCTTGTCCTGTTGGAGGGAGAGAACAGCAAAGTGGATTTCATCACAGATCACCCACAGGGCAAATTACAGCCCTACTTACAAAGCATACCCTGAAAAATGCTGAAGGCAGACAAACAAAAGCAGTACCAAGGTGAAGAGCCAGCCATTTTTAGCCCCTGTCTCTAGGATGTACTGTTTGAAACTACTGACCTGTACCTCTGCCCGCCCTCAGCAGATGTGCCAGTACTGGGGTTATTTGGCTTCCGAGTCCAGTACATATCACTTTGCTCAGAGCACATGGGCAGCAGCTCACTGATCTGGCAGCTGGTCTGTCCTAGGGAAGGATGGGCATTATGGGGCTCCCAGAGCCACCTCCCAGACCTGCCACCTCTTTGACCTGGTACCTTATCATCCGAGACATGCTTTGGTAAACCTGCTGGCAGTGGGGATGAGCCCTGTAGCTTCACAGGACATCCTTAATTTCATTCTTTTGGGGGTGAATGAAACCCTTGGATTCAAATAGGCAGGAGCTGCAGGTGTTTTGACACCTACATCCCAGTGTTTCTTCCTGGAGCCCTCCCTAGCCCTGGTCGTTTGGTCAAGCTGCACCCAGGCAATGGCACATGGGGCAGGAGGCAGCTGTGCTCCTGATTTGTGTCATCTCTCCTTGGGCTGGCTGAAGAGAAAGCAGAGTGAGGAGAAGTTGTCTTCCAGAGGTTGTCTTTACGTCAGTGGGGATTCTGGGTGTGTCTGCACTAGACATGCATACAGATACATGGGAGTTTAAAATGCATCACATACTGTGCAGTAGGGAGAAAAAAAACCCCACAGCCGACTGCAGGTAGGCTTTGCAGGAACTACTCATTACCAGATACAAAAATGTGGGTATTTAATCAAAGTAACTAAGAAGCTTTCCACATCAACCACAAACGTCAGGCTTATTCTCTGGGGTGATAGGACGCTGCAAAGGGCTTAAAGATAAATATCTGATGAATTTAAGATAAATCAGTATCTCCAGTGTTCTGAGCATGTGGTTTTCAAATCGTTTCCATCGACAGTTTTTTTGTCTGACAGTTTTACAACTCCAGCTCCTTTTCTGCTGTAGGGATGTTTCCACCAGTTTGCCGGAAGGGAGGCCCCACTCCACCAAAACACTTCAGCAGGCGCTGAAATTTACACTGTTGGCTAGCTCTGCCGAAATCAAAAGGCCCCACTGCCCAGTTTTGGTGGATCAGGGCTTCATTACATGGTAGGAAGCTGCGCCAATGGTTGATACAAACATGGCAGCACCCAGCCCTGCCCCTCTGCTCCTGCACCGTTGCTGGTATGCCTGGAACGGTTCCTCAGGAAATGAGCAGCTGTGGTCACGGTGTGCAGCACGTGTCCACATCTGTGTTAAGAGGATGAGCTCTGACCTTGAAAAACATCCTAATTACAACTTCCATGTGTTCTCTGCCACTGTGATTTCTGTTCCTACTGTATACCCTTAAGGGTCTCAGCTTTCACGTTGCAAACTCCTGGAGACAGCAAGGCTTTCTAACTTTGGCTGCAAATATTTGCATACACACTGAACTGCAGGAGACTCTCTCCACCATTCATCTCTTAACACAGTTCTGTTCTGATCTTCTCACTTCTCCTCCAAAGGGAAAGTGACAGAGTCAGCCACAACGTGCCAGCAAGTGCTGCAAGACAGAAATTCATAGCCATCCCTTCCTCCCCCCTCCTTCTATGGTTTTGGGTAATCACCTGAAAAAAATATTTCCTTTATAAGGCTACACCAGAGGAGAGGAGTGTATGAAGACTTGTAACTAGAACTGGGGAGAATTATTTTTGACAAACGTTTTTTTCTTTTAGGGGTGGAAATGGTTCTTTGGTTGTTGTGAAACAATGCTCCACTTGGGATTGAGTTCCTCAGGTAGTTTTGACCAGCTGTTGGTGTTCAGGGCTTGTTTTATGCAACCCATGGCCAAGGAGGGAGTTGCTGGGACCTCACTGAGGCCAGCAGGAGGCAGAGGAGGAGGACATGAGAGATCCAATCCTCACTTTCCACCTCTGACCAGGAGAGCAGCACACTCCTCCTTTCCTTGTTTCTCCATTTCTTTGTCATGGCTGGGTAATTAAGTGTTTTATGCCAAATGAACAGCTCGCACAGGAAGGCTGAGAGAGACCTACCTCAGAGTTACCAAATGACTTGGGGAGATCCTGAGTCAAATCTTCACTCTCAGCATGAAAAATGGCAGGGAGCAATGTAAGCTTCAGTGCCCTTTCCTCTGAAGTACATCTCCCAGCCATCAAATTATAAAGAAAACCCAAAAGAGTAAATTTGTCTACTGGGATCACTTGGAAGAAAAAGGCTTAGCAAAACCCTGATTCCCTTCCCCAGCAAAGGCATGGCAGGGCAGCACTTCTGTGCCACGGAGGGCAACTCTCCGTACAACCACTTTCCTTGGCTGTTAAGGAAGACTGACTTCAAAAAAAAGAGGTCTTTTTGACTTTGAAGGTACAAATTTCTATCCCAGCCATAGATTGCTTGTGCAATTTTACAAGCCAAACCTTCAAATCTAAAAGGTGAAATACAGTGATGGCTGGCTCCATTAGCCCAAGAGTACATTTATTGCTGGTATTTACAAAAAAAAAAAACCAAAACATGCACAGGCTATTCAAATTTGGTTTTGATAGTTAATGCTCAAGTTTATCAGAGAAAGATTATATCCTGTGCTTGTACCCACATACAGTGTTTATTTACACTTTTAAAGCATGTTTACTGGCCTTAGCAAATAGTATTTCCAAGACAGCTGCCCCCAGGTTAAGCAAATAGAGAAGCAATTCGAAGACATTATTTAATGAGGCAAGTGACTCACCAGCTTAACGACAGGGAGGCCTCTACCAGTGAGCTGGGATGCCGGGGCTGGAAACCTGGGTGGAGGGAGGAGGCTTGCTGGCATGGAGCAACGTGGTGCTGCACAGTCAGGGGCAGATGAGGTTGGCAGCATCCATGTCTGTGCCATGAAGTCTGGGTACCATTTCAGAAACCTGAGTTGTGAGCAGGCGTTTTTGGATGGCTCATTTTATTTTCCTAGGAGGGATTTGCTGTAGAGGTCCCTCTGTGTGCCCATACCCTTCAGCAGCTGTGCCACAGGGGGCAGAGAGACCCTGGGCAGAGCACAGAGGTACCCATACCTCCAGCATGGGCCAAGCACATTGTGACAACTCAGGCTGGAAAACAAACATCTTTGTTATCTTTTCCCCTCTTGCCAGGGCCTGTCTAGCCCAATGCTGCGCTGTCCATCCCAGCGTCTCCTGGACAGGATAGTGCGGCGCTATGCTGAGGTGCCAGATGCTGGCAGCATCTACATGGACCATCTCACCGACCGGGACAAACTGCGCCTGTTGTACACACTGTCAGTGAATTCACATCCCATCTTGTTACAGGTACATACCACCTTGCTCTGGCTTGACATGCCACCTCACAACCCCTTGCAAGCAAACCCTCACATGAGATGTGCACCAGCCACCAGCTGTAGAGGAGTCCCAGCCCTCGCCTTTGGCAAGCTCCCTAGCCTTCATAATGCGTGTTCCTTCTATAGGGTTGGATGGCTGAAGCCAGGCAGATTACAGCGATGCTCCTTGCATCAGCCTGTGAAGTTGTGGACAGATACAGATGCCCAGCCCATTAAATAAATCAGAACTCAGACGGGTTATTGCACTAAAGCACTGTGAAAGCCAGGGTTTTACACATCCCCAGTACTCCAGTGGTATGTTTGCCTTGCTAATATATTACTTAAAATCACAGTTTGTTTATAAAAGAGAAAGTGCATGTTTTGGTGTTGAGGTTGAACACGGGCTTGGAGAGCACCGTTTTCCCAGGCATGTGCCAGCACTGTTTTCTCTATTTGCATGTTGCTGCTAAGTAGCTCCATGGCAAAGCACAGCTTTGCAGAGCTGTTCGATGGAATCTGAAATACAACTGAGCTCAGAGTTTGAAGGCAGAGAGCTGGGAGGCCTCACACCCCTCCCCGGTCGTCTGCTGGCATGCCTGGCATGTGACTCCTCTACTTATGTGTGTCACCGAGGGACTACCCTCGCTTTTCCCCACCGCCACCCCACCTCTAGTCCTCATTGCTGTTTCTTGCAGCCCTCTGATATTCCGTGAAGAAGACAGGCAGCAGCAGCAGCATCTATCTCCTACCCCAGGCCACCACTGCCTGGGCAGCACACAGGGCTCTGCCTGATCTCAGGGAGGGGGAATGGTGCTCATGCTCTGCGAGTCTCCTGGGTGTCATTCAGCCACCTCAGCCATGGGTCACTGGGGCATGAGGCTGCAGCTCTTAGAACTTTAAAAATATGGAAATGCAGCTTAAAGAGGTGAGAAAAATATGCTGAAGAGAAATAGCTTGATTTTACCTGGGTGCCCAAAATGCCTTCACAGCAGAAGGGTGAAGCAACCTTAAACATGAAACTGGAAGAGTTCATAACCCTGCCTTGGCAGGGTCTGGGGTGCTGGGGAAACAGACAACTTATAATGTAAATAGCAGAAAGCTTTGTGTTGGCACAGCTCCTGGGATTATTCCACCTGGGATAACTGCACTGCTAGCACAAGCTGTAGTGATGCAGGGAGCCCAGCCCAGGTGTCCCCACTGTAGCTAACTCCCAGCACTTCTGTCCGTGGGACTGCAGCGTCCTACAACATGGCCAGGCAGTTCTTATAAACTAGCAAAAACTGCTTTAGCCCCACCTCACCTCCAAGCCATGACTTCAGCTATGCTCATGAGGGACCCATCAAAGGCTTCATAAAGACACCTAAAATTAGCTTTTCTGTGGCTAAAATTTTCATGAATTTGACGTCTATTATGATCTTGGACTTTTTGGTTAGTCTCCCTCATGGAAAAAACCTTGACATATCAGATTCTTCTTCCTTAATTAAAAAGAAAGGGCGGGGGGAGGGGAGAAAAAGAACAACATCATAGCTAGTGCCGGATGGAGCAGCACCTTCCCCGGCTGCTGGGGCAGGCTGTGGTGGGGAAGGGTTGTGGGCTGCTTTGGAAAGCAAAATACAACGCTGGTGCTGCTGCTGCTGCTTGAATCCCTCCAGGGCACTTGAAAGTCCTCTGGGAGGGAGGTGTGTCCCGTGGGCAGAGTGCGGCGGCCAGAGGGCAGGGGCAATCTCCCCATTCCCGCTCTCCCTGCCAGATCTTCCCCGATGTGGAGGGATGGCCCTTCCCGCGGTACCTGGGCTCCTGCGGGCGGCTGGTCGTCAGCGCCAGCACCCGGCCCCTGCGCGACTTCTACGGCGCAGCCCCCGAGGTGGCTGCTGACCTGGCCCTCCAGCTCCTCACCGTCCTCCGCTCCATGGGCACCAACGACCTCAACTATTTCTTCTACTTCACCCACGTGGACGCTGGCACCTTTGGCGTGTTTAGCAATGGGCATCTGTTCATCCGGGATGCCAGCACGCTGGGGATCATCGACAAGGAGGAAGGTACTCAGCAGGCTCCATGGCTGCGCATCTGTCACAGGAGGGCTTAGCGAGGCAGGGGAAACAAATCTTTCACCTGCTATGCTCAGCTCTGCTGCTGATTATTTTTTTTTTTAATTAGCCAAACACCACTTTCTAATTTAAATAATAAAAAGTATACAAAGAGATTTACTGACAGCAAAAGCATCAGCAGCTCCTGCCATCCCGGCTCTGCGTTGGGAGGGTGACACGCATTTTGTTTGTGCAGTCAGTGTTTCGGTGACCCAGTGTGGGTGCTTTCACCCTGCCTGGCCCCCTCTGTAGCTGGCAGCAGAATTCAACATGCATGGTGCTGAACGCTGTCATTTGAAGACTTCCTAAATCACCTTTTTTAAAACTTCTGCAACACAAATGTCAATATGTGCAAGTAGAAATTTCATAACTTCATTTTTTTAAAGTATTGGGTCAAATCAGATTTTTTTGGTGCATTTGTCACATTAGCTATTATTATTATTATTGTTGTTGTTGTTGTTATTATTATTATTATAATTATTAAATCCCCTTTCATCATTTTTACATAAAATTAATGGTTACTATTCAATTTTCACAGGTTACATTGGTCTACTCCTGGAAGCAGAGCTAGTCAAAGACTATTCCTCCATTAATTTAACAATTTCATTTTGAATGTTCAAATTTTCAAAAGGCCTTTGCTCAGCTTGCACATTCAGTTGAGCCGATCTCAAATATTCAGAAGCAGCTGTCAGAGAATTTTCCACTGGGTTTCTTTTCCTTGTCCCAACAACTATTACTGTTAACTTGACTCCAGCTAGATGAGCTGTTGTTGCAATTTAATGATTTTGGGTAACATGGAAAAATTGTGGGTTTGGCTATTTGTGGTAGTTTTTGTAGGAACTCCACGTTTTAGGTTAGTACAGCAGTGCTTGTTGTCTCTGCATCAGTTTGACTTGACAGGCCCCTCTCCAGTTCCTCTGTCAGGCGGTTCTGTAGAGCTCTGTCATTCAGGAGAACATACATATTTCAGGAGTGGGGAAATTGGCCCATATACAGCTACAGCACAGGGTACTTTGTGGTTAAAGATAGCTGTATCCTTTAGATAGCAGCAAACCCTATGTTAATACAGACGTACAGGCATATGTCATTATCCAAGATTTAGCTACTGTGCTTGTAACAACTGGTTTAATTGTCTCTAATAGGGAGCCAGCTGATTGACGGCCAGCAGGAGTATAAAGATATATTTAGCTGCTTGACTGTGGACTGCCAGTCTGCATTTGTGTCCTGTAACTCCATCAGAGAGAAGCACAGCCTCGTCATGGTGTGTCAAGAGCTTTTGCCTAAGCTCCTGAAGGGGAAATTCCTACAACCCGTGCAGGAGAAAATAGACAGCTTCCTGCAGCATTGCGCCAATGGCCTCACCGATGACCAGGGTGTCAACGAGGCGGTTGCAAAGCTGGTGGAGCTCCTGAAACCTCTGCGGTCTTGTGATTCCCGTTTTGCCTACCGCTACCCTGATTGCAAATACAGTGACAAATACTGATGGCTTCGGAGGAGGAGACCCCTGGGAAGGACTGGAGCAGTGTCAGCCCCCTGCCAGTGTGGGAAGCAAGAAGGAACCAGGGTAGCTGAAAAGAGCTGCACCAAATCTGGGGCTTCCTCATCAAGGCGGAGGAGGAGGGAGCAGAGTGCACATGGGATTTATTGTTCATCTCCCAGAGATGCGTTTGTTACTTGGGATGTTAGACATGATGTAAGGCTTATGGGTTATTAGCATTATCATGAGTGACAGGAGCTACAGGATTAATAAATCTCATTCACGTATTTTGGCCTTGGAAGGGTTTTCCATGCCATTTGTTAAAAAGAAACCCCCCAAAGGCAGCATGCTCACAACTAGCTGGATAAAGAAGCTTTATTACCAAGAGTGTCTTTCTTATTGAGGTGGTATATACATAACGTGGGATGGATGGAAGCATTTAAGACTTCCCCTATGGGGATTTTTAATGTACTAAAAATCATAGATAAAGTGAATCACCAGATCAGTTCCACACCATCACCCATCACTTTTATAAAATATTTGAATTTTACTACTTTTATAGCACACAGAACAGAAAGACGCAATCAACAGCATTAAAATACTCAAAGGTCTCATGTCTCTTGAGACTTAATTTTTCTAATCCCCAAATATAATTACTTTTAGTCATTCCCAAGTTTATGGGTGGTAATTGGAGACTAATGAGGCGGTTTGTTTTAAGATCAGGAAAAAACCCACTCCAGGATGTGATTGTCCAGTGGATACTTTCGTGATTTTCCTCTAAAGAAAACTGGAGGAACCATTTGCACAAAACCATTCAAATGGGAAAATTACCTGAAGAACAGAAACAACACAGGCAGAGGATGGGAGATCAGTTTACCCTGAGCCCGACGAGACTTGCTGAACACTCATTATTCCAGTGTAGGTGCTGGGGAACCCCCCCAAGAGCTGGGGAGGTCTAAGTCCTGACCAGCGAGAGGTACAGCCATCCTCATCTATTTGCCTTTCAAAAGAGGAATCAGGAAACCAGCCCACAATGGAATGACTCAGGCACCTAAAATTCGGGGTGGTGGGCTCTTTTTTTCACAGCAGTGGCCAACCCAGGGCTAGACACAGGTGCCCCATTTTGTGGGAGAAGGTTGCAAAAGTTGCAGAGTTGCAATACACAACTTTCTCACTTTGCATCTATCTGTCAGTCCCCATCCCACTTGCTCTTTGCGCAGCATCAAAGACCCACGCCAAACCTTCCCTGATGTCTAGGGGACTGCCAGACCTTACCACCCCAAAGCTTTGAGGCTTTCTCCTGGCATCCGGGTGCACAGGAGTCACAAGCAAATTTGATTGAGCTGACTCAGAAACTAGACTTTCTGGATCCCCTGTAAGTATTTTCATGATGAAAACAGTCTTCCTCTAGCCGTGATTCAGAAAAGAAATCAGGAACAGCAGAAAAGCAGAAAAAGATGTGAGTGCTTTTGCATTCCTAATCGTTGTATGGAGTTACCAGGAGCAGAAATGCAAGTCAGGATTTTGCGCTGGCTGTGGAGGGGTTCTGTGTGCGCAGAGCACCTGGCCTGGGCTTCAAGGCAGGTGTTGCAGACAGATCAGGCATCCGAAACCACACACAGGTCTGAAACTGGGAAAACCTGACCCAGGACATTTGTTTTGCCTTTCCTCTTGGCATGAAGCATCAAGTGCACCTTTCACCTCTCAGGAAGTAGAAACATTGAAAAGAATTTGTAGGTAAATTTAGCTCCAGGCCCAGATGGTCTGACAGCAAAAGTGTTTAAATATACAGCCTAAGCTATGGCTGCAGCCCTCTTTCTCGATTTTAGTCTATTTCTACATCATGGCTCTCTTCCAGTAAGAAAAACATGTCCTTCGCTGAGATCCATAAGGCTGTCTAACAATCTGTTGTCAACAGTTTTTCTTGAATCTGTCTGCATCACCAATCTCTTGGTCTGTGATTTTACCTGATAGGTGGGCGTTAGCCCCCGGGCCCTTCCCCTCCAACGAGTCCCTGCCATGGTGCCAGCTGCCAGCTGCCTGGCACGGGGCTGGAGGAGCTCCCGCTTCACCACCACTCCTGCTAGGGTCAGCGGTGAGGTGCTGCCCACCTGGGCTGCCAGCTGCCAGCATCCTCTCAGTGCTGGAGGGCAGCCTTCTTCATGCAGTCCTAACTAAAAATGCACACCACAAAATGTCCCAAAAGCACTAAGGTGAGGAACTGGCTGGGTCCACCCATGCCCCACCCCAGCAGAAGGACCCGCCATAGGTCCGCGGAGGTGCCTTTGCAGCTGCTCCGTGAGTCAGACTGGCCCCTGACTCTGCACTCTCTGGTCTAGCAATGGCTTGACTTGCACTGAAAGGAGGAGCAGGCCTTGCAGCAGGGCTTCGCGCTGGGTTCACTGTGGCCTCATGTGTCCTGGGCATATTTCTTTCCACCACACACATTTTCCTTTTGGAAATGAGCTGCTCATCCGCTGTACAGCTCTGTGCAATATGTCTCCTGGGCAGTAGAGCATCTCTCTGCTATCGAACCAGCTCAGGGAAATGCAGAGGGGATGCATGTGCTCAGCATCTTGTAGAACAGCAGGAGCAAGCCCAGATCTCTTGGGTCTAATCCAGCTTGGGGCAAAAGGACTGAGAGGTGTCACATGAGCTTTGGATGGCCCCCAATAACTCGTGATCCTAAAATGCTGGGTGTACAAAACCAGAAGAGTTGTGGTCTTCCTTTGCTGCTCGGACTCAGCTGGGAAGACTGCAGCAGAAGCGCTGAGGCACGTGGCATCTATTTTTGCACAGCTTGATTCAAAGTTGTAAAGCTGAGACGAGTCTCCCCACTGCTTTCAATAGACTTTGGTCTATTTGGTGCAAATTTAAGTTTTAAAAACCCATGATTAAAAATAACAGAATCATGGATTTAAAAATTATTAAAGCATTGGGAGCTGTGTTCACTACCGGTTTCTCTTCAGACGTCAATTACAAAGGCCAGGCTCATGTAAGACTGTGACTAATATGCCAACCATAAAATCAGTCCATGGCTCAGAGAACAATAATTTTCCTAAACTAAATCTCATTTCCCTGTATTTCCCTGGCCTTTTTTTTTTTTTTTTCGTTGCCAATTTTTTCTCTTAATATTTTCCTTTTTCTTGGCAGTCAGGCCTTGGAATCAGTGCCCACCCTGTCTGCCAGCTCCAGTCAAGCCTTGAAATGCTAGTAGGCCAATCTCCAAAAGGATGTGAAATTAATTTATAAATGGCAATTATTTTAAACCTAATCCTTCCCAGAAGAACTCTCGAGCAATTTTTTCCTCTCTGCATTCGAGTTATTTCTGACAGTGGTTTTGTGTGAGTCTTTGCAAACTGTTCCTGGTAACATCTTACCCCGCTTCCGCAGCAGGACAAGGATGGCAGCAGCAGCTTCCCCCAGCCCTGCGTCCAGCCTCAGCGCTTCCTTTGTTTGTGGGTAGATTGCAGATGCCTTTATGTCCAGCTGTTTATTGGGTGTCTCTCTTACTGCCCCACATCCCCCCATATTTTCAAAGTTTTCCTGTCAAGAGGTTTGTAAAACCGTATTTTCTGCCATATTTTGTCTAGCGGTGTGTTTTAACACTGTCATTCCTCAGGGGATGAGGGCTGCGTGTAGGCAACCCATAGCGAGCGCCAGTGCCACCCAGCATAGTTCACTGCTTCTCTGAGTCAGCACCTTCACACGTGTCCGTGGTGCTCGCACGGCTGCCCCCTGCCCCACGCGACCCCCTGGGAAGGAACAGCAGCCAGTGGTAGCATTAAGTTGTATTTTTCACGCACTTCTCCTGCCAAAGAGAGTATCCCAGCACTGCTGGTTGAAACAGGGTCTTATTAGAGAAAGTGGAGATTTGGTAAAAACTGGTTCCCTTCCATGAGCAATGCACCTGGTGCCTATTCACTGTGCACCCTGGTCTGCATTCAGTCACACTCTTACTCAGATGTGGCTGGTGCGCAGGGGAAATGGCACTGAGACAGAGCCTCTGAAGTGGCCTTGTCCTCCCAGATGTCACAGGTATGTGTGTGTCCCTTGAGTTGGGGCTGTTCTGACACCTCCCAGCACCTCCCGACCACCTCAAGTCCAAAGGGAAAGGAGCGTGGTGGAGATTGCTGGGAAAACCCATGCAGGTGTTTGAAGGTAAAGTGTCTGGTAGCATGCAGAGCACTCCAAAACCTTCTAGTGGGGGGGGGGGGGGGGACTTTTATTATCACTGGTCCTGGGGGTTGGAGGTGCAGGTTTCCCACTCTATAGCTTTTGCGGGTCATAATTTCTTGCCCCACTTTACACCACTCACACTACCAGCTTCCCACAAGGGGCTATCCAGAAATTATTGTGGCATTTTGGAGAACTTGGATCAACAACTCTGTCCACAGGAGCAGCCAGACAAGCACATTTCATACAAGTGTCTTTCCATCAAGCCAAGCCAACAACAGTTGTTTGCAGGTGCTTTTTATTTGTCTTCTGGTTTTCTGAGGCTTTGAGATGCACTTGAGTCCCATTTGCCAATTACTTTCTACAGCCAGGTGCTCTAGATACTTTATTACTAATTCTTCCTAAGTGAAACCTCAGCTTCTCCCATTATCACATGAATCTGAAAAGCAGAGCTTTAACAAAAATATTGAATGTCATGAGATGTTATGAAATCACAAGAGCCAGCAGCATAGCATTCTGAATTGGTTCACTAAGACACATTAATTCGATTAATAGGTGAGTCTAGCTGCCCCTGTATCCTTTGTTTCCCTAATTCAGTGCTGAATGGAGCTTGGTAGCCATCCTGAAATCAAAAACAAACAAACATGAATTTCAGGGAAAGAAAACCTAAATGAAAACAGGTATTCATGGCAAGGCCCTTGGGGGGTTGGGGGAGGAATGCACAGTTTCTTCCTTATGGATTAGAAAAAGTGGCCACTCACCTGCTCTCTTCTGCATGGGGATGGTCTCGGCTGGAGGATGTTGGTGGGTTTTTAGCACTGCTCCTCAAGGAAGACTTGAGCAACTGACAAGAGACCTGCAAGGAAGGGTGAGGATGACCCAGAGTAGGTCCAGAAAAAGTGAAGAGAGAAGAACAGACAGATGGGAAGCTACAGAGGGACACCTGATGAAGAGGTTCAAACAATTTGGGGAAAAAAACCAAAAGGCAATTAAAGGGTGGGGCTAAACTGTTCTGCAGGTGAGCTTATGTGGTAGTAGGCTAGATGGGCTGCAGTGGGAATAGCATGGGAATGGACAGAGGAGCTGCGGGGTCTCCACCATTGGGACCCTTGAAGCAAGAGCAACATGGCTGCACATGGCACTGTACTGGGCAGGAGGCAGACCCCAAGACTGCTGGAGACCCTTCCCCGTGCAAGGAGTAGACACTGAGGTAACCAGAGCCCTTTGCCTAAGTTATCTCTACCATGTGTGATAAGCTGTCAGCCCTTAAATCTGTGGTCCGCTCCTCTTGCATGGAGGCAAAATCTCCTAAAGAGGAGAAGTTAGAGGTGTTTGGTGGCTAAATCCAGAGGATGGTGTGGTTACCCATCTGTGTGTAGACCACGAGGGGAGGGGGCAGCAGCAATAAGCTTATTTTCTCATTGAAAAAAGAAATCCTGTGTTTCTGACATAGTTTTACTTGCAGCATTTTAAATTTTTGCTCTTCTGGAGCAGTGAAAGGAAGTGTCCCTTTTTCCACAGGTCTCCAGATGGAGCTGAAGGATGCTGCCTGCACTATAAAGTAGCCCTCGCTGCTGCAGGCACCCCTCGCTCTTGTCCTAAGGGCCATCAAAATCCCACCACTGAGTTTCTCACCTCTCTCTATCAGCAGGCTGGGATGGGGCTGGCTACACAACCTAACCTTCAAAGGGAAGTAGTAGGCAAATGCTTCCTCAATAGGAGAAGGATGTTGAGCTCTGGTGAGAGCCAGAGCTCTGCTTCCTTCACCTCTACCAGCTGCCCCTGTAGCACTTCTCCAAGCCTGAGTCCCTCACTTCTCTAGAGATCAATGCCTTGGATTAACATCTTTTTTTTAAAAAAAAAAAAAACCAATCTCTATTCCTTGCAACATAGAGCATAAACGGCAATGGTTAGTCTAAAGCAAACTTTTCAGGGGTTTGAAGAACAGGAATACACCAGCCTCTTTTCTGGGGACGTGGAGATTTAAGAAAACAAGTTTGTCAGGTTTTACAATCCTATAGTACTACTCAGCAAGGATGCATATAGCTACAACCCTTGCCTTACACAGTTCATTTGATATATTGCATGTAAAGATAGCTTTTTAGACTAACACCCACGGAAGTGTCATGTAAGGTTCAGTGTATTATGTGTTTTAAAAGGACCTTGTCAGTCATACTGGATTTTTTTTTTCCTTCCTTTCAAAATTTAAACATTCATTTGGATAAAGGCTGTCAAATTCATTCCTCTAGTGTGCCTTAAAATAGTGGGTTTTTTCTTGCTCTGAAAAAATAATCAAGACACTAGGAATAATCTGAGACTTTTCAGAGGGATGAGAACCTCCCTCTGCTCGCATTCTTGGTACAGAAACGGCAAGAGAGAAGATCACCTTTGGCTTTTCATTCCACTCTGGCTGGAGCAGCTGCCAACATTCACTCTTTCCCCACCACCTCAAGCTGGAGATGGAGAAAAGAAAGTGCCCTTATACGTTTGCACTATATCTACTAGCAAAACAAAGCAGGGATTTGTGTACAATTCAGGTACCGCTGAAGGACAAGAGGAGAAAGGTGTTGGAAGAATGATGCTGCTGGAGGAGGGAGTGCTGGGATTAAACATCTCTTTTCCCAGTAAGGGCACTTGTCATCATTTCAGACGTCCTTGAAGGGAGTCGCTGTCACCGCTGGTGTTTCAAAATGGAAATCCCTTCAGCAGGTGGGCAAAGGGTGGGAACAGTTGTCCAGGTTTCAGGAAATAAATTATTTATGCCTTCCCATTTCCACTCATGGCACTGTTTGCTCTGCCTGTCCCTTTCCACTGGAGAGGGGGACCCCATGGGGCACCTTTGCCTCATGAAGGCTGCACGGGATTAAGCCTCCCAGGTGCCAAAGGACCGAAGCAGCTGCCTGATGAGCAAGGCCAGGGGTGATGCCCAGTGCTCAGGGGCTTTCTGTGTAATGGCTGTATTGCCTGGGGACGAACATGGACAAAGGGTTCCCCTTTCTGTCTAGAAGGGTGGAAAAGAAAAAATCCATGTAGGAAGTACTTTCATTGAATTCTGTGAGCAAAATGACCAGAAAAATCTAACAGCTATTGACTTGCTTTGTCAATGTGCTTTGAGAAAGGGTCTCCAAAGTTCAGCTCTTTGACTTCTTTTTTCCAGCAGTAGTGTTGGGGTTACCAGCTAACGAGTATTTATCGCTTAACAAGAGAGGGCGTCCGGCTGCAGGGAGAGCAGGGAAGGGCTGGCCAGGCAGTGATGAACTTTATGGTTGCACGTCCCTAGGTAGGAGCCAAGCAGAGCTTTCTAAAAATACAGCTTTTGCATGACTGAAGGATTATATATACAGCAATATAAAGTTGCCAGTGAAGGAAGGCAGAAAAGAGTAGCTTCTGAATGGAGGATATGAGTATGAATATGACCTTGAGGTTCTACTGAATAATAAATATATTTACCTAAAAAAAAGTCTAATCCCTCAGCGCTGGCAAATCAAGGAGGACGTATGAAATGCCAAAAGCTGTGGAAACAACCAGGACTTTTCTAACTGGACCAGAGTCTTCAAAAGACTGTCATCCCTGGGATATCTGTGTTCATGGGATTTTATGAGAAGGGTTGTTCATAAATCTGACAGAAACACAAGACTGAACTAAAGGTCAGAGGACTCAGTACTACAGAGGTAAAAAAAAAGAATTACTGGAAAATCTGTGACTATGAAGTCCCTCTTCTCCCCACTGCAGACTCAGATCTGTGAGCACACCCATTCGTACTCTGAGACACTGGCCAGCTTATTCTGGAGTAGCTGGGGGCAAAGGCCCTAGATGCAGCCCCCTAAAGTCACCTCCTGCTGCTGGACGAGGATGGAGGGATGCTGCATGGCAGACAAGTGAAGTTACCCACAGGGAGGCTTGTGGAGGCCAGGTTTGCAAGTTGCAAGGCCAGCTGTGAGCTGCTTCATGACTTAACTTTTTAAGCTATATATGGAGCCCCACAGGAAGGCATGACCTGCTGTGATGTCTGCCCAAGTGTTTCCTGAAGAGCCTCGCAATCTGTTTAAAGACACTACATTAGAAGTTCAGAGTAAATGTGTACCAACAATAAATAAAAAAATATATACACACATACCCCAGGTGGCTAAACAACAGCACAACGGAGGGATTCAAAGCAAACAGACACCCTTCAAAAAGTAGTAATCAAATGCAGAAATCAGGCAAATTGGATGCAAGACTACAATAAGGCAGCCCCCAAAGAGAAATCCAAGAAGCTACTTGCTAGCGGTGTGGAGGCTGACAATAAACCCTTTCCAGAACACATCAGAAGCAGAAAGCCTGCCAGAAGAAGTGCTGTGGCCAGCACGCAGTCTCAGCACAAGGAGGTCCAAGAAATTAAGAAATCAGTATTTTGCCACGATACCCACAGGCAGCGTCTCAAAGAAGAAACAGGAATAATAGTTTAAGTAAATCTGTTAAGAACAAAATCAGGTAAAACCCACCCTACTCTCCTCGTTTGTCAGGGTAAGTGGCCTGTACATGAGGGAGAGTGGGGGGTTGTGCGCTTCACCTCAGCTAAAACTTTGATGCTGTTATGTAGGAAAGTTGGCAGATAATGTGTGCGGTGGAAATACTACCCAGTGGGAGAGAGTGAGGAACCCTGCTTAGGGTGTGCATGACTTTGTTAAAGGCAGATGCTCATCCAGCGACTCCGTGGAGCTTAGCCTGTGAAAGGAGCCTGTGAAAAGTTGGGTTTTCAGTGCAGGACAGAGGAAAATGGGACAACCAGACGGGCATAGGCATGGGAGGATATTCCCAGGGGGGGTCAGCCTTGCAAGATGCCATAAGCCTTGAGGGGAGGCAACTGCAGAGGAAATCTCCACCTCAGGGATTGTAGAGTAGTGGGAGGACACAGGGGCGGAGAAGAATCCCTCTTCATCTTGTTTCTTACTTCCTCCCCAAACACAGCACCAGAGATTTTGGCCAGATGTGTCAGCCCACATTTCAAATATCACAGGAACACCCAGGAATGAAGACTGGGGCTCCTGGGGCAATATCTCAGCTCGTGGCTTGGTGCCCACTTCCAATGACCAAGGAAACATCTTCCTCAGTGGAAAAGGAGTCTTAGCTTTGCAATGTCCATAAAATTAAAGATGTGAATAAATTAACAATATTTATTAATGAAGTTATTGTGACATAGCTACTAATGACTCACTGTCTTCTCAAGGAAACACCCTAATCTTCCACTGATACCTCTTTTTGGAGGAAAAAAAAAACACTCAAACTTGAAGGAAATAAGCTTATTCCAATCCAGAGAAACCATCTTAACATCAGCGTTGTGAGTGGGAGGGAGAGAGCAGTGCGTAATGGCATATGGGAGCTTTTGAGATCCCACATCTATTAAAGCATTAGTTTGCCAGCCTAGCCACTCTTCACGCCTGGATATGTTCATTCAGAACAAACCTTTGTCATAACCAAAAGCAAGTCATCAGGCAAAAATGAACCTGATTTAATTTTAGAGGGCAGGTACCCTCAAGAGACCTTTTATTTCAACATCTGAAACAGCTTTCAGTGGCTGTACATAGATTAATACAAGTTTCTCTCCTCTCATAGAATAAAATGGTCCAAGAGAGTAGATCTGACCTTTGCTTGCTTTTTAGGATTTGGAAACCTCAGGTTCAGGCAATTTGCTTTCCTCCTAGGTAAGCTCATGAGCCTGTCCCTCCTCCTGTCTCTTCATGTCCTTCTTGCATTTTTTTGAGAGATTAACTACCATGATCATGCTTTCTTGACGTCTTACCCAAAACAGCTTCATCTGTGGCTGTAAAGCTAGTTTTTTTATTAACCATCCTGACTCCCTTACGTTTACTGAGCTTGAGTCGTTCCTCCAGGAGGACTGCAGAGACCCCAGCCTCCTTGCTAAGGGGCCATTACTCATTCCAGAAATGGAGACCTTTGTGTTTTCTGAACTGAAATGAAAGAGGACTTCGGTGAGCACCACGTGGTGCTTTTGAGATCCCACATCTATTAAAGCATTAGTTTGCCAGCCTAGCCACTCTGGTGAGCACCCCAGCTCTGGCCGGGGGCAAGCAGCCCAGGAGGAGGACACCTTTCCTCACCTTGAGATGAAATGAAGTGTCGTTGTCACCCTGTTTGCTCCCAGGGGAGGTCCCCGCTGCCTTGGCTCTAGCTGCCAGGTCGCTGCTCTCCTGCAGGGGCCCGGCTGCAGAGGAACTCTGTGCAGGCATTGCCCAGACCTGGGCTGCTTTGGCATCTTGGAAAAGGGAAGGGAAACTATTTCCTAGAGGTCACCACAGCTGGAAAGGCACCAGGGGAAAAACTTCCTCTGGCTGCATGCCAGAGGAGACAAAAGCAGATTGTGAACAGAAATAATTAGGTCATTATCACTGAAACCACTGGGTCCTCCAATTCCAACCTAATTAAGGGAGCATGGCAGGGCAGAGAACATCATGGTGTGAGGTGCTGTGCTTCTGCTGGTGCTGCCCCACATCAGATGAGATAAACTCTGCTCAGGGGAACATGTCATCCAAATAGACACAACAAATACATTACAGAATGCAGAAACTGTGAAGGAGGTTTCATGGCAAAAAACGCAGATGCAACTCTTTGTAGTACGTCTCCTATTAATTGGATCACAATTTCCCGATAATCAGTGCAGACCTCAGGGGAAAAGGCCATAACAAAATAACATCCCCTCCAGCGTAGCTCCTGTCCCGCGGCCCTTTCCCAAGTTCCCTAGAAGCAGGAGATGCCCCTGCCTGCTGATCTCAGAGTCCATCACCACACAACAACTGCACATCATTAAATTGAAATGTTTGCCACGTGAAGTCACCTAAACCCAAGCTGAGATACAGGGGGGCACGTCAAGAGCACCCAGAGATGATCAGCAAGAGGAGCAAGATGCTCTCTGACACGGGGCAGATGTCCCAGTCAGGGGAGTGTGGTGCAAGAGGGCATGAAACCCAGCCTGGCGTGGGTGAGCAGCCTCTGTGGGGGGAGATGTGCAGGCTGTAGCAGAGAGGGGGAAATGTGGCTGTGCACATGTGTGCGGAAAGAGCACACCACTCCAGCTGAAGAAGTGAGGATGAAACACAGATTTTCAGATCAGTAACTTGAGGGGCAAAGGATTGAGGCAGGAGAGGGAAGGACGTGACCTGTGCGGCAGGGAAGCGATGACTCTAGGCAGAGCATTTTAGCATGGCAAGAGGCAAATGTGAGAGAACCAAATAAAGAATCAGAGTAATTCAAGTTAAACCAACACTTAGAAGAGCATTTCAGTAATGGGGACTAAGTGGAGGAGTGTTGGACGGACATTAAACCTTCACAGTTTTTAAAACTTTAAGACACTTAATGCTTTCTCAAGACAGCCCAAGCAAATGAGTCACTTTGCAACAAGACAAACAAATGCCTGTTTTAAAAAGAGCTATTTTTCTTGCATCCTGGTGGATTTGCCATCATCAGTGACAGCCACAGATCTATGTACAGTATTGAGCTGATTACTTCATCATACCTGTGGTCTGGAAGTTTCTGCTAATGCCAACCTGCTCCTCAAACCCAAATTCTCACTCCCCTTTGAGCATTAAATACACTGAGAGAAGGTGGTGAGCATGGCTGAGACACAAGGAGTGTGTCAACGCAAAGAAAGGCTATGCTAAGGATGCTTGGCAGTGACAGCATGGAGATAAATGCTAAGAGCAGGTGACATATATTTTGAGAAAGAGATGAGCACAACCACTAAAAAGCACCAAAATGAACACATTAAAGCATACAAGACATTCAAGAAGCTAAGAGATTTGCCAGAATGCAGAGAAAGATGGTTTCTTCTATGGCAGATCGAGAGCTTGCCAAAGTAACTGGAGGAGGAAGGAGGTGCAAAAAAAGACAGGGAGCAGTGAGCAGCTCTCCCTTTCTATGTAAGATTTTTTTCCCCCTGTGTTTTCAAGTTTTTGAAAGCAGGCACACCACTCAGCTTCTGGAAAATGAGAAGAAATGAACATCCTTTCTCCCCAGCCACAGAAAAACCCACTTTCTTAACTTAGATGTCCACCGCTGCCCTGTATTCCCTGCCCCCACAGTGCATGATCTGCCTGGGGCTTTGCTCTGAAGGCAGAAATGCTAAATGTGGGTAATGGCTGGCAGGGAAGAAAGGGAATGGTGAAGCAAGATATGCTCCATGCCTCTATCCTCCCTCCAGGTGCCGCAATCTGCCAGCACGAACCTCCTTATCCCTTCCCAAGACCCTTTCTCAGTAGAACTTGGAGTTTTCCATCACAGGTCTCCATGTTTCCCATTTGCCTGCCAGCACCCATCAACCCAGCTGCTGGTGAGCAGCGAGGGGAGAAGGTGCTGAGCCACCCCAGCACCGTCCTTCAGCAGCCAGCATGTCCACTGCGGCTGTCCCTGCTACCGCCAGCACCCTCCGGGTGAGCTGCTGAGCCAGAGGAGATGGGTGGTGGGGAGGGGACTGGCCTTTGGTCGAGCTCCAGGGTGTGAACATTTCCATGCTGAACGCCAAATTGATTTTTCTAGCACAGTGTCCACATTAATGCACAGCTTTGTATTGTCCAGCATCACACCCAAAACAACCTGTGGTTACAGCCTGGAGGGAAGGAAGCCATGGGCTGTGCTGGCAGACTCTCGGGCTCTTACCCAGCAGGGCCAGTGGGACCGGCAGGCTGGAGAAACACCAGGCGGCACGGGAACAGCCAGCTCCTGGTGTGTGCAGGGCAATCAAATACCTATTTAAGTGCAGCAGCGCTTCATTCATACAATGTCATATGTTCTCCCATCTTGTAGTCGTGCAAATAAGCCACAGACAGCATTATCCACGGTATTCTTCATCACACAGCAATAATTGCTAAAGGCTCCATCAAGGTCTGTAAACAGCATTTTGCACTGATTTTGAAAATCAGAAACTGAAGTTGCACTTATGATAATTGCCAGCTGGTTTTGTTCAGTGCTGGAAAACTCATCCCACCTTTGGTTTTTATTGTGTAGCTGCTGACGAAGTGGCTTTTCAAAGGTATCATCAACTACCGACACACATATTGTTTCTCTGTTAACCAGAACTGAGGGCAGATCTCTGAGCACTTGTTCAAATAACGTTTTGCTTGCCCAGACTTTTTCCCTGCTAGACTTTGCTCCTTTTCTTCTTGGTTTCCTACCGTTAAAAAATTGTATACTTTCACCACTAAGACACTTCTCATAAAACCAGTGATTTTTCCCCCCCTGCTTTTTCATTTTTCTTTTTCAGGAGAAATATTTTCTTCTGTATCTATCTCAGAGACAACCCTGTAGAATTTCTGACTGGGGCACACAGGTAAAAGCTGAAAGATGCTGAAGTAGAATTTAAACGTCAGGCTGGAACTTACAACCACACGGTTACAAACATGATTCAGTGCACACAGACACAGCAATTTCCCTCATCCGTGTCTAAGAATACCAAAATCTTTTGTTGCATTTGAATGCCGTGATGGATAATGATGAAGGAAACTTAATCCATTTGGAACCAAAATGTCCAGCAGCCCATGATCTGTTGTAGGCTGGTTCTTGGCCAAAGTGCAGCGTTTTGCTACAAAACATGTAAGCACCACGCCAGGTGAGTGCTTGGGGGGCAGCCCCATGGGGCACCGCTGGGCTGAGCCCACACCCCCATTTCTCAGCAATGTTATACTCCGTCAACCTGTCACTGAAACCAGTTTGTTATTTTAAAATTTGCCAGGTATCAGGTATCGGCACCCTTATCTGATGACCGCATATCAGTATCCCCAAGCAGCCCAGGCACTTCTGCCTCTAGCGCACCCATGATCACTTCGCCACCTAAAAGCTTACCTTCCCGCGTGGTCTCACCATGCTTTCAGGGTTGCATCAGCCTGGCAAGCATAAGCAGGCAAAAGGTTGGGCTGAGCATTAAGAACCAACAGCCCTACCCGCCCTGACATACCGTGCAGCTCCTGCTGAGCGGCCTCCCCAGGCTGACCCAGCCCCCGGGGATGGGGGTGAGCGCCCAGTCCTGCCCTGCTCCAGGCCCTCCTCAAGCAGGACTCTGGGAAAACTGCTGCTGCGCTGCTAAAAGGCTCTCACGCTGTGGGGGACCCCAGCAGCCACCGTGCTGTAGCAGGGCGGGTGGCAGGGCTGGCCTCATTTGCCCTCCACCACGCAGCAGAGCCAGCTCCACCTTGATCCTCCTTCCTCCTGATGCCCAGCACAGGAGCTAGCAGAGCTGCCCTCTTTGCAATTAATACATCCCCAAGTCATTAGCATTTAATCCAGGACAGCAAAGGTAACACCGGCGTTTTGTGAGCAGGACAAGGTCCTGCACATAAATACAGAGCTGTACGTCTGCCCCACATGTGCCAGCAGCTCCCGAGCCCCTGGAATACACCTCCAGACCTTCAGCTATGGGGACATTTGCCCTTTGTGGTGGCCTTGGACTACTGGAACCAAAGGGCAGCAGACGCTCCTCTTACATTGTGCTGGACACCCTACCCAGTGCCACTACCCTCAACCCCCCTTTCTCCCCTGGAAACGCCCCTCCCCTCCCCCAAACCCTGTGGCAACTGTGACTGGCTGCTGATTATTTTCCTTGGCTTTTCCCACAGCCCAAGCGAGGCCGTTCCTGGTGGCCCATTTATCCTTCGCTAGCCAAAATTCACTCCTATCAGAGGCCCATTTTGCTTCTTAAATAGGTGACTTTTGCACCCACCTGAAACTTGCCAGGAGGTGACCAAGCCCCCTGTGCACCCACTGCCCACCCCTCAGCCTTCTCCAGGCACTGGAACAGTCCTTTAAGTTGCTGCGAAGGTCAGCCAGCCATCGGGACAGCCCACTGGCAGTGATGTAATGGAGAAAAAACCCTCAACCGCTTAAATTTCCATATCTTAAGAGCTGAACAAATTAAAACTCTAGCAGCAGTCAGGACATGAACTGCACGTTTCACTTTGCATATGGCATTGAAAGCTAAAGATGCCTGACCACCGCCACAAGAAAAGTCCAGTTTCCTCAAAGGACTACTCACTTTCCCACTGGTTTGGTGCTGAAAAGTACAGAGCAGGGAAGAGGTGAAAGTATTCTTTTTATTCCTGATCATCTTTCTCTGTGCCTGGAAGGCTAATATAAATGTTCAATTAATATAAATGTCACTGGACACATCTTACGCTATTTTTTCTCTCAGTCTTCTCTTGTGGTGTCCTTTCTGCCCCTTTAAATGATTTGAAGTTTTCACACGTACTTTACAGCCAGCTCTTTCATACCACATTTCAATGTTCCCGTGGACTCTGGCAATGGCTGGGTTATACCCCTTGGCTTCAGGTGGGATTCTTTCAAGTATCTCCTGGCTCTATGAAGTAAAGGAGTTAGTGCTTTAGCCCGTTCGTTGCACCATTAGTCCATCAATTAACCATTGCCTGGGCTTTGCTCCTTTTGAATTGCTCTCTCCTATGCCCGTTCTGCCTTGGTCTTGGTTTTCACCAGCTTCAGTCCCAAACCACGTGTCCCTCCCTACATCCTGGGCAACAGCGCAGTTAAGCCAGGCCTGAAAATACCTATCAGAAAAAAAATAATTGTGGGATGTGTCCGAGAGTGGTGTACCATCCTGCTAGAAACTGGAGCATGCTGCCTTCTGCCGAAGAGGAACCAGCGCCCTGCAGGAGCTCAGGGCAGGGCAGGAGGGAGGCAGCGGGCTCTAATGATAGATCCATTCCCATCCCACCTCCACGCGTGTCCCCCAGCTGCCGTGTACACCCAATGCTGTGCCGTTCCCCAGCAGGGGCAGCAGCAATTTTATTTTAATGCTTTTACAAGGCCCATGGGAACGGGGGGCTGGCAGGGACCTGCCAACACCAGTGCCCAAGCGGAGGCTGGAAGCTGAGCCACCTCGCTGCCGTCACTGCGAGGGGACTTTTCCCTTCTTCCGCCCCTGCGGTATGCTTTTATGGTACCTAATCTTTTAATGGGTGCTCACCTCTTCACAATCCCTCCCTCCCACCTTATCACCCATGTGGTGCTGCAAGTGGTGGGACAGCCCAGCCTGCTGGGACCGGGCCAAGGACCACCGCTCTGGAGCCAGGCAGCTGACTCACTGACGTTACTCTGGCCAGTGGCGACAGGGTGACAGCTCCTGTGGGGCTCAGGGGTTGTCCCCACGTTCCTACCCTAGACACGCAGCCCTGCTGCACCCCACCCCAGCCCACGTAACCCTCCTGCGGTGTGGGCCCTGCCCCAGGTGCACGTGTAGCCTACTCTCCCTCTCCACCTGGTATTTTCTTCAACTTCGCACATACCTCCTGGCCCTGACAGGAAACCTGACATGTTCCCTGCTCCCTCCCCTGTTACCAAGTGTGTCCTGCTCTCCCTCCTTTTTGGAGGAATGCCATTATTTTTCTGGAATGAAGCTGCCCTGGGACCTGGTGGGCCTCCATGGCTGCCTTGCTAGCAGCCTGCTCCCTGGCATCTTGTGCCTTCCTCCACAGGGTCTGGCAGGTAGCAGCCCTGCAATGAGCTTGCTTGACCTTGAGCTTCAGCATGGTCTTCAGCTTGAACTTGTCTGAGCATCACCTGCATCCCTCCTTCCTCTGCTGTAAGCATCAACACAACGGAAGCAGCCAAGATGGGTTGTTGCAGAGGTAGATCATTACCCTCGGCCACCTTTCCTGCCTTGCTGCATCACTCGCTGACCTCCCAACCAGACTGTTTTCTCCGTCTGGTCCCCACACTGGCTAAAACAGCCATGGAAGATGAAGCTTCCCTACCACCCGTATCTGTTGGCCCTACCTCAGCCATTTAATTCGTTGGGCCATGACTCTGCTATGGATCCACACAAGATGGCTCTGACCTTGGGGAGCTCAGGTTTAAGAGCCCTCTTCCTAGCCCTCTGCCAAGTAACATTTCTACTGCAGCCCCTCCCCAGGATCAGGCCAGCAACCAAGGATGAGCACCCCCTTCCCATCATCTCAGTTGAATGCCTGCATCTTCCAGCCCCTAACCAATCAACGTGTTTGTGGCCAGGATCATCACCAACCGGGGAGTCCCCAAGCCCTGCCCACCTTTGTTGCAGGAATCTGCTGTACTGTGCTGCACTTGACTTTTCCAAGCTGTACTCATTTAAGCAAAGCAGCAGCATTTATTACTACTTGGGAAATCCTTCCAACTAGCCAGGCACAGCTTCAGTATACTTTGTCTTCAGGATCACTAAGTTATCTGCCATATAAATTCAGGAATTTTGGGGAATTTTCTGTCACTAGGTACTTCACCCTTTCTAGTGATCTTTCTCTAATTTACGTATATCGCTATCAATATCACTACTTTAAAATATAATCAGTGGTAGGACTTCACTTCTCCATAAAAGCAAAGAGATACTGCTCCCAAGTTATGTACCTGAAGGAAAGCTTAAAAAAATCAAATGCTCGGTTGAATATATTCACAGAATTTAAACGAGGCTCAGAAATACAGGACTATTTCTTTATGGGATTCCTTCATCATCAAGCTCCTCCAGGACAGTTCTCAATCCACAGTTCAGCAGCATATGTTGCTATTTATTTCTAATTCCCTTTTATCTTTAATTGAACTTTTTTACTATTTTATTTTTTAAACAGCCATTTGTATCTCTGGTTTTATCCAACCCCTAATAATACCTTTTCTTCTATTACTCTGTACCTTCCAAAAATCCTTGCAATAAATGCCATGTCTTTGGCCATTTTCATCCTCTTACACTTTGATTTTTAATCCGCCTGCTACTGTGATTTGTAGCCACAAACAAATCAGAACCACTTGCAGTAGGCTCAGCTGTGGAGCTCAAGGGCCCCAAGACTGAAGTTCCTTGGAAAGTGAGTTAGTCCCCTCCATTTCGTTTAGGACTCCTGCCTCCCCCCGCCCTGCCCACTCACTACACTTGGAATTATCCAGAGATTATAAATGTTTCACCTTGTACCATACGCTTCATAATTTAAGAAGCAGAACTGCTTCGTAATAACTACAATTGATAAAATATTAACTTGTGCTTTTTTTAATAAAATGAAACAAAAGCATTCTAAATCATAGCAGCTTATAGATCAAAACTGTCCATTGGTTAGGAGCATAGTGTAATTAAGAAGTATGAAACTGCAAAATACTAAAGCCCTGCAGCAATTCAAATTCACGACAAAACCTTCATGCACAATGAGCAATACTGCCTGATGCTCTACTGATTTGGTCTACTTGTTCACTGGTGAGACACGCATTTTCTTCCTTGGTGATGGCACATCCTCTTTTCCAAAGGGGAGGAAAGGTACAAAGCCCTTTTAATTAGCGCAGAGTAGCTCTTTCCCTAGTTAGCAATATTTTTTTACAGCACTGAGAAACGAGGACTTTTTGTTTACCATTAGTTGAGGTAAGTTATCTTGCTTTTATTTGGGTTTAAGACTACTGTAAAGGAGTAGCTTTTCAGTTGCAGCATGGTTTGTCAAGATTACAATATTTACGACTGCATAAAATACATAAGTAAAAAATTATGATTTGTAGAGTTCGTTATCAAGAACTGAGACTTACATCTTTACAGAACTGCAAATACTGGCTTCCTAACTGCTAGTTGATAATTTTGCTGGCAAGAGCATTTGTTATGCTTTTCTTTAATCTCTATACCCTTTTGTTCGACTGTTGTAAGAACTAGCAAGAAAGTCGCTTATACCTATGGTTAAACTGTTGTAACAGCATTAGACAAGCTGTACTGATTCTTCATTAAAACACCCTTCGTTTGAAGCTACAATGTAAGAGGCGATTCTTTTTGTTCAAAAGAAACTATCAGCATGCTCTGTGCCTTTAACACTTCACATTGATTACAAAAAATTTAACAATGCAATCACTAACATACCCCACTAATGAGAAATTATGAGAAATTGTTTGATGCAGAACCTTCTGCATCAGTCAACTCTGATCGATAAGAAAGCTATCAATTTTGAAATTTAGATTTAATGCATTTTCAAGAAGCTAATGAGAAAGAGCAACTTAAAATAAATACCATCATTAAAACTGCAAACTGTTACAATGATATATTATAAACTTGTCCTAAATAAACCTAGTGCTTCAAAAATTTACCAGTGAATTCGTATTACAAAATATGTGAAAATACAATAGAATACCACAAAACAACGTCCTTTTTTGGGGTCAACAATGACACCAAGATGATTCAGTCTCAACTTTTAAAATTGTTAATAGAACATATTGTAATATATAAGTTGCAATTTGGTTGAATTCTAGAGAACATCCCCATCCAAACTCAAATTTACTTTTTTCATTCCTCCTCTAAAACTAGTGCCAAACCTCCTGTCAAAGCCGGTATTTTCTCGAAGAGCTTTAAAGTTTAGCCGTTACTTATTTTCTATTACTACATTTTGGCAGCAACTATTTATTGGTCTGTTATTGCAAAAAGTGCAATTTAACAATAAACCAGTCTGAAGGTCATTCTATGTCTTGAGGATACATACCATATATTTCTTTAAAAATAATCATACTTTTGTAAGCAATACTTTACAGTAGACACCTCAAATCTACCATAGATGTAAAACTTAAAACGAGAAAAATTTAGTCTCTAAATCTTTATACACATATGTATATTCGAGTTTCTATATATATTATATATATACACAAGCACAAGAGTATATATAAAATATATATAATCAGATTCAAAAAAGAACAAAAACTGGGCACTGTACATAAAATCTTTTTAAAACTCAAACAATAGAAAAACTTTAAACATTAAACAATTTTAATAAAAGTTTCTGTACAATGCTAAGCAGTTTTATTTACATATAGAAAATGTAATAGGAGTAGTGTTTGAAATTACAGAACTCCTTAAAATTTCAATGGCAGGTAATCTGGAAAAAATAACAGCATTCCATTCACAAATATTTTCAAGCAATAAATATGTATTTATAAATAGTGTAAATTTACATCAAGATTAGAAACAAAAATCACAAATCTGAAGTTTATTCCTTAGTCTATGTGCAACCCATTTATCTTTGTGACTTGGCTGTTAATTGTTTTAAATTTTATTTAGGAACCAAAAGTGTAACCGTCATGGTTTCAAAACAAGACAGAAAAACATAAAAGCAGTAAAAAATTTATATCACCTAACTCTTCACATTAAAAAAAAAAAAAAATTGCCCAAAGAAAGACTTAAAATTTCTAACTACCTTACAAAGAAATGACCAGCTAAGCTAGTACTTTTTCCAAGGGGAATTCTGAAGGGGAAAAATGGATGAAACCAACTCATCAGCCCAGAAACAGAGAAATACAAAAGAGGTGGTCTTCAAGTCAGTAGTCTGTATAATGTTGCCAGTTTTGTCAGATATATACAAAACATGGAATTATTTTTTTGAAGTACAGCTGGATGAGCTTTATTTGTTTTGAGTTCTGGAGTAGGAGGCAGTGCTCTCTCCTGTCCAGTTGGTTGACACTCCGCACTTGGAAGGTTGCATAGACACAGCTTTCAGCCAGCAGCCTTACGGGATAGCTACAAAAATCAGTGGTGCAGAACTGGGTCACTTCCTGAATATCAGAAAAGTTTTCATTTAATGTCCATGAAAAAATGTCAAGATGAGGAGGATGGCAATGGAGGAGCCTGAAAAAGAAAACATTAAATTACCTTTTCTACAAGGGTGTAAAACTCAGTTGTTTAACCAAGACCTGCACAAGCTGCAACTATGAGAGTTTGAAGTCACACGCACTTCTGTTTCTACACTTCAGAACTCTTGCAAGTGGACACCGGCACTTTTTTCCAGCTTACTCAAATACAACGTGTATTTTATGACTACTCTGCATTAGGATTTTGCCTGTACTGCAGACTGGAGCACACTGTGGGGATGTCTATGTTAATATGGTGTGAGCTGACAAAACAAGTCCCATTGTGGCAGGAAAGAGCTCCATGTGGGCTCAGCATAGATATATCTTTATATAAACTAAAACAGGGATTCTCAACCTGTTCACCGGGGGGGGGGGGGAGGGGCATTGTCCATTTGTGCCTCTTCAAATGCCTTGCAGGCTTCTTTTTTTTTTCTTCCCTCTACCTAAACAATAACATACAACCCTGAAGACAGGATATCTGTGGAAAGGGTCTTAGATTCTCTGATATGAGGACAAAATTGGTTTGTTGGCTTTTTCAAGTCCTGGAAACACCAGCACAATGCCTCAAGGGTGAAGTAAGCTAGGTGCCTTGCTCCTGCCTGCTTGCAGGAAACAAGGTCTAGGAGATCCCTAACTATTTCCCAGTATTGCACTTTGTGGCATTACCATCAAAATACTGAATCTTTGATGACATTTGCTTCTCTTTTCCTGCTGATCAGTCCTGCCATCATGTGGAACCCCTTCAAGTAGCTGCTCACAATCTTTAAAGACACTTTTAAGTCATACTGTGGTACCCACCTATGAAACACTAACACTAACCGATGCCCATGTTTGCTCCCGAACACAGAGCCTCTGTCAGGCCTCTATTACACCTCTGCCACCTGAGATTACCTTCATCCTGTGACTCGAAACAAACCTTAACTCTTCTCCCAGATCTGAGAGATGTCACTTTTAGGGTGTGACTCTTCTCAATCGAGACCATATCCCCTTTAAAAGAAATGGATGTGTACACCAATTTCACAAGAGAACAATTAATAATGCCCTTTAGAGCTGCAGGTATAGGCTTTGGTGGGATCTACTCACAGGTTGAGAACCCTTGTTCTAGGGACAATATCAACACTGTTACCTATATAATGTTATAAACACAGACAACAAAATACCCCTCCCTCCCCCCTCTTTTCCATACAGAAACGCTCTTGCCCCTTTCCACTCAACTGGATGACATATCTGAGAACGAGTTTACTTATATGCTTTTCTGTAACAGATCACCACTTCAAAATTGCAGTATTTCACAAATTATGACAATGGGCTCCTAGAAGTATGAAGTTCAACCACCTCAGGCTCTGTAGGACCAATGAAGATGATTAAATTCAGAGGACATGGTCCTGCACTCTTGCCAGCCTCTACAGCTGAACCTTGAGGCCGCAGCTCAAAAGGCCACAACTTATGCTAGCATTACATGAAATAACTGTCTAAACATACATTTTCCACAGCGCCTGGAAATGAATCAAAAGGCACAGCCGTTTCTGGGCTGCTGTATTTAATTCAACATGAAATTCTCATAACACTTCGTCCAATGTTTGTCTCCTTTAACAGAAAGGCAAGGCTTAAAAATAAATCCAGCATCACTTTAATTGTGATTACAAACAAGCCGTCTTTGCCTGAAACAATGAAACCTGGGTGAAATGTTAGGACAGTTGTGCTGACACAGTTCAAAGCAGGAGGCTGCCATATATAGCACAAAGCTATAATGGCAAAGAGGCTTTTCGCTTTAAATTGAAATGCAAAGGAGGCCCCAAGCCAAAAGACAGAACTGTTTGAGAGCATCCGCTTGCTAAGCAGAAGGACAGTGCTGATTCAGGAGGGGATGGGTGGGGAAGGGGAAGGGAAGGGGTCTGAGTGCATAGGATGCTCTGCTGCTATACTGACTTCATACCACAACCAATGTATTAGAGATGCTCTTGAACCTGGTGCTAGTTTCTCCAAGCTTCACTGTCCTGATTCTTCCCATCTCCATCTGATCCAGTTATGGTCTTCAGGTGATCTCTATTGGATTTTTAAAGCCACAACTTTATGAATTGTAACATCATACTTTTCCTGAAAACTCAGCGGTTATGTTCTGCAGTAAGTTACTGTACTATTTCACATAATTCTGACTCTTCAGCATTTTGTTCTGTAAATTTCACACATGACCCATACCTCCATTTGAATCAGAAAGTCCACAGTACTCATGCAATGGAGTACCAAGACAGTCTACAACTGCTTTACAAATAATGTACTTATGCACCCACTTATTAATTTGACTTACTAATGTAAATTGATCATAGACTTGCATCAAGTCCTCCATTTTGTACTGTTCTAGCACCACAAAATTTTCCAGGTTCGTGCTTATCTTTCGTGCACAGTCTTGGCAATGTACAACATAGGTCTTTCGAGAATTGCTCTCACTAGTGACAAAAAGCAGATCAAAGACTTCCACCTATTAGATAGGAAACAGAAAGTGAACTGTTACAATTTCATTTTTTAGAAGTTAAACCATGAAAAATGCATCTTCTTTAAGATTTAAAACCTTACCCTGTGCATGCAAAGAGAAAAATTAGATTTGTTCAGGGAAAAACTATCCTTCTAAGGCTCAAGCAGAGAAGCAAAATATTGTAAAACCACCAATATTACACGTAGGTGCCTGCATGAACAGTGCTGTGGGAAAGCTTTTGGTCAATGTTGACAAAGCAGGATCCACACTCTGAATAGGCATTCCTCAGTAAGGTGGCGATTTGTAACTATTATACCTAATTTTCCTTTTTAAAATTTGTCTGCAAATGAAGTTCTTGATTTATTTCCTCACTACTGAGTTACATGCTCATCCTGCCCAAGAGGGTCAGTCAGAAGATAACTCGAAACTGATTTTCAAGGGGTAGGATAATTTTTATTTTCCTTTAAGCTTCATGAAAACTATTATCCAGTACTTTAAAGGAACTGTTATCAGAAAGTAGAATCAAAGATTTCAGAAAAAAGGTATGTCCTGTGAAGAAAATGTACTTAAATTCTCTCTCTTTTGGGGCTGTTGTTTACTTCTAAAATGACAACAGACACACCTTTAAAATGACGCTCAGCCGATCAAATTATATGCAGGAAAGGATAACAACTTTTTATAATAACTGAGAATTGAAAATCGACCTAGTGAATAACAATGTTGTGGTAGAGACTGAAGAAAAATACAGCCTGTGTCTAGAAAAACAGCTTGCTAAGCTCTTTGAAGACAGTACTGCATCACATATATGTGCTTATAGCATACAGTAGATGCTGCAACTTAAAAGCAAAATTAAAATAGCAACAAAAAAAGATAGGACAAAATTTAAATAAATATTATAGTAGTATGCGAGCCCAACACATATTTTTACTGACCTCACAAATGCTACAGTAATGAGCTGGCTCGTCCTTTGCTCGCCCGTGCCAGACAATCTCTTTTCCTGCAGCAATTAGAGCTTCCCTCAGTGTCTGACACTGTTTGAGAGTTCTTAACAGGCAGTACCTGCAAACAAAAAACATTTGTCTATCAGGTCAATATTCAACTTTACAGCAAGATTCAAGTAGGCCTCATTTTCTTCCAAGACCCTGTACCCGGAGTTTCCTCTTCCTCCAGGGGTTCAGGAAGAGCTGGCTAATAACAATCACTGGACTCATGACTTAGGTAGGACCACATGCTTGTGGAACTCTGTGTAGATCTGCTCCATTTCAGTACTGCCCCTTGCCCTGCAAATGGGCTGTACCTTTCATTTTTGACTGGAATGCACGAATGCTTTTTTAAACGAAACAAACCAATGTGTTTTCAAAAACAATTCATGTATTTTATTTTGAACCATGAACGTATCAGCAAAAAGTCAGTCTGAACTGCCAAGTTCAAAGTAACCGTTTACACTTACATTTTGTGTCACTGACTATAACCTATTCCAAAGAACTGTTTTAACTAACCCTGTTACTTCCTCAGCACTACTAAATTTTCAGTTATCCAAAATCTGAAAACTCAAGTTCTGACAGGAATCACTCTACAGACAGTGGGAATAAAACCTATTAACAAGTTATCTTCTGTGTAAAAGGAAAAAGAACAGACAGGTTGCTATCAGAAAAGGAAGTACCTTCATAGGAAAAAAAATTAACATTGGAAAACAACATTTTTTTAACACATTTTCTGAATGAAGAGAAGAACTGGTCAAATGTGAAATGGAATTTAACAATTCCCTGCCATACTTCTGTGAAGGATTAAAAAATATATATTGATTTTCATAATTTTATTCAGTTCTCTTCTGCAGTAGAAAATCTAACTTGTTTTCTAGCATTGTATAAACTACATACTCTAAAAAAAAAAAAGCTGGCAAAATAGGTCACCAGATTTCTAAATTACAATGTTATTTACAATAATTTTTAGCTCTCAGCTATCCTATTTATTTGAGCTGCAGCCTTTGCAGCCTTTAATTTTCTCCTCCACAGGGTGGTTATGTTACATGCTCACTAGATGCATAAGGAAGATTGAAAAAATGGAAGTGGAAGAATAAACATTGGACAGAAAACAAAGTGCTCAAGAGTTCTATCAAAATATTTTCATCTTGATTCTTCTCCCATTTTAAAGCCTTAAACTTGTAATATATATGGTCTGTATTAAAAAAAACCCACATGTTTCTTTCATGTGTTTCCAAGTAGTTAATAGAATCTTAGGCTTGAGATACTCTCCTCTTGATGTTTTTACACTCAGCCTGTTCATCTTCACTGAAAACAAGCCTATGACTTCATTAATGCATTAATACCCTCACCATAAGGATAATGCAAACCTGAAAGTGTGTTTCTATGTTAAACATTAGGTTTTCATATACTGGATTTCCCAAAAATTACAACAGCTCATTTAGTTGTAACTCCTTCAACACTCTTGAAGTTTGATGTTCCTATATGATAGGTATATATATGCATATATATATATATATACACACACACACAAAAATATATATGATAAGTCCTATATGATGATAAGGCCAAGCACACGTGGTAGATCATGTTAATGTGCTTCTGACAAGTGCAGTAACTTTGGTATAGCATTCTTTTATGCAATACTGCCCAATTTCAAAGAATCTTAAAAGCTACCATTCTTTTCTGCTGCTGTCTGGAAAAGTCTTTGGGTATACCAAAGAGTGACCGGAAGCACATCTGCACACTTGCTACCATTGTTCTCCACTCTTGACTTCCAAAGAATTTTCAGTGTTATTTTCAAAGAGTTTTCTAGTGTCACAGTTGTGAAAAAAGAATTTCCCAAATGTAACCCACATATAACACCACTGCAATGTTTTCCAAATCCGTAACCAATGCCAAAAACAATAGCTAGAAGGTGAATTCCACCTCCCTGGATAAAATTCAGGCCCTAGTAATGGCACCTGAAAATGTAAAACAATTTTATACTGTCAAAGAATGGGAGAAAGCATATGAACTATCACTTCAAAAATGCACTGCAATTGCCTAAAGTTTGGGTAGCCCCAAAAAGCTCAAAAGATGCCAAGTAGAATACAATGTTTAAGTTAAACAGTGTCAACTTTTAGTATTGTAAGCCTGCTTTTATTCTTGTACAGTGAGAATTCAGTCAAAAGAAATCTAGACCATACCTCTCAAATTCTTACAGGTATGGCATAAAGAGAGTAAGTGAATCATATCTAGTTAAATTCAAATATTTAAGAGATTTTTAAATGGATATCATCCCAATTTATTCTAGAAAGGCAGTAAGAAACCCATTGGAATATTCAGATATACAGCAAAACTTTTCAAAGTATGGAGACCACCCCAAAGGCAATGCAAGACTGACCTCTTTGTATCCTTCAGTCACATACCTTCCCTAATGATACTGAAATGTATTTTATCTCGCTTCATGATTTTGTGCAAAATTATTTCTCCCATGTCATCCCAAGTCATGTTCTTTTACATTTCTAAAACTATTTTTTGTAAAAGAACTTAGTCTTTCAGTTACTTTGGAATTAATTTTTTAAGCCTTTATTACTATGTTCCCACTACCTCCAAAATTCTTCTCTTCCTCAGATGCATTTATAAAAGTCCTAAATTTCATCCAAGAGGTTTGCTGTTAATTTTTCTTTCCTTGAGGGTTGTGCTCTTCCTCAGCTGACTTTGAAATCATTTTGTCTGCCTTTGTCCCTGCTCACGATTCTAGTGCCTGTATCAAATTTTAAAAAAAATATCTCACGAGGAAGTTTTAGGTTTTGCTCTGTCTTTTATCTAGCAGGAGAGCATCCAGTTGCACATTAACTAAAAATATAAGGAGGTCCAAAAGCAAAGCTTCCCTGTTCTATTTCTCTGCATCATTAATTTGGTTCCCAATATTTATATGTATGCTTAAATTTTAGTTTATCACCTCTGTAGCAGTTACTCTTACATAGTAACTGTGATATCGTAACAGTAAATCACATAGTAACAGCAGGACATATTTGTATTTACCTTTCAGACTGGAATTGCAAACTACTTCTTACCATTTTCTGAGAGCTACTCTTCTGCACTATTCTGATACCTAAGAAGCCCCAGAGACAGAAGTCAAACTACCTAAACACTTCAGGTATCTTTGACATACCATTTTAGACACAGACCTGCATTTGGCAAAAAGATGACAGCTGTGTCACTAATGTATTTTTTTTTCCCTGGTGACAGATGAGAAGTCAGCTATTCAAAATGAAATTCAACCAGCTGTATAAGGAATCACTATTTCTCAAGTGTTTTTATACACATCCATACACACCTACATATAAACACACAAATGCCTACATTTTGTACATAGTAAAATCCAGGAGCAGTGGACGATAGCTACTTGCCAGCTGGTGCTATTTTCCTGCAGACAAGCAGTCCATAGAAAAATTATGCAACTGCTTTCCTATCTTAAGGAGATTCATGAAAGTTTGTGCATTTCCAGCATGCTTTACAAAGCCAAGGTCACGTACTAGACTGTGTATTCCGATGACACCCATTTCTAGTAACACCTATACAGTAACTACAGAAGTGATCACAACAAAGACTTATCTCAGGTTACTGGTACCAGCTGTCACAAAGCAGAGCCCATCATTGGGCCTTCCTCCCTTTGCACACAGCATGCAACTTGGGATTTGGCTGACAACTAACTTTGGTGGAGGGTTTAATCCAAGTAAACGAAAAATGGTTTCAGTAGACTGGAAAAAGCAAATGTATACAAGACCAAAGTCTGTATCTGCTCCTCAGCATCTTTGTTTATTTGTAATGTACCCCTAAAATGTAGGTGTTTCACTAGAAAAGGCTCAGCTGCTGTCAGCCAGCAAGACAACACGAAGCCACCATTTTGTCCTCTGTGATTCTTCAGAACATTTTAAGCAATTCTCTTGGAGAAGGATGCTGTGCTCAGTCATGTTTTTCTCCTTTTAAGCCTAAACCATGGCAACCCCCCCCAAACCTGTGCAAATGCAAAATACAGGTGCCGAAATATTGAAATCCTATTTTGCCAAAAGCATTCCAGAACTGCTTTGAGCTTTACAATAGATGCCTGCTGGGCCTGGGAAGATCTATGAAGATAATTGTGAAATAGGTTCATGGTGTTTTTCTTCTTCTTTTTTTTTTTTTTTTTTTTTAATGGACTTCTTGAGTTCCCTCCCTCCCACATCCTGCTTCTTCCCTCCCTATTTCTCATTTCTAACTATTCACTTTCTCCTCTCCCTTTTATGACAGCTGGCATCCTGAATATGAGCACTAATAGCTTAACTGAAGGGGCAGGACTGTCAAGCCTTCAGCAAAGATTTTCTTTACCCTAGATACTAGATTTTAAGAAAGTATTCATGCATAAATGCTATTCCAAAATCTAGCTTTACAGTGACTACACAAACCTCCCCGTCTTCAACTTCAACATTCCTAGTCCTTACAAAGTTATCATGTCACCAATTCCACCATTCTGCTATAAATGCTCAAGTCTAAATCAGATTTCTCCTGTAAAAAGGTGTCTCACTCAGATGGCATCAATAAATCCTACTGGGGGAAAAAAGAAATTATTGTCTTTTTTTGCAAGTTAACACACCAATTTTTTTACGGTTTATTCAAGGCAAATTATGAAAGGATTCAATGCTTGTGGATCCCGTATATTGCTAAGACTAAGAAGTACTCAAGCTAGAAGCTCCTTTGGTAGGCTTAGGGAAACAAGAGAGTGCTGCTGCTAGAGTATTCTCATGATGACAAATTTTCTTTGGAATTAATTCCCCCATTTTCTTTAGGACAAACCTATGATATATGCTTAAATGTCCATCCATTCCTCAGTGGAGGTGTAGTGTTGCTGCAATGTGATTTAGATTTACTTGAAGTTGCACTCTTTATAACGAAAACTACTAAAGATGCTCCAAGCCTGGAATATTCCTGCATTTTGAAATCTGTGTAAAAGAATGTCACTAAATTCAATCATCATTTTACACATCAGTTAATTCATTGTTCAGAAGGAAGAGCACAGAGAAAGAGGCTTTTCAATTCCTATTTTCCTTTATTTAAAACATTTATACTGGATCTCCAAATGATAGTGTGTGAGCACTAACGAGAGGTTCTAGAAATGTAAAATGAAGTTTAATTTTGCTGTAAAAATGGCTAAACATTCTAACTGTAGTATTTGGGTTGATGATCTAATTTTGTTATTTCTTATGGTATGTAGTCTGAACACTTTTGTTGTCTAAGTCAACTGTTTCTGTAAACTGGTATATTAGATCTATGGCATATTTAGTAAGAAACTTACATCATTCTAAAGCTATGTCACAATAACATCAAATAAAATGTAATAAAATTAATTGTATCTATAGACGGATTCTTTGAAAAACAGAATACAAAATAGTTTTGGCTTGATTCTCAGGAATGGAAACGTCTTAGAAAACATTACTTGCAAATGAGCTATTGTTTTAGGCTTGAGGACGAAAAGGGTACAGTAAATGTCC
Source organism: Falco punctatus (assembly GCF_963210335.1). Lineage (NCBI taxonomy): Eukaryota > Metazoa > Chordata > Aves > Falconiformes > Falconidae > Falco > Falco punctatus. The sequence goes on from NC_137581.1 coordinate 81,316,151, forward strand.
AAATAAATGAATAAAACTTACTTTATCATTTCAAAAAGCTTTGGATCTGAGACCTTGATATTTCGAGCCATATTCCATGAAAGATGAACCATGGGTACTATGGACTTTACGCTCTGCAGTTTATTCCACTCGTACCGTTCCACTGCCAATTTATATTGACAGGCTACACAAAAACAAAATAACGAAAGCAGTTAGTCAAGTTAAGAAATAAGTATCAACTGAAGCCAAAATAATTTGATTATAACAAAAATGCATACCTTTTAGGGCTAGATTAAACTTCATTCGCAATGACCTATTCATACCAACTAAACTTGAATTCTGTAATTTATTTTTTTAAAAGTGTATTTATGATGCTAAAAATCCCACACAATACCACAGCAGCAACAACTATCTGTAAAACAAGCTACTGACAAGCGTTCAGTTTCTGTGCAGAACAGAGAGCAGTATTTCAAAAAGGGTTACCTAATAAATTTTCAAATATTTCAGATTAAAAAAACCTCTGAACATCTAAATTAACATCCCTGCCCATGGCAACGGAGTTGGAAGTAGGTATCTTTAAGGTCCCTTCCGACCCAACCCAGTCTATGAAATTTGAAATGTATGCATCTCACTCTATTCACTCTTTAACGTTATTTTACAATGCTATGGTATATAATTTGTCTTGAAAAGGAAGACTGCACCTTGACAGATTTGTTGCAGTGAGTCAGACTTTTTCATTAAGCAGCCTACTCACCCTGCCCTTCTTTAAAAAATGTTTTACAAAATTTACCACAGCGGAACATGTGAGCTCTGTATCAATCAATCACACAAACCTATATATACTACTTATTGCACCATAACGAAATAAAAGACACACCTTAAACTATTTAAGAAAATTGGAGTTTTTTGTAAGTACATGCTTTTCAAATGCTTGACAGAATCTCATTTTAGCTGTGAAATTTCCTTTCACTCTCACATCTAAAAACCTTTTAAGACCATGGCTCAAAAGTAAAAACTTCTAGAACAGTAGGTCTAAAACCCCTAATATTCCTTTATGAACAAGATTTTACAACTGTTCACATTTCCTGATGCTTTCACTAAAGAGCAATTATGTATCAGTTGTCCCTGAAAAGTTACGACTGGGCAAGTCCTTACACTCATATACAAGCTATAGCACAGTCTGCCGGGTAGCACAAATTTTGGGAGAAAAAGTTGAGAAATGGTCTACAAGACAGAGTGAATGAACTAATCTAAGCATTTTATTCTTCTACTGTTTGCTATACAACTGTAATTTTTACAAGCCCATTAAACGAACGAGTCCAAAGACTGCATGGTTGCTGCTTTCTCTTCCTCTTACCAATGGAATTATTTTAAGGTTCAACACATCATGTTTTAAAATACAGTACATACATTTTTTTTTAATCCTGTAAAGAAAGCATGGTAATTTAGTAAGAAATGGCAGGTTCTGTGGCATATATACAGTATTACTACCTAAGTACATAGTTCAGCACAGGCACTATTCAACCATACCTGTAAGAGGGCCAACATTCCACGCAATGTTGTTGCACCAACCAATAGCCTGAACCCAATGAACAGTGCCAGCATTTATCCACACCAAATCCCCTGGTCTTTGAATAAACCTATAAACTGGGACATTGGCTTCATACAAATCTTCCAAGTTTGGCCACCAAGATCCCATTAGGAAATTCATATTATTCCTGAAACAAGAGGAAAAATAATCTTCAACATTTATCAGCAGACACATTAGTAGTTGATACTTCAGTGTAATTACCTGCCAAAACTTATCACCATGGTAAATGCTTTCTGCATCGCATCAGTGACCCAGGAGGACTGGTCAAAAGGAAAGTTTCATCTATAAAATTCCTGATCCTAATTTCACATCCCACAATACATTAAAACACTCAACCATCTAGCAGCCCATATGGAGTCAGCTTATGGCTTCCAGTTATGTTCTATTTTTCTTTAGGTTTCCCAGTATTTTATTAATGCTGAGGCAGAGGAATCCTTGATTCAGATCTAGCATGACACTGATGCCAAATGTTGTTTTTTTAACCAGACTGATTTTATATACAAACCGTATCAGCTCTTTAGACTGCTTTCTGTTTTGAACAATGCCAACCTGCCAGCTTGTACTGTCAATGTATGCACAAGAAGCTTGTCCACACAACAAGCAACCTGTTGACACCATCTCAACTATGATCCACAGGTCCATGCTACATTCAGCCAAGAAAATGTCAACTGTTCTGAGAAGCCTGAAAAACCCCCACCACCTCTACATATGGATTTCCTAAGCATGAACTCTTCCACTATAGTTATTAAAAATACATACTTCTCTTCCATCCTTATACCAATTTTTATACTATATTTATACTGCACCATAAGAGATCATCAGCAATTCAGAGTTTTCACAGTCAATTCAGGGCCTCTGTCATGGGGGTAAAAGGCATGTCATCATTAGAGACACTGCAACTGCATCAGTGTGACTAAAATTTTGAGGTGGCTAATCTTTGTAAAGGTGGATGAAGTAAGAACAGCTGTCAATAGGCAGGCAAAAAATCGAGAATACCGAGACACTGCGGTGAATTTGCAGAGCTCTGAAAAAGTTCTGAAGAAAAGCCAAGAGCTTAGACCAGATTTAAGTGGGCAAGATAAGAAAAGAAATCTCCCATAAGATTAGCTTCAGAGGCTACCACTGGAATACTAGCATGATGAAGGGACACAATGGCTTCCTTTTTTTTTTTTTTTTTTTGGGGGGGTGGGGTGGAATGGGGGGAGAAGGGTACATGTGTGCATGTTCCATTTGATTTTAAAACACTCACTCAACATAAGGCACACCACAGAAACCCCAGTCTTAGAGCTGGCCAAATACTTCCCCAACAGTCCATGCACCTCAACTTTCCCAGCAAGCTACAAACACAGAAGTGTATGCAAAGCATGCCATGGCACCTCTTGGGGTCTGAGTAAACTAAGCTCTCCCTCTAGATGAAGCAAGAAACCATGCCAAAACACCAATGACTCTGTACTTGATTGTGTACAACACGTATACCAATCATAATAAAGATTAATAGCATATATCACCAGGAAAATACTTCACTCCTAAAAATCAAGAACAAAACCCCGAACTCCTTCACCCCCAACCACAAACCCAACTTTGTTGCATCACTCCACTGCAATAGCCCTAGAAGCTGTTACAAAAGCATCACCATTCGGTAACAGTAGAGGTCAGCTTCAATATGCATGATAGAGTGCCTAGACAAACAGCAAGGAATACGATGGATTTTCTGATGTGGAGATGTAAAAATAGTGAAAACTGGATTGATGCCACGTAATACACACCAGTAGCAGACAGCCTATGCTTATACTAAATTTCTGCTCCCCCTTACGGTAGCATAAATTTGATTCTTGAACCTAAATGAGCAGTTGCTACTAACAATCTCTCACTTCTCGTATTTCCTTAATTCTGTGTTCGAAAAAAACAAACACTGGACCTCATGTTAATTTTTGAAAGCAAAGCTATCACAGGCAATCCAAGTTTCTGTACATCGTACAAATACTGGTTTTTTTATAAATTCTATGATTTTGCATTTTGACTTTTTTAAAAAGACTTTTCTGACTACATGGAAAACCTTTAAAATAATGTCCTCTTAGAATACCCTCAGTAATTTCCCCCCTTAGGGCTGAGAAAGGGACAGAGAACTGGATAAAAAAAGAGAAAAACAGCACACCCAGCTTACTTTTCACAGAAGTCATTCATGACACCCCAATAGCTTTCAGGGACAACAAACCATTCACAGTCACCTGGACCAATATTTATATTTACTGAACAAAAGTTGTTATTTTCTTGATGACCTGAAATTTAGAGAAAAACACACACGCTTTATGTAAGGCTACAACATAGTTTAAGTATTTGTACATATTTTTAGATGACACTTACACACACTATTTAGGTGCTTCACAATTAAAAAATGCAATTAAGCTACCAGTGACAAGACAATTCTGCTTTTGTTAAGTTTGTGCAAAATGAAAAGCTGGAATTACCAATCTAACGAATCTGACCAATAATTCAGCAGTTCCCTTTTTGTAGAAATAAATGCTTCAAGATGTTAAAGCTTAGATTTTGTGTTTTACGATAGCTCTTGACAGTCCCAGGAAGGAGCAAAACTTCATGACTTCAGGCACTGAACAGAGAAGTAGTAAGAAAATCTTTCCAAAAGGGCTTTCAAAAATCAACGTAGAAATGCCAGTATTTTATCTTCTTTTGACAGCTGGAAAACTAAGCCATAATCCCCAATGGAATTTTCTAAAGTTGTACACTTCAGAAAAAACAGAACCTGAAATTTAGTCCAGATCCCTCAAGTCTCAGTCCAGTGCCCTAATGCAGCACTACTTATTACGGAGGGTTGAGTCCTATCCTCAGACAATAAAAAAAAAAATCAAAAGTAAAAGCATACCAATTTCTACGATTGGACAAGACCTACTTTGGAAGCCTATAAAAACTTCCAAGGCATGTGAAGTACAAATACTGTCCAAGTATATAAACTCATCTTTTTTCCCCATAAAGAATCCAGTATTACATGCAAGAAGTTAGCACGGTAATTACCTAGCATTGCAGAAATCCACACATTTCCAATATAAGGTAATTTAGAGTACTTTGCACCCGCAGAGTTCAGTTAAACAAGAAATTAAAAAAAACACTGAGTATGTATAATTTTATCATGTTTAGGCATGTTGTAAGATACGTAAAATCTGCAGTATGGTTACATCAATACCACAGCAGTAGAACCTGATTTTTTTTCATGCAAAGAGATTATACTCACCTGGTGTTCTGCTTCCCGGAACCTTCATGTACAACTGCACCGTGTTCATGCCGAGGATGGTATGACCAACATGGCTTAGAAGATTTCCTGCTGATACCACACGTACAAAAGCAGGAAGTTTTGTCAGTTCATGGAGTTGCAACTTCCACCTGCAGCAAAATAGCAAATTGACAAACTGTGAATCCCTGAAACTCTTGAAAGAGTTCGGGAAATACAAACATTTTCAAAAAATTGTTAGTGTAGGAGATAAAGGAGCAGACAGCCTACTTCTGTGTAGCTTAGTATCTCTTAGGAAAGTTGAGGCAATGCAATATTCTTACTTGACAGTTCAAGAAATTTGAATGACAATTGCATTTAAGAGTGAGCTCAAAGCCAGGGTGATTGGACTCACTCTTGCCATTAGCCAGTCTGCTGCAATACTGTCAGGAAATTCTGCTTGCAATTTACACCTTGGTGTACATCTTCTCCAAGTGAAATGAGAGCTGTGCTCTCCCCACACTCTAGCCAGCAGAAACCATTAACCGTGCTTTCAAGAGCCAAATGATATGATGCTACAACATATGTCAAGAAGACTGTCTAAGCATACCCTCGCCTGTGCACACAATTGCTGTTACCAAGAATGAAGTTACAGACATGCATGTGCCACAGAACTGGACACTCGGCATTAAGAAAACAAAGATCTTCAAATAAAAAATCCAAGAACTTAAGTGCAGAGCTCTGTAATGTTACCCAGGTATCTGAGTTACTCTTTCAGTTTTAAAATATTTCCAAATATAATCACAAATCTGACAGGCTAGTTGAGGGGAAAGATAGTTTTGTAGCAAAAGCTGAGACTGCAGATCAGAACATCTGGCAATTACCTGGGATCATACAAGAACTATTTGAAGTATCAAAATCCCAATTCCCTATGAGCCTCAGGTTATTTATGCTCAAGTTAATTCAAAGTCTCTCTCCCAATGGTTTGTTCAGAGCGCTAGTTTATTAGCAACAATTTTGTATCTACAGGTGGAATTTCTTCAGAAAAAACCAGCATCGACATTTAAAATTTTATAACAATTTCTAATCACATACATATATACACACATTGACTATACCACAAAAGACCTCAGCATCTTAAGTGGCCCTTATTCCCCAGTTTCAAACACATAACCTTTTCTTCTGCTCTGATGACTGAAGTAGATCAGAATTTTTGTATTGCAGCTGGCAGGACTGACAGCCTAAACATGCTGGATCTTTCATGGAAATATATACTAACTAGAGATAGAATCAAATAAAAAATTATTACTGGACAGCAAAACCATGCTTTCAGAGTATTTCTAATACTTCCTGATGTTATTCTGAGCTACCTTCATCTACTCACAAAAGGATATGTAGTCTAAAGAATACTTAATTTATTCCTTATTTTTTTGAGGTTGTGGGAGAGGTGTCATGGCTTATCCACAGGTAAGCATTGGTCTGGTCTTTATTACACATTTTGAACCCTGTTGCTGGACAGAGCTAAGAGCTATTAAAATGTGGAAATAGAAAGGGTGACAGTTGGAACAAAAGGAAACAAACAAACAAAAAAAGTAAGAAAAATACAAACGAAAAAAACCCTTTAATCTTACAATTTCTGTGCAAAGACTGAGAACTTTGTATTGTGAGAAGTAATTAGAATTGCAAGCAAACAATTTAAAGCCTCAGAATTAAACAAAGGGAATGTATTAGAAGGAGAACTAGAAAGAACAGTTTCTGATGGATGTTTAAGTTCCTTTCTGGAAAAATAAAGAACCTGGAAAGAAAAGCTTGAAAAGAGATTTTAGCATGAGAAAGACTCATAACAACAGTTTAAAGAGCAAAGCTAACAATTTCATTGCAGAAATGGGGTGTGCAACTGGAACTGGGTGTATCAGACTGACCGATGTCTGAGAAGAATGCATTAGTTTCTCAGAACGAGTATCATACTGTAGAATACCACTGTGAGCAGGAGAAACTGTAATAACTTACTTCTTGTCATCTGACAGGTCAATGTTGGTCCCAAACTTGATTGTTTTAAAAGGTCCTCTTCTCCTCCTCCCAGAGCTGCAAATACAAAAAAAATATAATATGTGAATGTAGAAATGGGAATGATGTAAAAAAACCACATAAAACCAACTACAAAATTATCAGTTATACCACACTTACTTATCAGAAGATGTGGATTCATTATCTGAGTGGTCCTTGTGGTGACTCTTCTTCTCATTTTCCTCCTGCAAAATACAATTGTGGAAATGGCTTTTTAAATATAAATAGACATAAAAGTAAGACTATATGTAAAATACATAAAGTGACCACAAGTTCACAGAGATAAGTACATTTGTTTCAAGTTGCTGGTACAATCTTTAAAATACCTGTATCTAACATTTTATGTTAATATTACTGTTAAGAAAGTAAGAAAAATATTATTAGTCAAAAGCTGTTGCAAAAAACTCTTTGTGACTACAATCTCAGTGAAGCTCAGGCCAGGACAAAAGAAAATGTCTACATGGTAAATATTTCTGCCAGCCTACATTACAATTGCAAATGAGTATGTTGGTTTGTTTCATTATGCAGGTGAATTGGAATCCAATCTTGAGGAATAGTGTTAACTTTTCCAAACCACAGCATTTACCTTCTTTCAAAAGCAAGCAGGTATGCTGGTATGAAACCAGGATGAATAATATTTATAAAATTAATTTTATACAATCCGTTATATAAAAAAATGTTTTGAATTCTTCATAGCCCTATACTATTTCAGCACTCCAGTAACCAGGACCATGACTACCTGAAAAAAGTCTAGCCAGTATTAAATGATGTAATTTCATCTTTTTAGCAGAGTTCACTCAAAACCCTATTCTAATGACATCTTTTTTGACAAGTATATGGACATAGAAGGAAAAACCTTACAACAAAAAAAGGAGGAATGAACTGCCTGGAGGCTACCCAAAGATCTCTGGCTTTGAATGGGGCTGTTGTTAAATCTCAAAGTGCCCTATGTACCTGAGAAAGTCTTATTCATCCTTTGAATAAAGGACAAAAAGAACCTAGCGATGATGGATTTATCAGATACTGCAAGGCATGTTAGAAAAGCAATGTAATAGTTGTTAGAGGAATAATAAAAAAAAATCACTTTCATTTGAACACTGTGAAAAGTCACGTAAGGACGGGTCAAACAGCGTTAGACAAAGGACACACATACACTCTCTGATTTCCAAGTGAAAAATGAAAATCATCATTCTGAAAATTATTTCATATATTGCATTTTTACCACCAATTTGTAACAGAGGAGAAAAAAAAAATCAGAAAATCCTGCAGTTCACTTGGTGCAAATACAAAGCTGAGGCTTTCCTGCTGACAAGCTGGTATGTGACCAATTACATATGTTATTAAACATGTGTGTATATATATCTCTCTAATGCTCCAGTATATATATAAGATACACATATAATGCTCCAGTGAAGTAATGTTCTCCAGCCCCTCTGGAATGACATACAAAAATACAATGCCAGTGCAACTGTTCAAGGGGCACCAGAAAACTTCAGTCAATATCCCACTTGTATTTATTACCACTGCCGAATAAAAATCCCATTTGTCCCAAGCTCCTGGTGACTTCAGTGCCCCCACTTCCCCGTGGTAGTCCTGTTTCTTTTCCTCTTCCTGGAGCAGTCTCGCTCAAAACACTGGATTACTGATTAATTTCTTTGTTTCCAATCCTTTCCTCTAATGCACAAAGTTTAAATTTAGGATTTCTCTTTCCTTTCTTACTGAAACCATTGCTATTTCTCTGTAACGGCAGTGAAAACTGCAGCAGTCAATTCCCCACATTGGTGTTCTCCCTATTTTCTAATTAACAACTGGTCAAGAATATTTTTTTGTCTTAGTTCCACCTTAGCCTAATCTTTTTATAACACCAGATAGCATAAGCCTCCATGAAGTGCCCACAGCTCATTCCAAGGATGAACTCACTGTTTCAGCAAAAATATTAAAAGGTAGTACCAGTAAAATAACATTTCAAGTATTTCACTCTGCCACATATGTCTAACAACTTCTAAACTATACAGAAAATGTTATGTCTGGAACCCAACGAAAAGACATAGGAGTGTAATCTTCTAACAAGCCATAGCCAAATTAATTCAGGATACTGCAAAGCACAAAGAAATTTGCTTTCAAAGCCTGTGGGAAATAAGAAGCAATACAAGTTAAAAAAGAGCATCTTAAGTTATAAATAGTTTAATATTAATTTTGGCATTTTAATATGAAAGCTAAAGCTAACAAGCTTTTAAAGTATGTAATTACCAGGATTTTTACAATAAGAAAATTTGGTTTTATATGAAGCATTTTGGAGGAATAACCTATATACTATTCGACCCTCTATTCAAAACAGATTTTGTAAATTTACCTGTGTTCTTCATGCTAGTGGAATTACCTCCTTCTCCTTAACATCTTCCATTTGTTTTTGATAGCTGCTATTAATTGGTCCCAGGGTTAGTATACAGTTTGCAAATGTAACTTAAACAGTAACAACGGACATACCCTTAAAGACTCCTGGAATGAAGAGGCCTGGTACTGTGCATATTTAGCAATTGTTGTATGAGATCTGCTGCTTTCACAACGCCAGATTTTCTTTGTTCCAGTGGGGTCCCAGTTTTCATCTGCTGGCTGCAGTAGTTGTGTCCTTACTTCTACTATGTGTTCATTATTTGCTTCTACCAATGTCTTAGTAGAGAAGAGTCCTAGATCTAATAATAGGAATAAAATTCATAAATGACAGTTAAAATATAGTAAAAAGTTTCAAGAAAATTAATAAAGTTGTCTAAAGGTTTAAACTAAAGCACTTTTTCCCCCTCAGCCTTCGTAACACAGCCCACCTGAAGGTTAATAATTAACACTCATGATTAACACTCAAAAAGCTTTTCTGCACAGAACAGTAGAAGCTTGTAAAAAACCTGGCAGCATAGCAGTATGGACTATATTCCAAGAAACATTTTACATGCCTTGGGTAAACAAATCTACAAACATAAATCTATTACCAATGCAATATTTTTCAGACCAGAGTTTTATGAATGCACTTCTATCGTATAACATGTTTCCTATCACCAATGAGTTTTTCTATCTACAGAGTTCAATATATTATAGACAGATCACAGATAATTAAATGTAGAGCACAAAGACGTGTAGCCACTGTTTTAATAGGAAAAAAGTCTATCTGTAAGCTTCCATATCCGCAGCTTATCTCCTCTCTGTGCTAAACAACATCTGTTGAATTTGGGGGTTTTGTTTTTGGAGACAATTAAGATTAGAAAAACAGTAACTGAGAAATGACACATTACCCTAATTATTTGGAACATGCAAGTAATACAGTATTACAGAAATAAAGTATCCACTTCTAAGAACTGAGAGATTTCTTCTTAAAAAACACATACCTTTTTTCCCCCAAAGTAAAAATACCATATTCAGTAAACTTACCTAATTTAAGCGCTCCAGCAAGGCCACGTATTACAGTAACAGGGTTGTTTGGATTTGTACAAAATTGATGTAATGGTGGAAAGAAAGCATCTCGTTTATTTTCCAACTGTAAAATTATAATGGAATATTAGATGCCAGATGAATTTAGACTCCTTATTGGTAAAATAAGAAAGAATAATTAAAAAAAAATCACAACAACACAGAAAGAAGACAGGAACATTCTCCATTTCCCTGCACTGTGGGGAATGAACAGCTACATCATACAACCCTATCCGTGTTAAAAGTTGGGGTCTCTCCTGAAATTAATTTGTTACTGCAATTTATTTCTTGGCATGAATTATTCCCAGGTTGCTTCGGCTTTTGCAACTCAGGTTTCCTGTGGTTTATTTCTTTATCTGACAGTAGCCTTGTACATTCCCTAAATTGACAGAATCCTCTGAAGAGCAAGATAATAAACTAACTTTCTTTTCAGAAGTCAAAAAGGCAAATTATAGAGATCATGTATACAAGAAACAGTATAATTAAAAACTACTCTCATAGTGTATCTCACATTAACCAGAAAGGTTGATTTGATGTTCTAATGCTTTTGCGCACCTATTACCTCAATTTTATGCTATAGTTTCTCCCATATTTTTTTCCCTTTCTTTTTTCTCTGTTGTTGTAAATCTTTTAAAATGCTGACGACATCTCTTTCAATAAAGAAACCACAATACAGAGTTCCCAAATATTGGGACCCATGTTGACACATCTACACAGTATGCTGCAGCATGGTGACTTACCAGCTTTGCATGGACTCAACAAAGCTGTGATGGACTTTTAATAACGTAATTAGTTCAGATGCAACACTTGGAAGCACTATTGCTTCCAACTTAATCTAGCTCTGAAGCAGACTGCTTGGGCAGTACCAGGCCAAAAAAACCCACCAAAACCCCCCAAAACCCACCCACTTCTAGTCCCCACGATGAGCTAACCAAAGCTAACCTGAGGTTTCCACACTGGTTGTATGGACATGCTGTAATTTATTGTTCTGTTATCAAGGAAGGGGACATCCTATAATTTATTCTTCTATTACTGAGGAAGTTAGCACAAATTTTTCATAAAGCTATTGTAAAACTTTATTTTCAGAACAGAAATTTTAATGGTTGGATAAGAAAATACTATGCAACTAAAACCTGCCTTTTCCTAATGACATTTTGTTCTTAACACCACCTCAACTTTTATTACTGTTTTCTTTACTGTATTTTGAAACAGATTGTTGGGAGAGTTTAATTACTTGCTTATTTATACCTAAACTTTCACTTGCAAAAAACATACATACATGTTTGAAATATTGTGTACTGTATCCAATGAACTGTTTTGCATATTCTGCTAATATTTTCAGTATTTAAAAAAAATACTCTGAAGCTGGTTTTCCTCTTTTTACTGAAATTCTTAATATACAAGTAGTTTAAGAGTCAAATTATGTCCCAAAATTATCTTTAAGGTTAGCATTTTTCCCACTTACACACTAGTTGGGAGAGCACTGTAATTAGAATTCAGCTATAAATAGTGCACCTTTAAAATAATATTATGTAATTCAGATAATCAAACAATTACAAAAGACAGCCAGTAGTGTACTTCTACCATTAGATTTACTTACATAAATACTAGGTGTAGGTGGATTCAGCTTGTCCTTTGGCAAGGGAGGGTACGGTGGAGGCGGTGGTCGTGGAGGTGGGCATTTATCCAATAGAATACTACTGTTAGATAAGCCATTTTTACCCAGATTCCTAAAAGGAAAGAAGAGCTGCCTCTGTCAATACTTGACAAACAAAATGAATACATATTAGTGTAAGGTCTTCTGCAAAATAATGAGGTATAAGGAGAAACCGTAATTCAAGATGCAAATAAAGCTTATATATTTTAATCAAGAATTCTCAGTGTATAATTTGATATTATTCAAAATAATCCCCACTTCGCCTGCATCTGCAATATCACCACTATTAGTTAAAAATGTAGCCATTTTAAAGAAAAGCTAGTGTGACTCATTTGACAAAATTTAACAGGGAAAGCAGGTTTCAACTAGAAACAGAGAAGAACCTTATTACGTCAGCAGCAGCGGGTGGATGATCCGTTCGCAGCAGCGGAGAGAAGGCAGTCCTGTAACGCTGCGCACAGCACAGTCAGAAAATGACAGTGCCTTAGCCAGAAAACTGCAGAGTCACAAAACCCAACAACTGCACTAAAGACGCTACATCGAACAGCCACCTACCCCCGCCCCAACTTACACATCCTGAAGCCAGAAGGAGCCACTGCTGCATAGTCCATTGTCTGAGCAACAGAAGAATGGACCTAGCCTGAGCGAGCTGCTGCATCAACACCCGTACGTGTACAGGAGTCAGAACCTTGCTTACTGTATTTGCAGCCTTTGGAGATTTCCAGATGTGGATAACCCACCGTATATGTGTTGACTTTTTCTGTAATGAATGACCTGAAAAATCTGCAGTCTGAGCTTAGTCTATATTCCATTTCCAGTCACTATCACCAGGAAAGTATTTATTAGCCAAACCATCCCTTTTTATTAAAGATGACTCAACTACTTCATAATTCTTCCAATTAAATACTCTTCAAATCCCTGTTCAACCCTCATTTGATTCACTAGCTGTTATTACCACCTCTCAACACCCCACAAAATGGGATGTTTCTAACACACTATATAGTCATGTATCTTTCTAAAACTCACCAGTTACAAAAAAGTTGTTCTGGTAACAACGATCTTTGGCAGAAACCACAGCTGACATATTAGATGAAACTCCCAGCAACAGAGCTTGTCTCTAAAACACAGGAACTCTGATGCTGGCACTGAGAAAGATCGTAGAGCTGGGTGCCGGCATGTGAGAGCACTGCTTCAAATCAAGCCACCACAAATCACACCTAAGACTGAACTGATCTCAAGCCCCCAAGTCCGACTGACTGCTATGACAAACACTTCAAAGAAAATGAGCAAACAGCTCGCATACCCCAGGCTGCAGCAAAGACAAGCATCCTGAGAAACTGGTGCTCATCACAACAAACAGGCTGGTCATTCAGCTCACAAATTATGCCAGCCTTCGAACTCATACACTGCTCTCCTCTGACAGAAGATCAGAGCGATACAGAGACATCTTTAACAACTGTCTCCAAAGCATGCTTGTCAAAACACCACACATGGCTTGTTCCTTGTGCTAGGTGAGTAATGCCAGAATAGATTGCAACCTCAAAGAAACTGAAAAAGCCATGCAGAAGCTTTGATTAGGCACCATCCAACCTGGCAAAAAACTCACTGACCAATGCTTAATGTCTGATGCAGTTCTTGCAAAGAACTATTGTGTCATCCCCCCCCCCCCCCCCCAAAAAAAAAAAACCACAAAAACAAAACACCAGGAAAAAACCCAATACAGCAATATAAAATCACCATTATCCAAATAAATTTATCGACCACAGTTGCATGAATCTGAGATTCAGACTGCCTATACAAAGTGAAACTATAATCTGAACAGCAGGTATTAGAAGTAACTATGAACTCTGTATTACCAAACTGAAAACTAAAACCAAGAAAAGCAAACGCATAGTATTAAAAATCAAAGAACTTTGACAAAATTCAGTTTGCATTGATAAACAGTTCTCAGGCAATTTCTGAGGCAAGGAAAAAGTGAAAGACTGAACCTGAAGAAAAAGGGACATTGTTCAGAACTAGGGTGACTTAAGCTACTGTAGTCACAACAAGATAATCACCACAGCAAAAGCTCAGCAAAGCCAGGGTACGTTGGGTCTTCAGGGAAGTGGGACAGCAGAGAAGGGAGAAATTTCTGTATGATTAGAGAAACTACAGGTCTGAAAAGGCAAAGGAAATAGAGCAGAAAGCAGACAGTACAAAGGAAAAGATCAGATGAACAAACATATCTCAAACCCGACACCTGAAGCTGATACTACCAAGTATATGCCACGGTTTCCTATTAAGTTACTAAAACCCTTTATGGAAAGTTTAAGAAAAGGAGCCAAAGAAAAGCAAAGCCGAGACAGGAAAATGCTCATTAAGTGGCACAGGAAACAGACGGGTAGAGTATTTAAAGTTGTCTTTAGCGGACAAATTTCACTCTATCATTTTTTATTTTTTATTTTTTTTTACTATGAATCAGAGTAACTTACTAATAACAATGGAAAAAAGCTATTAAAGAGTAATGCTGTAATTGTTGGTGTAGTAAGAGAAACAGAGTAACAGGGATTATAAAAACCACCACAGAAGTAGTAAAAAATTTACTGCCAGCACCTGAAATGAAGCAGTGTGAACATCTAGTGTAGGCACCTCCACCTAGGGAAATAAGAGAATTATGGCCAGTGCAAGGGAAGTTAAAGACCCTTTTCTGACCACGGCAACCATGAGGAAAATCTCACACACCTCTGTTTCAAAAGCCTATTTTTTTGTGACAAGATTTCCTACTGTCTGGAAGAGGCAACAGATGCAATACTCAAGAGAAAACAAGCCTGATTTACACCCCAAAAAGAAACTGGATGCCTAGTCAACTACAATGCAGTGACAGAAGAATAAAGAGAAAGACATGTTTCATTCATTTAAATTGACTTTCCAGGGGGAACTGTCTTTTCACAGACTGTGCAGGAGAACACCTTTCATTCCCACAGAGAGGGAAGAGAAGGCAGGAGCAGCTGTCAGCCTCAGAAAGGCAAGGACAGGGGTGCACACTGACGTGCGGTGCTGTCCTGCGCCAACGCTGCAGCTCTCGGTCCACTGCCATCTGCTCAACGGGCAAAGGCAACAACTCATGCAAGTGCTTTACCCCGAGGACCAAACTCCAACTGCCATGCTTATGAGTGACACCAACCACTATGGATTAAATTGGTGCCTTGATTTCACGTAATTATAGCATCTCTTGAATAATCAATCATTAGGTTCATTACAATACACACCACCACCACCACCACCATTTTCACTGCTTTCTAGGATACATTCCCACATCTTCTAAAAACAGGGTACAGCCTTCAGTCTTAGAGAACAACTTCCCCTCTGGCTGTACCAAAACACAGTTAACCAGAAGCAAGTGCGACCCAGTTTGGTTTGCAACAGTCCCCTGTCCTCTTCATTATGTAGCACTACTCCCTGGTCTGTGCATTTAGCAAGTATTAACATAAACAATTTACAGTTATCTAGGGATTTCTTGACAAATAAGAGACTGATGGCTTAGCCTGAGATGATGCCTTCATCCCTCTACCATACTTCTTCCCTCGAGTGTCTATTTTCACTGCACAAATCAGTAGTTTTCAAGTCTTCTGGAACTTTTTCCGTTTTCCAAGAACTATAATAAAAAAAATATCTGTATGAACAACAGTTCTCTAGGCTACTCTTTCAGAGCTCATGGATGTATGTTATCTGGGCCTCTGACTTTAAAATGCCAAAGTTAAGTGTAACTACTGTTTAACCTTCTCGATCACTGTGAAAAGAGTGTGTTACCGTACATCTCATGGTGTGAACATCGTATCTGCTTTTTTCCCACGCACAGAAGAAACATTTACTGAACTCTCATGCCGCTATTGACTATTCTAATAGCTCTGGGCAGCCATTAAGCATTAATGTTTTTTGTGTTTCTTGTTTTTCATTCTTGGCTACAGTTTTCCTTTTCCAAACTTTGTTTCTGAGTTTTCTAGAAACTCTTGGGTTCAGTACTTCTGAAAATATTTGCCCTTTTTAATTGGGAGATTGTGACTTCTTGATGATAATGAAAAGTTCCCAAACAATTTCCAGTTATCTATAATTTGTATTTTATGCACACTTTACAGGCCAAAACAGACTAAGTTACAATCGGTGCACCTAAGCAGTTATTTTTGTTGTGGAGACAGTCTAAGTGAATTATCACTTAAGGGTTAGCTACATGAGAATTAACAAGGTTTTACTGCTTAAGAGATTACAGTTATTCCAAAGAACAACACTAATACCCTCTCTTCCCCAAATATAAATCACATTTAACATGAATAAAAGGAACTGTGGATTTTTGTGATACTCTATCAGAATTAATTAATCTACAAAGAATGAACAAAACATTTGAAAAACGTGCCTGCAGAAGGAATCAATTGAAGCACTAGGATGCACAGTACTTACTTGACCCAGACCTGATTTAAAAGAGAAATACCCAGCCATAACAATTAATTGCTTTCATACTGCAAGTTACTACAAAAAAACACAGAAAAGTGTCTGTCAACACCCATCACCCCAGGAAGGGGCCAGTTACTCACAAGACCTAACCTGGGCTCTCTGAGGCTCACCTTCAGCTCCTTCTACAGCCAGCAGAGAGAGACGAGCTCTCATAGAGGAATACAAAGAAGTCAAGTCAACCTTACGTTATACTTAAATGCAAGCCATGCCAGATAATTATACAACCCGGTTATCATGCAGTTCTCTACCCCAGCCTTTCAGAAGCAGGTACTAGCTGGCAATACTCCCAGAGATCTTTCTTTTTAAACCTACAGAAAATCCTACAACAGAGTTGTGAATTTTCTGATTATGCAAATATATTTCTAGTAATTTTTGAATTCTGTTCTGGTTTTGAACTCAACAGTACAGGTTGGCAGTGAATTTCATAAGTTAATTATATGTTATGTAAGAAGTAATATTCCTTTTTTTTTTTCTTAATGACTTTTACATCTTTCTATTTCATTTGTTAATCACCTTGTTCTTAAGTTATAAGACAAACAGAATCACGTTAATGACTTATGTAAGGAAAGTATTTTAACAAGTGGTACCAAACTTTTTCATATGATTGCTTTCCTCCTAAATTATACATCTTTCCGATGGTTTTTTACTTCCAGATAATTCTGCTTCCCACCTGCAGAATTCTGTATTTGCCTTTTAAAACAAACCAGAATGTCCTTTTAAGCAGTTTAGCTTTTGAAATCACATTATTTCATATTTTATTCTTAAAATCTTTGCTGTGGTGAAGTTTACTTGCCAGAAGTCACATACCTTTACAGCAACTGAACGATTTTGCTTCAAGCCAAAACAGTCCTTTCCTTACAAAGAAACCTCCCAACAAAACAAGAATTAAGAATTGCTTTTGTTTTCAAGAACAGAAACAGAAACTTTATCTAGCTCCTTTTTCTTCAAAGTACTTCCCTCAAATAGATCTATGCTCTTTGCCTCTCAACTGCAGAGTTCCTAAACCACTCATTCACTAACAGACTTCACGAAGCAGGCCTAACTGCCAGAGCAGCACCTTCAGGAAAGATCAGCCCAAGTTTGTGTTGAAGCCTGGGGCAGAAGCAGAGCCCACCGCCCAAGGAGACGTCTGTCCACTTCAGCCTCTGCATTGCTTTTCCCACTCCTGCTCACGAAGCTTATTTCCTATGCTGTGTACATGGCTGGCCATTGATCTTCTGACCCTTTTCCAAACTGTTTGGCCTAGACCATCTTCTGTTTGCCGTTCTAAACTTTTAGAATTTTACAAGGTCCCTTGAGAGGCAGCTAATCTCTTCTGGTCTCCTGTCACCTCCTTCTCTCAGTTGGATCGCTCTCTATGTTTCCTCTTTGCACACCGAGCAAAAAGGACTATAAAAAGGCATGTTAGCCCTTCTTAATACACATTACCACCAAACTTTCACCTCTCCTTTGCCTTCCCCAATTAAGCTTAATTGGTAAAGCACTGAAATTCAGAAATCCCTTAAGAGTTTTGAAATTATTCTTTCCATGCATCACCATAAAAATGACAACAGCAACTTTCAGCTGACACAGAGTTGCCCAGTTACCCAGCTGGGCTCTTTAGAATTGTTTGAGGAACTCTAGCACGGACTTCACCTAGTCATTATCAAAGAAAAGTTCTGTTTGGAGCTTTGCCTGTTCTTTCAAGGCTGCAAACAAGCTTTAATAAATAATGATAGAAAATAGCAAGTAAGCTATTTCTTATTTCTTTTATGAAAACAAAACAAGGAACTTCTCTACACTGCTTAAAGGAAGGACTTGACCTCACATCAGTTTTAGAAAGGGCAAGCAATGGACCCTCTTAACTGAGATAGATACTGGATTTTTAGCATCAGTACTCCAGGATGTTAATTAGATGCATCAGTTGAAACACAGGGCTAGAAATCAGCTGGTTTCACTTCAATAAACAGCTCAAGTGTTAAATCTCAAGTCTTGTGATAACATTTCATTAATTCTCCTTTCAAAAGGATTGCTCAAGGGGAAAAAGATACTTACATTTCTAGAAGTACAGAAAAGAGCTTCTGATAACAGTCTTTTTAAGGAGACCCGATACACAACTAGACAAAGCAGCACACTCCTCTTTTTTTTCCCATGTATTAACAATCGGCTTTTCTGATAACAAACTCAGAGCAGTTACTCCTAGCATATTTTCTTCTTTTAATCACACGGTTTTCACATATTATGTTTTTTTAAATGCCCTCAACAGGCGATTTTCTCTAGGAATCTAAGGAAGGATATGTAATTTAATAGTACACTCTTTTTGTCTGTTATTTTGCTCAGAGGCTTAAGAAAATTTAATTTACTATGTAGACAGTTTACCAAACATAATTTAGTTGGTTTATAACCACCTTAAAATTTACTGTTGCAATCAGTTTTATTGGTAGGGAAGACTAACCAAATCACACTTACACTTCCCAGAATCACCTCTTCAATTCTTTTTCCAACAGCAGTTTAACAAGATGAGCACATTTGTTACCCTACTGTTCTCCAGAATAGCATCTTAATGAGATTTGCATATTTTAGTCAATAGCTCAGCTACTCCATTTCTAAATTCCTTGTAGCTTTTCAATGAACACTGTCTCGCCCTTCAAGGGAAGCTCCTTGTAGAAGTATCAATTGCTATGCCAGCACCTTCCGCCTGACCCCTTCTCAGCCTCCTAAACAACTCATTTCACCACGTGAATAGAACAGGTCTCTGTTAAATATTTCCTCAACATTCTCACCAAGGAAGACAAACATAAAGAAACTTTTCAGCCTGTGGAACGATCTTGCCCTACTTAAGCGCTCACTTTAGTCTCTGGCAAAACAAACCACTTGCCAAGTCTGTTCCTACAGACCAGACAACCTATTCACGTATAATAAAAAAAGAATCAAACGGAGTTTCCTACTTGGGAAGTGTTCTGCATTTTATGATACAAAGCATCTCCTTTCACCTCATGGCTTCACTTGAGCAGCTTTTATTTATTAAGAGGACACTTGTTTACATAAAGCAAAATTACAATCTCCCAGCATTTATTTTTGCCTGACTACTTCCATTTTTCTTTCATTGTAACGCACAATAACTGAACCCCTTTTCTAATGACTGCCTTTACCTTAAAAAACACAGAACTTCCATATCCCTGATGTTCCTTTGTTCTTAGGCAACAAGCAAAATCCTAGCAACATTAGTCTGGTTTTGGTGGTTAGTTGTACTGTGTTGCTTCCTGATAAGATTCTTCTACGAGATGAGGAACATCATTGTACTGCAGTTCAGTATCCTGTAGTAGGTCAATTCTAGTTACATTGTGAATCAACTTTTGTGTATTGCTTAATCCCAAACTGCTAATAATTTCAGGTCTTTTGTGCTCCAAGCATAAATAAACCTGTAGGGTTTAAAAGACAGTAAAAATGGCTTCTCTCAGACAAAACTTTTTTAAAACCTGGAAGCATTTGAAGAAAAGACTATTTAACAAACAGACTTCTGAGGAATTTAAATTTATATTTTTATATATATATATATAAAATCTCAATTTGTATTTTTTATAATATATTATATCTATTTCAATTCATATATAACAATGTGACTTAAAAAGTAACAAACACTGGTTTTGAAGTAAGCATATAGTGAACAAAGCCAAATGCAGAATAATGAGGAGGAAAATAAAAATGATTAATCTAGAGCTCTGGCTACATACACAAAAACCAAGTTACATCCACCTGTTCCTACCTGCCAAAATGTCTTCCCCCCCCCCCCCCCCAAGAATACCATCAAGACAATAGGGCAACAAAGTGTATCAAGTAAATATTGTCGGACAGCAAGAAGAATATGCCAGAAGACAACAGAATGTAATCATCCAGCTCAGAGATGAAGCCGGAATGCCCTTCTGAACATATCAAATGAAATAAGGGTATGTATGTAAAAACTAGCAAATATTAATGCATTGAAGGCCCAATCCAGTGTAGCTCCAATATATAAAAGCCAGTACTACAGGACAATTCCCCTCCCCCTGTGCATGATGTTTATTCTAGCACAGGTGTTTGGGGTTTTGTTTGTTTACAAAAAAAAACCCCAAGCAATTACTTTCAGGTTTTCTGTTGTGGATAGCTTTTCTGCAATTCTTACAGTAATTCTAAAAATCAACATTTTTGATCACAAATTCACTTTTATACCTCAAGATACCATTTACAGAGATAGCACCCGAATACAATCAGTACTATGGAAAGTACTTTCAGTTCTTTGTGTTCGCATTACCTCAGACTGTGTTAACATAAAAGTTAACATGTAGTATTGAAGTTCACAGCATCCGATATATTAGTATACAACCACCTTCTACTATACATAAAAGGTTGACTTATTTTGCAAATAAGCAGGGCTTTCAGCAGAATATCTTTCAGCACTCTCCCATATAGGCATTTTTCCTTATGTCAATCATGCATACAGTATCTAAGACAAGGATGTTGCCCCCAGAGCTCTGCTCCTGAGCTGCCACATGCAGGCATGCACACCTTCAAACTCTACAAATTTTAAAACAAAGCAAGGGCTAATCAACTAGTTAGTACACGGCTGGGATAGCCTTGTCCACAAATTTATGCATGTAAATGGTAAGACATAAAAGGATGTCAGGAAAAATCCCCTATTAATATATAATGGTTATATTATACAGAGTTATTATTTCTATTATTGGAAAAAAAACATGTAGACTGGACCTTTTGCGCCTATCAGGTAACCAGCCCTAGCACAGGTCAAAAACAGTAATAATAAGCAGAACAGAATTTTCACATATGGGAAACTGTCTGTCTCGTTGCCTTTACACTTTAGGCTTACTCTAAAAACGTTACTGTGTTGCCAGTCCCACAAATTTTTTTTCAGAATCTCTTGTTATTATTAGAAGACATAAGCAGACACTTCCCAGCAAGCACAGTTTGACTAGGAGATCCTGTCTGTCAACGTTGTAGAAGCAGTCCCAGCCCAGGCTGACGCATTTCTTGACCTCCAAGTTGCTACCCCCCCCCCCCCCCCCCCCCGAGTCTCTTCTCCACTTTTCCCATTGCTCATCTTCTTTATTATCCAGCTTCTAAGTCCTCTGCCTTGCTGTATTAAGGTGCAGACAGGCTGAAGAGGGAGCTCTCAATCAGAAAGAAAAAGGCACATTAACACTTTTTGAGCTGTCTGCAAACTAGATGGAGCAAAGTATTAGCTTATCTCCCTTGAAAAATGATTACAGGAGCCTCAAAAAATAACTACATGAACCCAAGTGAAGAACACTGTATAAAAAGACAAGAGACCCAATCACCACATTAGGAAGTAATTTTTAAGGGTCAGTATTTCATAATTAGGGTTCCTGAATACTGTTATAAATTTTTATTACAATTTAAAGCAGAACTTGGTATCATCCCAGTAAGTAAGCTAAAGAAAGCGCAGCTGGCCAAGCAAAAAGTAAAATTGACATGTAGGTCAAAGCATCTATAGGTTGGGACCATACTTTGAACATGACCCTTCTGCACTGAATTCCCAAGTTCGTGCTGGAGTCTGCCAACAGCCTTTGGCAGGCAGATTTGCTCTGCCTCTCCTCAGACATGGTTCGGCTAGAAACTCGGTAGCCAGCACTCAGCAGTGCTGACCTTGCCTCTGGCCCGTGAAGAGCCTGCCCGGCACACCAGCCTGGTGAGAGCTACACCACCACAGGGCTCTGCACCCGCTCTCCAGCTCCCAGCACAGCGGGAACTGCCTTGCACTTGGCTGCAGTAGAGTTTACATTTGCTTAGAAAAGCCCCCACAGACACTTCCATATCACTCACAACAATTTTTTTTAAATTTCTTCTGGTATAACAAAGCCATGGTTTAAAAAGTAGGATAAAGATATAAAAACACCTTTATCAGCCTCCCCTTCTTTTAGAAATTAGGTATCACTAGGAATAGTTCCTCTGTCAATGAGGACAAAAGCAAAGACTTGCATTAAAGTATTGTTGGTTTAGGCTTTTTGTAGTAACAGCACTCAACATTTTGCTACTGAACACAAACTGCAGATTTCACCTATAGAAAGGGCGTGATAAACAGCATACTAAAATGATCAAAATGCAACATTCGACTAGAGGAATACACTTCTTATTACTTTCCCAAGAAAGCGGCATGCAAATTTCTAAGCAAATTTTGAAGACACAGATCAGCTAAGCTTTAAGAACACTTCTAAGTCTATAACAATTTTAAGTGCATTTGCAATGCATTCATCCTAACACCAGACACCAAAGCTATTTTTATAATTCTACCAGCAAGAACACACACATGGTCCCAATTAGAAAACCTCTTTAACTCTCATTAAACTCTTCTTCATTTTTATGAATGTAAAAGGTGCAGAAACTTCACTTGAAAATGAACATTACAGGATAAGACTTAATATTTGAAAGATGACAAAATAATCCCCATATATATTTTTTTTCTTATCTAGGAAAATTATCTTTGTAACAGATACCTAGACCACTATCCCATAATCAGTATTAATCATCAAATCCCAGTACATTAGGAACTACTTTCACTCACAGTAACAGATGCAGCTTTTTTGCATTTAACTGATTCATGTGGGTGCAGTGAAAGAAGGATATAAACATGCTTTTATCACTTTTCTGTAATTCTCAAAAGCACCAACTTTACCATATAATCACAAATAAAATATTCTGGAGTAAGATATATTGAGTTGGTAAAAATTCCAACAAGAATTCTTACACCATAAAAATACAGATAACATTTCAACTGCAAGAACTGTAAACACAGTTCAGTATGGAAAACAGCAGCTAAGAGTACAAACCAAATCATTCAATAACCATGTGCCTATGATTAAAGGGACTTCTGCAAACTTTAAAGGCATATTGTGCAACTTTTTCACAACTGGTGACAACTGTAAGACATGGATACAGAAATTACAGCACTCTAAATGGTCATTTCAATTTCTTAGCATGTTGAATTTAAAATAAAATTCTTTTGAGAAAGAAAGAAAATCTCTCCAAAGACTACCTAGAAAACCTAAGGACTTTGAGATAGTCTACACAGGGAAGGCTGTAAGTAGTGAGCACGAAGCATGAATTTGCAAAGCTAACTACTACCTGACAGGCTCCCTGCTAGCACATGGCGATGGCCAACAGCACCCTGGCTTCTATCAGAACTACTGTGGCCAGCAGGACTCCTGAGCGATCACCCCCTGTACTCGGCACTGGTGAGGCCACACCAGGAATGCTGTGCTCAGTTCTGGGCCCCTCATTACAAGAAAGACATGGAGGTGCTGGAGCGTGTCCAGAGAAGGGCAATGGAGCCGGTGAAGGGTCTGGAGCACAAGGCTTATGACGAGCAGCTGAGGGAACTGGGGCTGTTCAGCCTGGAGAGAAGGAGGCTCAGGGGAGACCTTATCACTCTCTACAACTGCCTGAAAGGAGGTTGTAACCAGGTGGCTGTTGGTATCTTCTCCCAGGTAACAAGTGACAGGACAAGAGGAAAGGGCCTCGAGAGGTTTAGATTGCATATTAGGAAAAATTTCTTCACCAAAAGATTTGTCAAACACTGGCACAGGCTGCCCAGGGGCATGGTGGAATCACCATCCTTGGAGGTATCTTGAAGACATGCAGATGTGGCACTTGGGGACATGGTTTTTGGTGGACTTGGCAGTGCTAGCTTAATGGTTGAACTCGACTTCATTTTAAAGGACTTCTCCAACCCAAATGATTCTATGATTCTATATGAGATTGAGCTAGCTCAACCTACCTTTGAAGGAGAAGTAATCACATTTGAAAACCTTTGTCTAAATTGTGTTTAGTGGAGTTTGCTCCACTTTTAATGGAATAAACTACCTTATGGTTAATGTATATTCAGACTGATAACATGGTGCATTAATATTGGACAGTTACCTACAGTAAGCATAGATTTTGAAGTTAACTAACTTTCCCATGTAGATAAAATTTCAGTGTATAACAACATAAAACTGTCTATTTCTGAGGAAAGGTGACTGAATGTCTCAAACTTGTCTATGTAATTAACATCGTATTTCTGCCTGCCAGCACATTCATACTCCATAGGCACTCCAAAATACCTATATACTCCAAAGATTTTTAAAAGAAACGTTTACCCTTGTAAGTAAAGACATAATTGAAAGTATTGTTGCCAGCTTTAATGGAAAATTAAGCCAGCCACTGAAATACTTTTCCATTGTCACCAAATGTATTTTGTGTCGGCACGTATACATTGTCCATGAAAAACTCCTGCAATACTTTAAGATGCCTGAGGATCTCACTCTGATGATAAAAATTTGCTCAGTGACGACACAGCACAGTGCAATAATAAGAGCAACACTATATGCAGAGCCCTGCTATTGTGCAGGATGTCTAAATATAGGGCTTGTAAGTGGTGTGGAGGGAGGAAAGTCTCAGAAGGTTGCAGAATAATCACTAAGTCTTAGGGAAAAAATATTATTACTACTGTGGCAAAATACATCTTTCCTTGATGCATGGGAGTCTATGAAATTATCCTTATTATTGTTAGAGCCTGCATCTAATGAAAGAGTTGGATTTCAAAGAGACTAAAAAAATGTGTTTGCTGGACATAACCATCAAATCCCAGCACTGTAATTTCTACTGGAGGTTCCTACCCTCTGACAACTACACCAGGGTCATACCAATAACCCAAACTACACAACCCTCACAGATGCATCTGCTTTTCTTTGGAAAATGGGAGGAGTTTACCTGCCATTTTTGGTGACTTACCACCACCAAGATAAAAAAATAAATAGCAAAGAAGCATACAGAAATGTCAAGGTGTGGAGCCTGGTGTTTCTGCTACGCTGCTTTTTAGTAAGACAGAACTAGGAATCACCAGAAGTGTTAAGGGAACGCATTTAAGCTGACTATGCAGATATAAAATGAGCCTGATCATTCCAGTGCT